>NC_046379.1:24343034-24685750 GCF_011125445.2 Fundulus heteroclitus
TAACTAAAACAGTGAAGGCTAAACATGAATCCAATACAATACTAGAAACAGAAATAAACCCTAAGGCAGGAAAGTTAACTTAGCCAAAACAACAACAACAACATCATGAACCAGAACAGAACATTACACCTAGATATGTTCAGACATTAAGTGCAGCTCTAAGCAAAGAGAGGAAATCAGTTACATTTGCTGGTAATTGTTCAGTTAAAGCAGCAGGTTGTTGTTGTTTCACAGACCATTAAGGAAAAAATCGGAATGTAAAAGTAAAGATTTTGGATTTCTATTTTTTCAAAATTCATATTTCGAGCTGATGCTTGTGTGATGTGTAGTACACACACACACACACACACACACACACACACACACCTCGATTTGACTTTTCAACTGCTTGAGTTCTTCTTTCTTAATAACGTCCATTGGTTTCGCCAGACTTCAGAACGAAGTCTCTCTCCCTTCTTAAGCAAATCAGTGTTTAGCTCGAGCTGAAGGAGCAGAAATCATCTTTTGTTCCAGATGAATCTAGGTCCTTGTTCACACGTGCAAATCCAATCAGAGGGACCTGAGATGTCGACTATCCCCCGCTGTTAGCTGACACACTTGCAGAACCTTACAGAGGCATCGCAGGCTGTCGGGGAAGAAACCTACAGCTATTTCCATGTAGACAGGACCTTACTTTCTAACAGCCATAAAAAATATGGTGAAAAAAAACAGGTTTTTGACTAGCAGTAAACATTTTTGCAGATTTTTGTTGTGGGTACATTCAGCTTTCTGCTTTTCCTGCTGCATCTGTGTTCTTCACCGCTGCATAAACACTGAATGTTCTGGCTGAAAGCAGGAGGTAAATGGGAATATATTAGGATGATGCCGTTGTTTGCTCGATCTAGAATTACAGCAACGTACTAGATCAGCATGAAACAAGGCATTGTGATGAATGCTGAGATCAGCAAAATCAAAGGTGTTTCCCAACCCACTGACACACTTGTCTGACGGATCTGGTCTTGATGTCATCTCCATTTCTCAACCCATCTCTTCTCTTCTCACAGCCTCTTGGCAGACGATGAACAGAAAATAGAATTTGCCATTGCATTAATAAAAATGTAGTTTTTGCACAGAAATGTTGCCCCAGACAATCATGGGGAAGACTGCTGTGTGACAGGTGTACAACAGACACATGAGGGCAAGCCACAAATGGTCATTGCCCAAGATAAAGTCTCTTCTAAGTAACAGAGCGCTGTATCCCGGCATTTCAATGGAAAGTTGAGTGGAAGGAAAAAAGACTGGGCTGTTGCCAAGCGGTCCAAAGTAATCTTTTCAGATAAAAGTGACGGTTGCATTTCATGCAAAAACAAAGAGAATGGAGTCAGAAGGTGGAGGAGCAGAATCCAAACCGCTCGAGGGCCTGTGCGAAGTTTCCACAGCCAGTGATGATTTGGGGAGCTATGCAATCTGCTGGTGTTTTCCTACTGGGTTTTATCAAGTCCAAAGACAATAAAGACGTCTACTAGGAAATTGAAGAGCACTTTTTGCCACTTAGTAATCTCAAGGTGAAGACGAAGGACACCAAACCCAACAAGGCAGCCGCCTGGGGTTCTTTAACACACCAGCAGTGCCACAGACTGTTCGGCTCCATGTCACGTCGCATCGATGCAGTATGTCATGCAAAAGGAGCCCCAGCCAAATGAGTACATATATTGCACAGAAAAAAGAACATTAATTTCAGTGGACCCACATTCAGTTGTAAAAATTTACTTTTTATTAATCAGATGTCTAATTTATTATAAAACTGAAATTAATTTTTTGTGAATTAGGGGACGAGTAAAAAACTGACAGAGGCTAGGGATCGACCACTGAAAAACGTACAGAAATAACACAAGGAGAACAGGAACTAGACCACGGACAGCATACCGGAGGGAACCAGCGATGAACATTTACTACCAGTGAGCTGATACACAGAGAAAAAGGTGGAGAAAACATCGGATGCAGGTCAGTAATCAGGGTAGAAACAAATAAATAAGCAAGAAAGTAAACTCACTGAAATAAAATAACAGCAATGTTCTACCTAGCAATAATTCCTTCCTGCTGTGGAGGCTGAAGTATTTTGGAGTGCAAGGAGCGCTCCTGAAGACCTTCTTTAACTCGGTGGTGGCATCAGCCATCTTGGTGGGGTCCGTTGGAGCAGCAGCTTATCTGTAGCTGAGAAGAAGCAGCAGGATAAGCTCATTAGGAGGTCAAGCTCTGTCCCTCAACCCAGTGCAGGTGGTGGGAGACAAAAGGACTGTAAATAACATAAATGATGGACGATGTCTCCCACCTCAGCTCTGTCAGTGACGACCTGCTGCCTCCCAGATGCTCTAAGGAGAGCTTCCTCAGGTCCTTCATCCGAGCTGCTGCTAGACTTTATATTCTCTGCTGCTCACAACAGACTCAATAACTGTATAAAACATGCTAATGGTTGTACAGGTTCTGATCCGATCATGGGTCGTTCACAGTCTCTAAACACAAAAGCAAATTAAAACCAAAACCCAAACACCTGAGGATCACAACATGTTGTGTTTTCATTATTTACCCCCAAAAGAGTGAATGCAGGCAGCTTTTCGCTTTATGTTTTATGTTATTTCCGGTTAAAACATAAAAAAATGTGTTTGATGGGCCCTGGCTGACGTTTTTGACCATATAAGCCATAACCAACAAAATTCACAGAAATTTAAACAGTGGAAATAATCATGTTATGTGTAATCAATGTACATAATGCATGAGATTCACTTTTTGAATGGTTTTATTGAAACAAAATGACCTTTTAGTGATATTTCAGCTGATTGAGATCCATTTATTACTCTACCATGTAAACACTGAATCGTCTTTCACTTATGCATCTAAGATGCAAACGAACGGGGGTAATGCGCATCTTGTCTAGTCTTGTATGTTTTTAAATGGCTTGGCTTTAAATCAGTAGCTGTTTCATTGTATTTAATTTCCTCAATGAAATTAGGTTGGAGGTTCTACGCGTAGAAGATGTAGAAACCACAGACACGCAACTGTCGAGGTGTGAAGCTCATTAATGGACCTTCCCGATGACGCGCGAGCCGTCCAATAGTTTGATGGAATCCACCGGATAACCAATAGGCTTCCGTTTGGAGCTGCTGCTGCTTGCTGATTGGCGCAAGGAGCTGCTGCCTCCCGAGTACCGACGCTTCTCCTTTGGTCAAGGTTGCACTTGCGGCTGCATCAGGACGAGTCCGGAGCCCCGTTTACGCACCGAGAGCAGCCCCGCTGTGTTTTCCTATCTGAGCACGATCAGCCAGGATCTCCATCTTCAAGGAATCCGCAATGGACGAGATGGAGGAAGAGTTAAAATGCCCCGTTTGTGGCTCTTTTTACCGGGAGCCCATCATACTGCCTTGCTCCCACAACATTTGCCAGGCGTGTGCGCGGAATATCCTTGTGCAGACCCCCGAAGCCGAGTCCCCTCAGAGCAGCCGAGCCTCCGGATCCGGAGTCTCGGATTATGATTACTTGGATTTGGATAAAATGAGTTTGTACAGTGAGGCGGACAGCGGCTACGGCTCCTACGGCGGGTTTGTGAGCGCTCCGACAACCCCCTGCCAAAAGTCACCAAACGGGGTTCGGGTTTTCCCCCCTGCCGTCCCCCAGCCCGCTCCGCAGCATCACCTTCTCCCGCATCCGGCCTCCTTACCCCCGATCCCCCGCAACTCCTGCATCACATGCCCGCAGTGCCACCGCAGCCTGATCCTGGACGACCGGGGTCTCCGAGGGTTCCCCAAAAACCGGGTGCTGGAAGGCGTGGTGGACCGCTACCAGCAGAGCAAGGCGGCCGCTCTCAAATGCCAGCTCTGCGAGAAGAGTCCCAGGGAGGCCACGGTGATGTGCGAGCAGTGCGACGTCTTCTACTGCGACCAGTGCCGCCTGCGCTGCCACCCGCCCCGCGGTCCCCTCGCCAAGCATCGCCTGGTGCCCCCCGCGCAGGGCCGGATCAGCCGTCGCGCCAGTCCCCGCAAGATCTCCACCTGCACGGAGCACGAACTGGAGAACCTGAGCATGTACTGCGTCCAGTGCAAGATGCCCGTGTGTTATCAGTGCTTGGAGGAGGGCAAACACGGCACGCACGAAGTGAAAGCTCTGGGCGCAATGTGGAAACTGCACAAGGTACGTGCGGAGCGGAGCAGCCTCGAAATCTTTTTTTTTTTTTTTTTTTTTACTGCGTTCTGGTGTTCCTTGCATTTAAGCTGAGCAACTAGTCTGTTAAAAATGCAAGTTCTTTCTTTTAACTGTACTGTGGCGTTCCTATGCCGTAGGAGAGAAGGCAATAGAAGGTACACCAGAGTCAGGGAGAAATTAAACTGCGCTTTGTTTGCTTGGCTCTGCGAGAGCTCTTGAAATCTTAGATGGAAGCTTTAAAAATCACCAGCTGTCAACATGCAAAACTAAATCTGAGGATCTGGGATGTTTTGTTTTTTAATATGGGCAATAGGGCTCTTTGCCTTGGGTGGTAAGGTCTGGGGGATACAGCACAAGAAAAGTTCTCTCCAATTTCAGCCTAGCTGCTGTTTGGTGTGTAAATAATTTGAAGCAAAATAACATGCAAAATAAGATGTTTCTTATTTTGCAAATTAGGGATTCGTTGTCGGCTCTGCAATAAGGTGGTAAAACAAGTTGTGTCAAATGCCAAAAGTGAAAGAATGGCCATTGTAAGATGAGTGGAAGCAGGCCTCGACTTCGACTCCATCACATGCTGTGTACAGTCTCGGCTGGCTCTGAAATAATAAAAAAAGAGAATGATAGAACAAGCTTGGTTGTTTATGAAAGGGTGGAAACTTTGACTATCAAGGTTACATGGAGGCAGCATGAGTGCTAAATACATTTTAAACTTCTCAAGAGAGCCAACACTTCAGAGACCACTAAACCGGTAGAGTAAGTTTTAAAATCTCCAACGTACGCTTGGCTCCTTTTTGTGGTCCCTGACATGTAAAAATCTTTATCATTAAAAAAACAAACACATTATAGAGCTGTAAGACTATGATGTTGTGGTTTCTATCTGCCACACAAAGTGCAGACTGAAAAAGTTACATTAAAGAATTGAGCTTGGTATCAGAACTATACTAATGGTCTTCAGTGCTGAGGGTGTTGTCAGGGTTGGGAAAATGGAAAACGTGGCTTTTATGAAGAGAAAAGTTATGGAAACTGCACAAGCTGTGTGCATTTTGAAAGAAATGATCCAGTTACAGCATCTCTGCACATTCTGTGTAAAGCTCAACAGGACAAGATACATAGAAAATCAATAAAAATGTCTGCAAGACTGTTTATCAATCAAAGACTTTCCGACATCCGTTGATGAAGGAAACACAAACAGATGCGTGAGAATGTGCTTCCAGATTATCCGTACATCTGGCAGATTTGGGTTTACAATTATTTCTTCCTAACAAACAACCTTGTTTCTGATAGGAAAAGAGACAAACAGCTCCCAAAATAAAAATAAAAAAAAACATTTTACGTTTTATTTAATATTTTGTCAAAAATTAGGTACACCCTTCTCAACATTCACAGGAAAAAAACTCTTTTTAGAACAGCCAAAATCCCTGTTATAACTGCTGACCATCTTTTTTGGCACGTTTAATGCATCGGTTTCGATTATTAACACATTTCTGGCTAAGGCTGGAAGGCCTCCGTGCCATCGCCCTAATCCTCCGCTCCCTCCACAGATCCTCTCTCAGATTCAAGTCAGGACTCTGACTGGGCTGCTCCATAACTGCCAGGGGGTATGAATCATTTTGGGCTTAACTTTAAGAAAACCCTTAAAACGCCACCAATGGTGAAGCATGGGGAGCTAATCTGATGGTGGGGGCTTCATCTCCTCATCCTCCCCTCTGACTTCGGCGTCTCGCAGCCCTAATGTTGGATACGGGAACCTTTGACGTAGATATTGGACGCTGTTTCGGAGCCTTTGAGTCGACGTGGGCGGTCGGTTCGCCACCTTTCAGCGGCCTGATCCACGCCTCTTCACCATCCACCTCCCACTGTACTCTACCGTCCACTTTCCAGCGAAGGAAAGAATGGAGGGCTAAATTTAGTCGTGCACTACTCCGAAAACACTGCAAACTCCCACACACGTGCTGATGCAGATGGCGGAGCGTAAAACGTGAGCAAACTCTCACACAAACACTCGCTGTGCTCCATCTTCCACACTTGGAACGGTTCTGATTTGTCGTTTAGCCGGCGACGGGGGCCGAGACACGTCTATCGGCTCAGATGTGAAAGTTCGACTTGAAAACTGATGGGAAGGTCAGAGGAGGCTGAGCATCTTTCTCACGGCCGACGCCGGCCCCTGAGAAGTTGCCGACCTCGCGCGCTCATTGTTTCACAGACCTAGAATAGGAGCAGATTTATTTTTAGGAACGAATCAATGAGAGCAGGGTTGTTGGAGCCCACATCCCAGCGTGTTGCCCTGTTTTTGGCCTCCATCAGAAGCACCTGGTTGTCTCTGACCCATGCGCCGGAGCTGCGGCCTGCCGAGCTGCAAACAGATGGCTCCGGTTCTGATATGGAGACGATTTGCCACAGTTTCATTGAGGCTTCCTCCTGGTGAGGATCAGGTTTTGCGTGCTTTATTGTAACGCAGCCTGCGATGATTGTCTTGACACGTTTATCTTTAAAGCAGCCTGTTAAGATATTTGGACCACTCGGGGGCATAGGAGAGTCCAAACATATATTTTTTAAGGAAAGAAGTGATACGTTGCAGCATGAAAACCACACATTCGTGTGAGGAAAAAACCGCAGTAGAATGTCACTGAGATAAACTGGTTCATGTTATTTTGCACTAACCGAAGAGCGCAGCATCACGGCAGGAGGCCTTCAGAAGATAACTGCTTTATAAACACAATGATGATTTACTGAAGCTTATATTTCAACATGATGGTCCTCCGCAGACTTAGAGAACACATTTGATATGATGAGGGAAATCCAAAGTTAAATCAGCTGCTTTGATGCTCTGACAAATCCACAGTTTTCCCTAGATCTTTTGGAGGGTTTATTGAGGCAAATTGCTGTTAAATGTATCAATTGCATCTCATAAACGATCCCCCTGTTCTCACTCCATCCCAAATATTGGGTTTATCTGTTGGAATATATGTATGGTTACATAAAATGAAGTCTGTGGAGTGAAGAGTTTGAAATAAGCAGCTAGGTTTAGATTAGTATGGAAAAATCAAAAAGATCACAGGAAATAATTTCATTTCCAGACTTCATTCAGTCATATTAGTTAAGTGTGGTTTCCTTCCTTCCTTCCTTCCTTCCTTCCTTCCTTCCTTCCTGAAATCCAGACATCTGTAGATGTATCTGCAATATATCTATTGGGATTTTTTTTAAGTATTTATATACCACTCTGGTTTTTATTGTGGAAAATTGTGGATTTTGTTGTCATTAAAAGGTTTAGGAACCCTGAAAGATTATTAACCTCTGTGTTGGCCTGATTTTTTTTTCCCTCTTATGTCCAATCAGTGCAAAGAGGGCATTATTGAAATTAAAAGCAGAAAGTGGGACCTGAAAGAGTGCTCTAAAGAGCTGGGATCCACTGACTGTCTCTGTCCCCTCTCACGTCCCTCTCATAACATTAGATCCTATAATTATAACTGTGTATATACCGTCCCGCTCTGCATTCAGCTCAAGGCTTTATAACATCACTATTATTTCCAGATAGATACGTTTGTTCTCCCCTTCATGCTCCACCAGATCAGAGCGGATTCTGTTTGATCTCTGAGCTTTTCTTACTGGGCTTCTGCATTTTTCATCATCATCATCATCATCATCATCATCATCGCTATAATGTTTATGCTGCAATGTTCACACAAAGAAACCTAATGAATCCACACTCAGTCTCACACATTTATGTTATTCAAGATCTCTTCTGTGTTCTTCCAGATATTTTCTCCACTTTTGTCAGTCTGCGCCGTCACTGTCCTCTCCTTTATCTGGAAAGACTCGGACAAGCTGCCGCCATGGCAACCGAATTCCTCTTGATGCTCTAAAGAGTGGCGGGCGTCTCTAAGATACCGGGAGCCGTGAGGGGTTCATCCCGGGTGCTTTATGGGGTGTCCAGTCTCACGGGCCACCTCAGGGACTTCTCTCCTGCCGCCGTTCTTATTTACAGCTGACTGATGTCACAGTGTCTGCAAATCACGTAATTCAACGCACCCGAAGTTAATCTTAGCACCAGAACAATGATCAAAATGTGAGACCTGCACGGCGTGACTCATCCAGCTTTATCTGCCTCTTCTGGTTAGTGTCGGAGGACTTGTGATGCGTTAACAAGATGTCGGTGTTGTTTGCTCATGCTAATAGAGGCCATGCTGGTCATTATATCACGTCTGGGTCGTGCTGTGTTGCCTCAGAGCCGATCAAAAAGTGACCGATCAGGTGGAGTCTTTATCACCGGAAGATCTGTGGGCATACAGAGACAAATAGGTGGGAAGGTAAAGTCTGCAGCTGGAGAGGAGATTTTCTCCCAGACTCTGAAAAACACACATTCATGGCTTCCTGTCAACATTCAACACTTTCCAGGCTCAAACTTCCTGACTATTAAAAGAGGTTTTTGGTTAATTTGTGAATGGATGGATGGATGGATGGATGGATGGATGGATGGATGGATGGATGGATGGATGGATGGATGGATGGATGCATGGATGGATGGATGGATGCATGGATGGATGGATGCATGGATGGAAGGATGGATGGATGCATGGATGCATGGATGGATGGATGGATGCATGGATGGATGGATGGATGGATGGATGGATGGACAGACGGACAGATGGATGGATGGATGGATGGATGGATGGATGGATGGATGGATGGATGCATGGATGGATGGATGGATGGATGGATGGAAAGACGGACGGACAGACGGATGGATGGATGGATGGATGCATGGATGGATGGATGGATGCATGGATGGATGGATGCATGGATGGATGGATGGATGGATGGATGGATGGATGGATGGAAAGACGGACGGACAGACGGATGGATGGATGCATGGATGGATGGATGGATGGATGGATGGATGCATGGATGGATGGATGGATGGATGGATGGATGGATGGATGGAAAGACGGACGGACAGACGGACGGATGGATGGATGGATGGATGGATGGATGGATGGATGGATGCATGGATGGATGGATGCATGGATGGATGGATGGATGGAAAGACGGACGGACAGACGGATGGATGGATGGATGGATGGATGCATGGATGGATGCATGGATGGATGGATGGATGGATGGATGGATGGATGGAAAGACGGACGGACAGACGGACGGATGGATGGATGGATGGATGGATGGATGGATGGATGGATGGATGGATGGATGGGGTTGTAGACTCAACATTTACTCGTTGGGACAGATACAACTGTCCTTTCTTTCTCTGTTAACCCTTTTCATACTGATCCAGACCAGGAAAACACTGCAGTGACATTCCAGACTTTTCCCGACACAGGTGGGAGCCCTGCTTGTTGTAGAGTTAAAGTCATTTCAGTAGCGCTCTGTTCTGGTGTGTATCGGTGCTCTGCTTTTAGCGTTTGAGCCTCTGCTGTACAAGAAGAAAAGCAGGCCTCAACGAAAGCAGACATTAAGGACAGATGCTCTAAAAAAGCTCTCATCCACGATGGCCCAAAAAGTGAGCTAATGAGGACACAGACAGCGCAGGTGCTGGGACGACTATTAAAAATCTCATTACAGTCTCGAGGTTGGGGTTGTCAGCCGCACCTGATCTGCTGCAGGATGCCCACGGTCTCTAGAAGCTGCGCAGGTGGTGAGGAGAAAAAAACCTCTAAAGTCAGTCACTGACCGTGGGATCCCTGTCCTTTTTCTCCTGTCTGGACCGTGCTCTGCTTGTAGTAATGAGACTCGCTGTCAGTCACAGCCATCGTATTCACAGGTTTCCTCTGCTAGGTAGACAATTCAGCTCACAGGACAGCCACAGAAAGTCATGCTTAAAATGAAGAGGTTGCTGTGCCCAGACGCACGAGGCGTTGGCCTTCCTGTGGATGGATTACTTTGTGTTTTGTAGTCTGGGCACGTTTCCCTGTGCAGAGATCTGGGTGCACCACTGAATAATATTCACTGTTGTACAAAAGCATTCATACACCTTAAATGTTTTCACCTTTACAACCACAGACATCAGTTAGTTTTATTAATTAGTACAAAACTGAATGGAGGTAGTTAACCAAAAAAACGTATGGCTGCCGCCAGCATATTTTACTGTAGAGACGATGTGTTAAAAGGTTCAGATTTTATTCAGTGGGATTCTGTTGGGAACTTGTGAGCAGTCAGTATGTTATGTACAGTTGATATATCTTCAAGTGTTCTTACTTTAAAGAAGCACAAAATACATTTCTGTCATCTCAAAACACCTCCAGCCTGAAAAAGCTCTTAATGGTTCATGGAAAAAATATTTTATCTCCTATTACACCTCTGTCACTTTAGCGTTATATACTTTTACTGGGCGTTGTCAAAGCCCAGTGATGGCAGTCAGACAAAAAAACATGTTGGTTTCTGCTGATCATCGGCCTTATGGAAAAAAAGGGACAAACATATAGTCGTGTTCCATGACAGAACATTTGTTTATCGAGATAAAGGTAATGCAAAAATGGCTGGTAATTCCTAGCATGCAGGAGCTAGGATACCTGCTGGTTTATTTTTAGTGAGTTGTGTGGAAAGATTTGTTGTTACCTGTGAGAACGTCATGAGTCATTTGCAAACTGTGCAAGGCCTGGTGACATCTGATAAACGGTCTGCTTTTTTCTAACCTGACTCCGCCAGATAGATTTGCTCCGCATATCCATCTGGAAACCTTCCGTTGAAGTAATTTTGGGAAGGGGCTAAAATACTGGTTAGCTGATTGGCCTATGTTGGTGATAGACGGGCCAAATAAACCAATCAGATCAACGAAGCATATGACTTACTAACAGCGACGACGAAAACACAACCACAAGCTCTTGCCGAAACCAGTCGGGAGAAGAGCAAAAACATATTTTTCTCTGAGAAAAGCCTCCAGAGCAGTGTTTTGCTCTTCTTTCAGCAAAGAAATACTCTGTAATTCCGATAAAACTTGCTCGGTAGCCACGCTAACGCTAGTTTCATCGGCTGAAGCCGCCATGTTCTTTAGACTGAACTGACGCGCTTCCCGTTGCGTCACACCTCAACCCGCCTCAAAGCCAACGTTGATTGGACGTTCGTTTGGTGAACGGCTCCAAATTTTCTTTAACGGAAAGTAGCCAGACTGATCTGCGAGTGAAACCTTGAAAGCTCGCGAGATCAGGATGGTCTCACGAGGTTAGCTTTTTTCCCCATTATTTAAAAACCTAGAAACAGAAACACAGTGGTGGTTGTTTAAAAATGACAGCAAATTACAAGTTATAAATTGTCTTTTTTTTATGAGGGTCGTGTAACTTTCGCAGCCCTTAGTAAGTTTTATTTAGCTGGACTGAGGGCAATAATGGCTCTTCAAATTGGGTTGCAGACCTCTGATGTAGACTAAGGTGACCCTGACTACGGGTAAAATACTGTCTGTTGATGACTTCGCCTCAAAACCCCATTTCAGAGAAAATCCAAAGGATCAAACTTGGTGTGATTAATTTGATAATGAAGGTTTTGGATTGTAGAATTGATAATTAGTCTATTGTGTTAGCTGTCTTATACGAACCTAATAATCAAAATCAAATCAAATAATCAAAAGAATAATGACTAAACATAAAATAACTTTAGCACTAATATTATTTCCAACTTTATTATAAGACTGACTTTTTTTTTCTCATGCACTCCTCAGCTCCCTTTTGTCTTCCTTAATGGCAAATTAATAGACGCCCAGAAGCCTGTGATGGTTACAGGGACCTGATCCCAGCGCATGTCATTCTTTTAACAGTGATTCGGAGCAGATACGACGCGGCTGCTCGACTGTTTGACGATACAGTGTGATGAGACGGAGGACGGGGCGGAGGCTTGGAGAGAATGAATTTTCACAGTGGGCGTTTAGCTGGATGATGCTCCATTACTGGCAGTAACATTTAACCCTCAAGCTGCATGTAAGGAGATTAGCCGTGCAAATGTTAATGAAAGACGGAGATAAAGAGCAGGGAAATGAGAGCAAAGGAGTGACCCCCAAACGCCTGAAGAGAGGAAGCGAAACATTGACTGGGGAAAGACAAGAGGATTATTCATTATCAGTGTAATGATTCTTCTTTAGTCCACGCAGAAAACTCTGTCTCCTAGGCTCAAGGTATTTTTATTTTTCACATATTGATAATAGAGGGGGAATAATACATCCACCCTACTACAGGATGAAGATGATACACGATGCTCCGACACTTGGGAAAACCTAGAATCACGCATTTTTATTTATTTATTATCTTTTCACAAATCAGGTCCCTACAAATCACAAACAGTGAAATAATATGTAGTTCGTATAGAATACCGCTGTCTAAATTTGACCAGTCCAGATATGTTATTGATTCTTCCCTCTATCGATTGGCGTTGATCAGTGATCACCTTATTAATTATGAAATTCTATAAATGCGTCAAGACTAAGAACTCCCACCCTTTTAGCTCCAGATACATGTCAACTGAAATCATGCACTTTAATACATTTTTTTTTTTTACATTTAATAAAAATCCGATCAAGGTTAGAAATCAATCCTCTGATGCAAAAGTTGGGATAATCCTTAATTGTCAGTGATTTAAAACTACTGTCTCCATCAAAGAACCGCAGCATGTTTTATTTTAACATGGTCCTTAGACGAAAAAAATGGAATTGGCCAAAATTTGCAAAATAAAATAAACACAGAAATTTGTGTAGGCCTAGGAAAAGGTTGATTGGTGCATTGCTAGAACAAAAGGCTTGATACATTTTAAACTGTGTTTATAAAAAATCTCTGTTCAGTGTCATTAGTCACTCCATTTTACATAGATGTTAAACTAGACAGATTAAACAACTCTTGCTCTTTAGTGCTGTGCTGACATTAACCTTGAAGCAAATGCAAACTTCCACGTCATTAACAGCCAACCAGTTTCCTTACAGTGCTTACAAATCATTTGGATTTTGTCTGTCACTGTTTTCTACTGTGTAACCAAACTGCTGCTTTACAAATGATTTAAAAATGGTGGAGACCTCTTCAGTGTTCTTGGAGTGTTGTCAGCCGGCTCAGTGACCGCTAGAAAACTGTTAACTCAAGAACGACTTCCTTTTTCACTTCACAATAAGAGTTGCTCCCATAGTCTAAAGTACTCTCCTTCATATCCTGAGCTCATGCTAACAGTTTACAAAGTCGCATGCGGACAGTAAGAGGAAACTCATCTAGAAACAGCCTTTGTTGCTGTAATTAGCAAATATTCAGCCCCCTCTGGTGAGCCTTTAAAGAGAAACACTAGCTTGTTGCTAGCTAGTGCTAGCTACTTTTTCTGGTGTTACTGGAGATTTTCTGAGACTCTCACGATAACACATGTGGTTCTTTATGTTTTCAGTGAGGAGTAGGCGGCCCCACGGGTCCTTATCCTCTGAATCACTGACAGGCGGCCCAGTCCTAAATCCCATGTGCCATCAGAGGACGAGATGTACATTTGAATCCTGCATGCACAAAGCCATCGCTACCTGGATTTTTTTGTTGCAGTCATTGCAGGCTCTCAAGAGAGCCATGTGAATAAAAACAAACCAAATTTAAGAAAACTGAGCTAAAATAGCAAACTAAATGTCGTTAGGGTCACCTATATTGTTTTATAGTCCTGGATAAAGGACGAGGGCTGGGGATGTGACATTATACTCAACAGAAGAAAGTTCATCTGTGATTCTAAACTTCTTTTTAACTTACTTTCTGTCTCTCCCACAACATTAACCCCATCGCACAGGATCAACTTCAATTACATGCACACGGCTAATGATGCAGATAAGGCGATGGCATCATTTAGCAGCTACATTCCTAATTGAACAGTTGGCAACAGACTCTTGTGCTTTGCCATGAAGTGTGGCGGTGTTTTGAGAGAACTCTCATTACATCCCTAGTGGTTGAACCCTGAAAGTGCACAAACAGGTTGAATGTGTTGGATAGGCCTTCCTCGTGCAGGCTAACAGTCTCACACGTCACTGGCGGTCTTCTCAACTTGTGACATTTTTTGAAATAGTCCAAATGGGAACCTTGATCACCCTTGCTTAGAAGATGCTCTGCGTCCTGATGTGCTCCGTGCCCATCAAACACAAACTCTTCATCTTTTTAGCAGGTGCCAGAGTTCCATTGTGTGGATTGTTAAACCTCTTTGTACATTATTGATGACAGCAGATTTCATTGATGAATTATGCACCAGCCACTTAGGTGCTGCTCGCAGGAAGAGTTGTCTCATATGGGATCTTGTTAAACATGGAAGAGGATTGTACTCCTGTCGCATCCGAAACTCTTGCAATGTATAAGAGCTTCATTTTATTTATTTTTTAACAACAAAAAGGTCCCAGAGGGAGAAAGTAGAACCAAGATGTCTGTTTAATGTTTTTAATCTGTGCTCTCTGAGGACTGCATCACTGTAAACAACCACATTCTTTCATGCTGGAGTCCCCGGCTACAGAATCTGCAAAAACAGGCACAATACTCATTTTCTGCTTGTTTAGCGTATTTTTTTTAAACAGATGTTAGTGTTTGGTTTACGTGTGTTTGCAGCTATCTTTGTGCCTAAAGTGATTCTTTGAAGAACAAAGAGAAAGTATTTTTGCACTGAAGCATTTAAAAAGGGCAGTGCACATTTTAAAAGTAGGTTGTGGGACGCAACAGCTGCCTTCACAGCGAAAATAAGACTTTTTTTTTTTAGATGTGTCTTTTCAATTAGATGAACAAAATGAGCTATCACTTTTCCACTTTGGGTGACAGTGTACCTATCTCCTCCATTCCTTGAACTTTCTTTCTTTATTCCAAACTGTTAACATTAAAACCTTTCCTGAGACGTATTGGCAAGTTCACTGATATGAAACGTACAAAGTGGTCCCTGGAGACACTGGTGAATTATTCATGCAATGCACGTGTTCACCGCTCGGCTTAATGATAGAGATGATTGGTGCCCCCTAAATAGCGCGGACGTACTAAGTTGATCCCAGAAACCTCAACAAACCCTCCTAAAATCATTCAGAGCACTTTTTTCCAGCCTACTGCCCGTTGAAGCTCTGCTTCTTTGACGGTCCCTGTTCTAAATGCTGTTTAACTGGGAAGCCACGGTAAAACTTTGCATTAATCCATTTGGTAAATCGTTCAGCCGAAACCTTGAAACATAAATGTTTTTTTTCTACGCTGAACTGGCAGCAGCCAGACATGAAATCACAAGAGCATGATTGATGTCACAAGATTTAAATCTGTTACCCAGGCAACAGAAGAAAATGCAAATGCCTCCGTGGTGATATGCAAATATCATGTACGCTAATTTGTTTTAAAACTTCTTATTTCTGAACAACTTCCTTGTCCTACCTGAACACTCTCTTTACATTACAAAATGCAAACTTCAGCATATTTTATTGGAAATGTAGGTGATACACAAATACAACGTGATCAATAATTGCAAAGTAGAACAAAATATATTAGATACTACTGCCTTTTGCCTCAGTTGCAGTTGCAAAATGTTTGGCCATTTTTTTTTCCTTGCTAAGTGGCTTAAACGTGGTCAGACTGAATGGAGACTGTCAGTAAAGATCAATTCTTAACTCTCACCACAGATTCTTAGTTGGAATTAGGTTTAGACTTTGACTAGGCCACTGTAACACATCAATGTGCTTTAATCTAAAACATTCTATTGTTGCTCTGGCTGTATGTTTAAGATTGTTGTTCTGCTGGAAGGTGAACCTCCACCCCCCAATCTCACGTCATTTGCAGCCTCTGACATAGAGGATTGCCCTCTATTTAGCACCATCCATTTTCCCACCAACCCTGACCAGCTACCCTATTCCTGGGGATGACAAGCACCTATGCACCAGGATGTCGAAAACAACATCAAGAATGGGTGCTGTTAGTTTTTTTTTACATGCAGGGCATTTTAGATATACCTCAAAAGTCCAAATTTCCCTCAGATCCTTGATATTCCCCTACATGGCTTGTTGCAAACTTTAAGGGACCGTGTGTAACTAATTTGGCTTTTAATTAGCTAGTATTACTTTTATAAATACACATTCTAGCAAAGACTAATAACATCACATCAAAAATGAATTTGTTCTCATAACTTATAATTAGTAGTTTATAAATACATAGGTGTCGGTGCACCCACTGGGAGACGCCATGTTGCGTCACCATTTCTGATTTCAGCAGCCGAAAGGGGCCAAACTTGTCAGCCATACGCGTTTTAACTATCTGTCTCCTATGAAAACATGCTGTCAACAAGCAAAGATGACCGTAGATCATTCTATTTGCTGTTTTCTGTTGAAACGGAGGACCAGCCATCCTCTTTGCCCAGTGAGAGGGAAGAGAAAGTATAACCAAGAAAAGAAAAAGTAGTAATAACCAGGAGAAAACGAGAGTCTTTATCGGCTATTATTACTAGGTGGAGATAATTCATGAGGGAGCGGGGATTAAAAACAGATGTGGAGGTTGCAGGCTTTCTGCTGGACAGGTAAATTACTTCAGTAAAACAGTGAAGTTTATTTCAGCTTTATGTTAGAAACAGGGCAACGTGAGAGAGAGAGAGAGATGAACAGAGAGATATGTGTGTACGCGGATTGACATCAGCCGGCCCATTCTCTGTCTGTAGTGCAACAGCTGAAGCAGGTCTCTTTACTGGTGTTTAAAGTTGCTTATTTTAGATCCCAAATAAACGACTGCACATTCAGAAACAAGTCCAAAAAAACAGAATTTACAAGCGACTTAAAAAAAAAAAAAAGCGGTCTCGGTAACAGTGCCAAAAACCATTGCACACGATAACCTTAGCTATTAGCAGTAGCTTGGTACCAAATACATTGAGGACATGTTGGCGCTGTCACATTTATGACACTCTATGGCTTCTGTAGTAGCCTAAAAGCGAGGTCGTATGTAACTCTTTTAGCGCACCACTAGATGGTGCACCATTGTGAAAATCTTACACACTGGGTCTTTAAGTAAATGACTAGAGTTGCATTTGAGTTTCAACAACTTTACGAGACGACTGACATAAATACAAACTATGAAGGTTGAGACAAAGAAGCATATCTCAAGTTGATTTGTTGGCTTTATCAAACACTAACATGCGCTAACATGAATGCAGAGGCTGAAACAAGCTGTGATGAGGATGATGATCTTTTTTATAAATTAACCTGACATGTATCTATTTGGATTTGTGTCTGATGGTATTAATTTTAATGGTATGAGGGAAGTTCAACACTCGTAAAGGCTGTATTCTACTCCTGTAGCATCAAATGTGTGACCCACCACAGCAGCACTTACTCAGATGGCATACAAGTCCTCTGTGGTAACCATCAAAGACTCTAAAAGGTGCATAAACGGAGAAAAAAAACTGTAATTTTGTGGCTTGTACAAAGCCGAATTGGTTGCTGCATATAACACAGCGTCAGTCTGCCTGCATGATGACCATTCTTGGTCGTTGTGGCGGATGATGCAGCAGCCTTTGTCGTCCACCGTGGGCCTCCTCATTAACCGCTTCCATGGATTTTGTTTTGTTGTTAAACCATCTGGGGTTCCTTGCAGCATTAGCAAACGAACACCTACCGCGATTGTTTACCAGTCACATGCAGGAAATACGGAGGATGCTGTGTTTCACAGGTAAAACTGACTCTCGCCCATCCACTGCTGGAGATTGACACTTACCAAAAGCGATGGATGGGTGGATAAAGGGAGGGATGGACGGACGGAAGTCCATTGAACGGTGCTGCGAAGAAGGTGCAAAAAAAAACTTAAGTGGTTGGAAAAACTCAGCCTCTCCTCCTGTTTCAAGATCCTGAACATTAAAGTCTGGATCTCAGCTCTGTCTTTGCTCTCCAAACCATTTGTTGCAGAAGTCTGTCTTCCCATATGCCGACCTGCTGGCCCTGGCACTGCTGTCGTTGTAGAGCAGGAAATAGCCACGAGCAGTGCAGGAATAAAAGAGTCTCCACTTTCCTATGACCTGGTTTTTGAGGGCTGAGCTCTGCAGGCTTCTCCGACAGACACTGTGGAAAATGGCCTCCAGACAATCAAGTGCTTTTCATTTCATCTCCTCAGTTGCTGAACGCAGGCCGACTGTTAACTGGGCGAAGCGAGAGCTACCTCAGTGTTCCTCACAGTATCACAGGGGGGGAAATAAAAGGACGGAGAATGAAAAGCTACTTTCCTTTAGGTCAGGTGAACAGGCAGGAGTGAGGGGACCTGCCTGATCTGTGGCAAAACCAGCAGAGTGTGAACTAATGCGGACAGACTGAGTGTGATTGGAGAGATCTTGAAGTGATGATGGCAGCTGATAGATCCGGGCTGACAGGAGCTTGTCCTTAGATAGAAGGAGAAAAAGTGTCTGCTTTCTCTGCTGGAACAGAAGTCTAACATACTCAAAAGAAACTATTTTATATCTGGGGGAATCATCTTACAATGTAGACTGAATGTTAATGAAGATAGAGCCAGGAGGCTGTTAACTTAGCATAACATTAAAAAAAAAACTAGAAGTCTGCCCAGCAGCCGTAGAAAGCTCATTACATTTGGTTTGTTTAATCTGTGCACAAATTCATGCTAAAAAAAAAAGAAACAACTTCTGGCAATACAAAAGTACCACAAACATAATTCCTGCTTTCTATTCTTGAGTTTCGCAAACTGATTTGTTCTTGCTAACTTTCAGTGCCTTGCAAATATATTCACACGCTTTCGAACTTCTCCTCATTTTGGCACGTTACAGTCACAAATTTAACTTTGCTTCATTGGGATTTCAGGAAGTAGCCCACTGCAGTGGAGTAGGAAAGTGATGTGTAGCTTTCACAAGCACCATTTTGAAAATACTCAGGAACACACAGATCTGTCCTTTACGGAAGAGGTGCAAGTAGAGAGCCAGTGGTGAAAAAAAAAACAACTGGAAGAAGTTATGTTTGCCGTTTTCCACAAGCCATGTAAGAGACGCTCCAAAGACAATAAGGACCTTCTTGGCCTGCGTCCAGTCCACAACTCTAAATGTGGAGCACATCACCCTGAACACACCGTCCCCAGGATGAAACATAGTGATGGCAGCATCATGCCTTGAGAATGCTTTCCTGAGGGACTGAACAACTGGTCAGTGACCCTAAACATAATTATTATTATTGTAATAACAATAACTTCAATAGGCATTTATTGCATTTTTACTACACTTTAAAAAATTTTACTCTCAGAGTGCCACAAAATAATAACAGCTAGAAAATCGAGCAAGAACTAAAATTAGCCAAATGAAAAATACATTTAAGAGTTGTAAAATCTTTTAAAGAGGAAGGTCTTCAGGCCTTTATTAAAGCTCCCTGTCGTCTGTGATACTCTCAGATGTTCGGGAAGGGTGGTCCACAGACATGGTGCAGCAGAGCAGAAGGCCCTCTCGCCCACGCTGCAAAGTTTTGTTCAGGGGGTAATAGGAGCGCGGTGTTACCGCGCTGATGTCTGAGCAGTACTTTAAGGTGGTACGGAGCATACAAAAGTAATAATTAAATGGATTATATCAACATTTAGAGTAGCACTAGACTGGCCTAATCAAAGTCCAAACCGAAACCTAATTGAGAATATTTGAGCAGATTTGAAGGCTGTTGTTCGCAAATACTCGCCATCCAGTCTGATGGAGATTGAGCTGTTTTTCCAAGAATGGGAAGAAAATCTTAGTGAAATTCATTCTGCAGCAGGTGTAATTGCTTAAAAAGACAATGTAAAGACTCAGAGGAGGCTAAATGTACGAACGTAATTGAATGTAGATTGCAATTCATTTACTGTTTTCCTACTTCCTCCTAGGGGCCATATCATGGTTTTCAGTTCTTCCTTCTGACATTTAAATCCCTTGTGGTCTTCATAAGGTGGAACTGAAATGCTTTAGTCTGAATTCCTCAATAATTTACCCCTACATTCCCCCCATTCTCCCCCTGTTCTGGGGTGCATCTGAGAACAACTCGTGTTGTTGCTGTCTCTTTAAATCTAAGGAAGCCCCTCCAGACCCCGCCCCTCTCCAGGCGGCAGAGTGTTCCACTCCACCCCAAACAGCCATTTTTGTAGTATGCTGGGGCGTGGTGTAATGAACAACGGACCATTTTCACTTATCTTTCAGCACTTATCCTACCAAGCTTCAGCATCCTTCAGCTTGGACTGCAAAAGCTTCCAAAATATAGAAATGGCAGATTCACAAAATTGGTAAGCCGGACCTCCATGACCTTGTTTAGCAGTTCCACAGCAAATAATCTGACATAAATGGTCAAAAAACATAATAGAAACCTGAACGGCTTGACAAATATGACCCAAACAGAATATAAAGGCATCGGCATTTTTTAAATTTTTACAAAATATTCCTAAATTTCAAAGTGTTCCCTAGAATCTCACTTCAGTGTAGAAGGCATGGAGTTTAGTTTCTACCTATTCAAGTATTTTAGATATCTAGCAAACAATACATGACACACAATAATGATGCAGTTCATATTTCATTTTAAAGCATGGAGATAGCCCTTCAGTTTAGCTCTGTATTGGAAGCTTGGGTTTACACAAGCCGAGACATTGTTAGACATAAACTAGTCCATCTTTAGAATCAGTTGCTCTCTCTACTGTACAGAAATCTATTAGTTTAAGCACTACATGGGAGGAAATATGCTTTTCAGCATTGCTTATCTCCTGAGACACTAAAATATGAGTCCCTGGTTAACAAAGAGGAAGTCCTGAACAAAGTTGGAAAGTTTACACTCAGAGCTTTACTCAGCTGTTGCCAGCTCAGACTGTCCCCAGTTGCGTGGACTCATGTTGGCAGCAGCTGTCACGTTTTTCCCAAACTCTGGGTTCAAAGGTCAGCTGTTGGCCCCCACAGGCTGGCTCCCATTTGGTCGTCTAACGTCAGATACCAGAAGCCTCGCTGTCACCGACGACTGTGTGTTGGATTGTTTTCACAGCGTTTTCCACTGGATCAGCTAGAAGCTGTTTTTTTTTTTTTATTGCTCTCTTCCGTAGCAGAGACGATTTTTCTTCCTTTCATTAGGAAACATCCAAAAAAAATTCCCAGAAGACAATATCCACCAACTTGATGGCTGTTCACTCAACCAAACGATGTTCCCACAGGGTCAGGCCCCACACTCGCTCTCTCTCTCTGTCGCCTCCGTGTTCACATGGCCTCGTTGCACATGCATGTGAACAGGTCATCCCTTCTTTCCCGCTAACCAAACAGGAGTTCTTCTGTGTCATCGCACATATCCACAACAGTGGCATTTCCTGTCGTGTGTGCTGAGCTCAGCGCTCCACAGGAGCCCAGCAGCTGTAATCCAATAATAACATGCCAATGTGCTCTCACATCGTTTTGGATCACGCTTCTTTTTTATCCCGATGACATCTTGACGATGCATTTTGTCTTTGGGGCGAGGCAATTCCAAACATGTTCTGGGCTGCACTCTGAAGATCCATTTGTTCTTAACTGTGTTCCTTGAGCTTGACCATTTGTAGATTTTCTTTTGCAGAAAATGGTGGTGGACACTTTTTGTTGTTCTTTCAAGAAGCGCTTATGCAATTACAAAGGGCTGAAAATCGGTACCAAATAATACAAATCCTGCAAAGCTGCCAGTACGAGTACTTCCTGTTGATCTTAATGGGTTTTTTTTTACAGCTGGATATAAAAAATAATTCTGACTTCTGTTTAATAGTAAAATTGTCCAAACCAATGGCACAATCACTGGGTTGGACCAGCGCCATAGTGGCTCTTGGTTGGACTAAAAGAAACTGCCATGTTTGACTGTCACTGACTATGACTGATGGCTAAAAAAGCTGCCAATTACCAATTACATTACCCACTTTGAATATTTAGTGATTTGGAGATTTCCCTCCTGCCACAAGTCCCCTGCTGAGGTAAAGAAATGTGTTGGAAAAATAAAAACAGTCAGTTTGAAATCCCAAGATGTTTGGCTTACTGATATAAAGGGACAACGAAAATGCACCAAATAACCATATTTAATACGCGGTGAGTCAAAAAATCTTTGCTCTTTTCTTTATAAAGTAAAGAAAATATATTTGGCAATAGAACTGGTCCAATAAAGGTTTGCGATTGTTTTATAAATGGCTTATCAAGCTTTTAACAGTCTAGTATACTGAAGAGAAAATCTGCATGACTTTTTTTTTGTAGAATAACTTTTGCCAGGTAAGGGATAGTAATTGTGATGGACACACCGGGGGAACCAATATGATCTTCAATATTGGTTCCAATTTCCATTCAGGAATTATCAGTAACAGGAAAATACTCAACATGTAATTATATAATTACATGTTAATAATAATTAGCACACTTTAATCCTGAAATTCTTATATTTGAGTCCAAAGAGAGAAAGCCACTGGTGTTATTACACAGCTCTGCAGTAAAACAGGATTTCACTCACATTTCAAAACAAGGACAACTTGGTCACATTCAAATTTACTGTTTATAGCAACTTATGTTAGCGTTTAGCATTGTTTAGCTAACTTTATCTGGGAGATTTCCAAAGGACAGCTGTCGTTTCTTAAAGCAGCATGTCCTCTGCTGATGAAATACATATTTTTTTCGGGAGGATGGACCAGAGCAACATTGTTGTAACACATTCAGCGTTCTCTTTTTTTGAGTAATCCTCCTGTTGTGGCAGACTGAAAGAGCCGACATCCCTCAGTAGAAAACGTTTTCTCAATTGCTTGCTTCTTACACGCCTATTCTTCCTCTGACTATTTTTAAACACCTCACTGATACTGAAAGTAGCTCAGTCTTCTGAAGTCAGTAAGATCCTCCACAGCACCTGCGTTTCCATTGCAAATGTCCGCAAAACTTTGTTGATATAATAATGTTGAAAAACACAATTGCACAACTGCATTAAATAAGAAATGCAATTGAAATCAGACGTGTATAAGTTTGTTCTTGCCATAACTCCTTAATAAACATGCCATGATGTGCCAAGGCAATCATCCTAATACTACTTCCTGTTGTCTTCTTTTTCTTTTTCACTCGTAGTAACATCTGGTTGTTGATCGCGTGACTCCTGTGATGCGAAATAAAGTCTTTTCATTGCATTTTTGCAAAGTGCACTAATTTAGATACAGACAAAAAAAATTATTATTTTCGGAATTACAATTTGCGCAACTTGATGGTCAATGGAAACGCAGCTACCGATGCTGATGGGACAAATTAATCAAACTATATTTTCTCTTTTAAAAAGCATCCTGTGGTTAGATTGTTAGACTGTTTGGTTGATGTTGGTACAGTTTTTGAAAACCGTACATGTTTTATACTATAGTCCCGACATGATGCTGAAAAAAACAATTGCAAGGCATTGCCTACAAAACATTTCTTCCTCGTATTATCTGTTATGGTGTAGCACTCTACACAGTAAGAAAAGCCAATGGACTTTAGAGACTATGGATGTTTCATGACTTCTATTTCAGTCCAAACTCCTGACCCTGTTCCCCTGTTTTTATAACATTAATGTGTTTGTCCTCCACAGGGTCAACTTTCACAAGCCTTAAACGGTCTGTCAGACAGAGCCACCGAGGCAAAGGAGTTCCTGGTTCAGCTAAGAAACATGGTGCAGCACATCCAGGTACTCACGCATTCACCCAAACAAAAAGATAATTATGTGTTTTTAATTTTTTTATTTTAACCTCCTACAATCTACATAGAATACACAGATTCAACTGGAACTAGTTCCGGATGTTTTGTTACCAAACTCATATCCCCTTCTGTCAGTCAACTGAATATAGACTTATGTACTTTCATAAGGGAGAAAAGCAAAAGACATTTTGTCGTATTATTGATTGAAATTTTGTAGTTTTTGTCTTGAAATGTTCTTTTTGTCGTGTCTTTACATAGAGAAGATTTTTTTTCTCCCATTAAATTAAGTTCCATCGTTAAAGCCTCTTCTTAGGATTACCTGCATGTAGTCATGATCGATATGTGCAGTGTCAAATCTTTAAGTCACTTCATGCAACTTGATAATATAAAGAAAAGTAAAACATTTAAAACTGGCAACAGAGGCTATACAAACAGAAACAATTTCCCGGCTGGATTTCTGCTGATGCTGATGACGGTACGGTAGACGTGTGTTGGATTTAGAAGCCCACGTGAAGACAAAGCCGAATGAATCTGTGGTCAGCCTAATAGAGAGATTAGAGGAGTAAGGTGGGATTAAAGGCCCCCATTGATAATCATCCCACAACCAGACGTAGATACATGAGGGTGTGTATTTACAGAGTGGTGCAGTGGAGGAGCGAAAATTACAGATTTGTGAAAATGGACGGTAAAATGTTTCAGTGTAGGAAAAAATGGTATCCTAATGAACACTGTTTCCTTAATAAGAATATTAATATCTATATTGTATTTTGTCTTTAAGAAATTCCATGAACCAGTAGGAGTTTTTAAGGGTTCTAATATACTGAGAATCTTTAAATTGATTAACTTTGACTTTAAATTTAATACATTTTTAAATAATAAATTTTCTAAAGGCACAATTTCAAACTTGGAATTTAGAATATTGGAGATTGTGCCTGGACAAAAATTTTCAAATCAATAGATTAATCAGACATTGTTTATAGAGCTCTTTCCATACCATCAAATGTAACACAAAGTAGAGCTGGATGATTATTCAATAACAATTATATATTGATCGATAGACATGTGGTGCGATAAAAAAGGCTCAATAAAAAGTTCAATAGAAGAACAGTTTTTCCTCCTTTTGCATTCTAGCCTATCATGCAGGTTAATACTACAGTCATTACATCCTCCCAGCCAATCACAAACGCAGACCCAGGAACCATCTGTCTACAAGCTCCGCCCCTTTCAACGAGTTCAACGAGCATACGTTTTGTTTCATTTTTCAAAAACTAGTTTTGGTAAAAGTTGGTTGATTTAAAGGGTTGTGTTTGTGTTGTTTGTGTTTGTATCTAAAAATAGAGCACAAAGCAGCAGCATAAGATGACCAGGGAGCACTTAAATATATGTTTCGGTTTTTTTGATAATAATCAATTTTGCTCAATAAGATTTCTATTTTATCAATATGCTTTGTTCTATATCGTCCAGCCCTGACACAAAGTGCCTCTACAAACAACCATCAACAATCACAACAAAGCTGCTTAAATAAAAGGCTAAATATTAGACAGCAAGAATAGCCCGCAATAAAAAGTGTAGAACTAAACTGCATTTGTAAATAAGGAAACACCAGAGGCAGACGTGAGCAACGTAACAATAGCAAAACTCTGAAGCCCAC
Organism: Fundulus heteroclitus; assembly: GCF_011125445.2. Lineage (NCBI taxonomy): Eukaryota > Metazoa > Chordata > Actinopteri > Cyprinodontiformes > Fundulidae > Fundulus > Fundulus heteroclitus. The sequence continues at coordinate 24,368,434 of NC_046379.1, forward strand.
GCACCTTGAGACTCTTCATAAACATTATACACTTGATCCACGAAATGGAGACATTGACTTTTTCATTACGTCTCCAGAAGGAGAACGGAGAGAGACTCTGGGGAAAATGGAATAGTTATTCGAAGACTTGTAACAATTTCCCGTTGCGAATTTGAAGCATATCTGCCATTTCTGTCAGCAGGGTGTGTACCTTGCTCCTGGGTTGTTGTTCATGTGTGTGTATGTGTGTTATTTCTCTTTATTTTTGGGATTCAGACCAGTAATGCAATGTAAATCACATTGCTTAGTTTATTGCATGTGCGCCCTAGCCCGTACCTGTTTGTTCCTGTTTAAAAAACAAAAAATAAAGTAATTAAAAAAACAGCAAAACTCTGGAATAGTAAAAACTCCCAAACCCTTCAACCACAAGACGGAGAAATAGAGATAAAGGAAACAACAATGTTTCGTGTATTATGGAATCTACATAGTGCTAAAAACAAGATAAAGCGTAAATAATAATAAAGGTATTCAGATCCTAGTAAAAAGGACATAGAACAAACCAAAAATACTCGTACTTAGTATTTGATGGGGAAAATCCTAGGAGAAAAAATGTATAAGAAATGAAAATGAATAAAACTGCAGCATTTTGAGTAAAAGCCAGGATAAGCAAGTTTTTGTCTTGCTCCTAAAAACATCACCGCTCCCAGCAGCCCTCATGTCTTCAGGAAACCTCTAACAAAACTGGTGTAGTTTGGGAAAACATGTATTAGCAGGGTATTTACCGGGACAGTCAGATTTCATGCAGGTACGTTTGAGTGTTGATCTCTGCTGTTCCTCAGTTGCAGACAGGATGCTGCTTACCCCAGGAGCACCGAGGCCCCTAAATGCAAGACCACCGTAGTTACTGTAGAAAATGTCTGTTTGCTATATAAAGTGAAGTCGGTCGTCATTTTTGGTTGGTTTATGCCTGAGCCTAACGTGTGAATTCACAGCCTCGGGGTGTGTGTTGTTGTTTTTTTTTCACCTCTCAGGAAAACGGCGTGGAGTTTGAGGCCTGTTTGGTGGCGCAGTGCGACGCCCTCATCGACGCCTTGAACCGACGCAAGGCCCAGCTCCTGTCCCAAGTGAACAAGGAGCACGAACACAAGCTTAAGGTGCGTAATAGCGAACCAAATCCTTTCTGTGAACCACGTCAGAGGCACCTAGTATCTGTGTTAAAAGCGATAGTTTACGTCTCTCCCTTTTAAAATGTGATGTTTTGGAGGCGTGACACCCACGGTGCTTTCAAAAAAAAAAAAAAAAACGAGACAAGATGGAGGCTGTAAAAGCGACTGATGCACGAGCTCCCTCTCTGAGAATTAAGTTTCAAATTGGAATGAAAAACACAAACTGCTGCCTCTCTAGCGTCTGAGAAAATCGGATTGAGCTGCCATAAACTGAATCTATTACTTGCCCAGAGGGGAGCAAATCTATCATTGTTTGCTGCAAGCTTAATGGCTTAAGAAAATCTTTTTTAGAAGATCCTTTTTTTTTTAAGGGTAAGTTTTGTCCATTAAATATATATATATGTGTGTATTCTTTGTCATTTATTGGTGATTGTATGAATTAGACGACGATTCATGAAACACAGACGCGGTTCTGTTCACTTCTTTATTGCTCCGTTTTCCTTTAGAGCGTCCACAGCAAACTGAACATGAGATACGAGTGAGAGGAGAAAAAGGAGAGACACTTTTTGTTTTGTACAGCATCCAATTTCATGCTTGGACGCCGTGCAGAATCAGGGTTTTACACGTGTAGGTGGGCTGAACCACACAGCCAGCTCCTGGTAACATGCGAGCGGATTTACGCCCAGCACCGACGAGCACACGTTTCACATTTTTCCACCTTCTATGGTTCTTGTTTTTCTTTTTCTTTTTTTTTTGTTGTTGTGTGTTTGTAGCACTTCAGGGTTATGTACCATTATTAAAGCAGATCATTTTTACTGAGGATAGTGCAGCACGCTCAAAAATAGCTTATTTTTTTCCCCCATTGTAGATCTAACAAGCCGAGAGCGAGGACCTTCTGAAAAAACGGCGTTTAATACCTTGCAAAAGTCTCCACACCCTTTGAACCTTCCCATTTTGTCATGTTCCTAACACGTACTCGGATGGACTTTATTAGGATTTTATGTGATAGACCAACACATTAGTTGGTATTCAACTCCCCTGATTCAATATTTTATTGACACATTTAGTCGATATTACGGCTGACCTTTGAAAGCATGTTTCTAGCAGCTTTGCCCACCTAAAGACTGACTTTGTTGCCCTTTCTTCCTTGTAAAACAGCTCAAGATTTTGTAGATTCTCAGTGGGAATTAGTTCTGGACTTTGGGACAGCTATTAAAATTTTTGAATGTGCTTTGATCTAAACCACTGGCTGTATGTTCATGGCTGTTGTCCTGCTGGACAAGTCTTTAGCAGCCTCTAACCAGTGCTTTTTTAAAGTTTTATTCTGCGTTTAGCACCATCATTCTTTGCCTCCACTCTGCCCAGCTTCACTGTTGACAGTCGAGATCACATAGAACTGGTTTTTACTCAGGCTTTTTTTCATGGTTTTCTCCCAGGCCTAGTGGCTGCTTAACAAATATCATTGAAAAAAACATAGTTTACATTTTTTAACATACAAAAAAACAATACTGATCTTTACTGTGATTGGATAGTGTTGATTGGAAGATGTCTGCTAGTTCAAGAACAGAAAGTCATACAAAACACCAAAAAGGTGCCACTTTACAATAAGGCTCCCCTTTCAGATAGCTAATGGATAGTTTATAGATGTGTTATGAATTAATCTGTAAACACTTTACAGCTCTTTATAAAGTGTTTGTGCTTACAAGGCAGGATCTTAGCCTGAAATGTTTAATAAAAGCAGCTCTGGATGAAATGTATATACAGCTAAACAGATTAGGCTCACTATTTGGAAAGAACCCAGTCAGTCTTGTCTCTTGCAAACCCTTTTTAATGGATAATAAACACTTACAAATTATAGTTATAGCATGTTTACAGATTAATTAATACCATTTATATACACCTTTATATAGCCATTTATGAGGGGAGCCTTATTGTAACGTGGTTTATCACATGACCATGCACATTTGGAAAAAAAACATGTCGTCCTGGTGGATGGATTTTTGCAGATTTATTTTGGACTGGCAGAGAACACAACCGTGCCTTCAGCTCCTAACGTGTTTCCATGCACCTGTCAGCTTGGTGCACACGTGCACTGTTAGCCGAATCCTAATGCAGGTGGCACGGCAGGCCTGAAATTGCTGCTGCGTGTGCTGCTTTAATCACAGGAGTTACCCACAGAGCTTCTGATGCAACACCGTGTTGCTCTGTTTCTCAGGATTTTACCTGTACTTTTTCCCTTTAAATGTATAACTCGGTAAGGATGGAGGGATGCATTCAGGGAATCCCTTATAGGAGTTTGCGTGCATGTGCTCAGTAGACGTCTCTATTAATTGAATCGTACTTACAAAGTGGGATCCAGCTTAGCATAAGAAAGTCATAGGAAGACCTGAAATGTGTCTCAGAGGAAACTGCAGCTGATGAGGCGTCTGCGGCGCGGCCTCCCGCTGCTCTCCTGTGTTTCACGGCCACTAACGCCGAAGCCCGGCTGTCACCATGGCGACTTGTTTAGCTTGCTGTTGCGAAACCATGGAGACAAGAGGTAGTCCTTCATCGCATGAGTCAGGTTTTTTTTTATTTTTCTATCCCCCCCACAACATCAGGAAGTCTGACCCTTGCGTTTGTTGCAGGAGACAGCAGAGGTGGAGGCTTGTTTTATGGAGCGTCGTCACATGGAGGGGTTACAAAAGCTCCTCTGCCGAGTCTCGCTCTAACGCCCACGCAGACACGTGTAGCTGCTCTCCAGCCTGGATTTGCCTGGAAATTAAAACGCAAAACTGATCCAGCGCACAAACGTTTCCACGGGTCACATTATACCCACAAACGTCGACGTATTTTATTGGGATTTCTGTGTGATAGGCTAAAGTAGTGCGTATTTGCAAAGGTATCAGAGTACCCTGCAGGGCGTTTCATCGTTTTGTAACAGAAAAGTTATTCAGCCCGTCTCGGTCAGTCATTTGCAGAACCTCTTTTCAATGCATCCGCAGCGCCGCACATCTACTCTTTGCACATTAGCTGAAGCTCAGTCAGCTTGGATGCATCATTTCTGTGAAGATCAGTTTGCAAGTCTTGCTGCAGATTCTCAGTTGCATTTAGGTCTGGGCTTTGACTGAGTTTCTGTCTAATTTGGGAACTACTGCATACAAGGACACATTTGTTGCTGCCGAGCACACTTCCAGTCTGTGCTGACACAGTCTGCCCACATTTGAATGTGACATTATGCATGCTTTCAGTGGTATGTCCGTACTTATACATATATATTTATGTAAATTAAACCCAGAGCAAATGGTGACGCATCCCTTTTGCATATCTCTGGAAAGTTGTGCTGATTTTTATAAAGGGGAGAAAAAGGGGGAAAGGTGAAACTTTAGCTGCTTTTGTGAATCCTAAGCAGAAATTAAGACGATACCGCGAGTAAAACAGTTACGAACAACTGGAGCAAATTGGATTGCTTTGTAAATTTCCCTCCAGCCTTGGAGTAAAGGCTGCAGGATCCAGAGGTGCTGTTCTCACTGGATTTCATCTGGTAGCAGTCCTTTACAAACTGAGCAGAGGACAGACGATAGCTGATCAAAGCAAAGTGACTCAGGGAAGACGTCGGTTTGCTTCCTCGCCTACTCGCTGCAGAGTTTACCAGCAGATGTCTTGACTGCCGGCCACCCAGTTTGGGTGCTTCAATGGGATGAGATATTTGTAAAGGTCTGTTTTCTAAGGACATGCAGTACCTTTCAAAAATATTGATATCTTTTTTTTAATTTCTTTTTAATTCTCCTTTTGAGAGAAAAAAAAGATTTTATGTAATAGAGCAAAACATTTTAACTGATATAAATCGTTTGTGTTCAGCCCACTTTTTCCGCAGGGAGAGAGAAGCTGGTCATCTGTGAAGGGAGTTAAATACAAGAAAACCTGTTAGAGGCTGCAGCGGACTTGAGAATCTCATTGTTGAATAATAATAATGCATTTAGGCTCCGGGTTGGACCAAATTGTTCGGCGGGCCGGAACTGGCCCGCGGGCCGTATGTTTGACACCCCTGGTTTAGATCAAAGCGTATTCGTGTGATAGAAGGGCCTAGTCAAAACCCAGACACAAGTTCAGTTAAGGATCTATAGCGAGGCCTGAAACCAGTGTTCCTCTTGATCTGCAAAGCAGCTAGAGACATGTTCACTCCAAAAGGCTTGCTGCTATAACTGCAACAAAAGGTGGTTCTGCTGATTTCTTCTATTGATCACTTTTCAGGTTCTGTTTGTTACCTAACAAACAGAGCAAAGCACATAACTGTTCCCACTACCTGTTGGTCTGATACAAATCCCAGTGAACTGCATGTAAATGTGTGGTTGTAATATGACAAAATGTGCTATTGAACAGTAGAAATGTAGGCAATGTTTATGTTTTATGTTTCGTAGGCCAGGGATCAATGAGATATAGGGGTCACAATGTGGAACATGAACTACCAACCTTTGAAACTAGTTTCGCCTCCGTTCGTAGAAATAACATTGAGGGAAAAAAATGATCTCAGATGTATAGATAGTGGAAGTACTTGTAGATTTGCCTCTGCTCTTATATGTCAAAGGAGATCTTCCTTCTGCACTTGTCTTGCATCTGGTAATGAAATATAAGTCATAAGTAATAGCAGCCCGCTGACAGCTGAGTCACAGCAGAAATGGAGCTAGTCGCATCCTGTGTCCATCACTCTGAGCAACATGTCATGTTATCCATCCTTCCATCCATTTTGGCTTGTAATTTCCATTGTTCTCATTCTGTGTTTTCCTTTTTCTTTTCTTTTTTTTTTTTTGCTTCACTTTGATTCCTCTACATGAACTTTCAGAAACGTCAGACTGCAACAGACGTGATGCCGTGTTCCTTACTGTGTAGCCTTTATCCTTCGGGCCGGTGCAAGCAGACTTGTTGGAAGTGCCGCCACGGTGTCTCGCAAGGCCAAGCGTGCTGCAGTGGCCCAGTAATTACAGCCGGAATAAATAGAAGGAGGCTGAAAGAGCTGTGGCAATAGATGCAGAGGGAGAGATGGCTCGTTATTTTAGCTGCTGCTACTGAATCTCAAACGCAGCACGAAACATTAGATGCACATGAGAGTTGCACACAGCAGCTGCTGATGAAAACTGGGAGGCAAGAGTTGGCGGGGAATGCCGTTCGGGCTCCTAATTGCCCCCGAAATGATGACAGATGCAGACATCAGGCAACAAAAGTCGTCAACAACCCGCCGTTATCGTGTTCCTGAGACCTAATGCAGAGGTTCTGGCCCACTTTACACATCAGGCTCACCAACTCACATTTCTTCCCCCGCATTCATTTATCTGGGTTTAAGGCAAGTGTCAGGTTCAAACACCTAAAACATTCATTAAATAACACAAAGAAGAGAGACAACAGGGTTAAATCTCGCGAGGAGACCAGCAGAGAGATGGATTCCGTTACATCTCTGCTGCTGCCTCTGCTGCTGTACTTTTTATTATCTCAAAAAGGGAGGGCCTTAGTTTCATCGCAGAGCTTGAGCAAAGGGGGAAACATACTTTAGTGTGACCTTTGACATCATAAGCTAGCAGTTTCAGGTATGCGGAACAACCTTAACAATTGAGCGTTCAGTGAACAGGAAAAGGAGAATACGCAGATGGCTGGGTGCAATTCATCACAGATAAGATGGTGCTCGCACATTTATGGTGAGGCTGTTTCTTGCACCAGACCTTACTCTGTAGCATAGGAGAGAGATAACAGTCCTATGAAAAACGCTGACGTCTGAATAAACTCAAACCTTAAAACCTTTTCAATAGTAATGAGTAAATACATGATAAATGCCATAAACATAAAACATGTAGAGAATAATAAAAATAACTCTAAGAGCAAGGATGCAGGAGCCACAGCACCACATACCGCTGCAGCTCCTGCACCCTGCATTGCCACTGGCAGATTGTTGTTGTTTTTTTTCATCCTTTGGAGAACCGACTTTTTACATATTTTAGTAGAGGTGTTTGATGGATGCTGAGAGGAGCAGTTCAGTAAGCAGTGGTGAAACATTAAAGGATTGTAGATTTTTACTTACTGTTACAATCCTGAACTTTTACCCAGGTCAACATTGCCATTCCATATTTATTGGCAACCATGGTATGAATGTGTTTTTATTATTATAGTTGCACAATCTTACTCTGAAAATAGGGGGCAATGGTGCACTTTGAGAAATTGATTGTTTTAATGGCAGAAATAAATGCAGCTAAAACAGTTATCCATGTCACATGTATACTCCCTGTATACATATGACATGAGACTGATGTAAATGTGTGACTGATGTAAACTGATTTAACTGGAATTTAGCTCTTTGGTGAGATGAACTTAGGATAAAAGCCTTTTGGGGCCAATATGTGGAAAAAGCACCTAATGCCCACTGATTTATACGTTTGAGGATCTGTGATGCTTTGGGCCTGTTTCTCTGGCAAAGGTCCTGGGAGATGGAGTTTTGGTATCATAAAGTCTCTGAAAAAAACAAAAGATTCTAAATAAAAATCTTGTAGACTATGAGTAAACAAAAAACAAAAAATAGCCATCCATCACTGGGTCTTTCAACGGGTTAGCGATCAGAATCCTACAGCATAATCAACACAGAAGTGGTTCTGCAAACACAGAATCAACCTTCTTTCACGGTCATGTCAGTCCACAGACGTAAATCTTATAGAATCTGTGGGATGAGCTGAAGAGAAAAGAGCATATGGAGGACTGAGGAGATAAAGAGGAACAGTCAAGGATCGCTTTCTTTGTATGAGGCACCTTTACAAAATATTATTTCTACTTTTCAACCAAACCTAATCCTGCTCTCCCTCCTTCCTCCTTCCTCACCCCCTTATCTGAAATAAAATCTTGGCTAACATCAACATTGACGAGGCTGGAATCCTCCTCGTTGGTACCAAATGTGCTCCGTCCAGAACTGGCAGGTTTTCCGTTCCTTTAAGTCATTCTCCTCCATCCACCTCAGACATCTTAGCACCACGCGAAGCAGAGCGTTCAGCCGTTCTGTTCCCCAGCTGTAAAACTCCTGCCAGACGTCCAAAATATCGACTCTCATCCTTTTTGTTTTCTTTTATTCAATACTCAAAAGTCACTCGTTTAAGAAATCATGCTCTCTGTAATTTTTTGCATTTGCATTTTATTGCAAAACTGTTGTTTCATATCTTTTGAGGTCTTTGAGTGACCTGAAAGGTGTTTTTAAATTAAATCTTTTATTTTAATTATTTATTTTATTTATTTATTATTGTTCAAAAAGGGGGGCATACAAAGTATTGAAACTAGGGGGCATCAATAGTGATTTGCTGTAACATAATTATTTCTTACCATGGCAATTTTCCTCACTGAGTAAATATTCTTGAATTAAGAATTTGAGTTCTCCTTCAGTTTTCGTTGTAAGATTATTCTGCTTCAAACCGGATGAATGTGTTCAAGGCTTTTAACACACCTTCATAAGGTAAGCTAATGTGGTCGGCGCTTCATATGAGTTAGGAGGTTGTACAGGCAGAGGATGGACAGGGTTGTTAAACTGGCCTTGGTAGCGGTGACAAACTCCTCCTGGAGCGATGCCAGGCCACTGCGGGGCTGCGGATGTTTCAGATCCACAGCGGGGACAGTTTGGACCTCAGCACCAGAAACACAGACCTGGACTAAAATGCCCTCCAACTGTGCGACGAGAAAGGTTAAACACTGTCCTCGGGCTGATTCATTTCTCATTAAAAGGAAGCGATTAGTGATTTAGTAAATTACAGTCGGGGCAGAATAATGTGACTGTGTAAATCTAAAGAGGACAAGCTGTGATTTTATGGGGTTCGTTTCATTTCACGCCGAATGGATCAAGTTGTAGCAAAGGTTCGGTCACTTTATCTGGAATTTACAACTGTTGCCATAAGCTGTTAGTTGTCTGTTGTTGTTTTCTTAGTGCTTGAGCCAAATTAATGTCAAATTGTATATATTTGGACCACTATATGTGTACCATTAGCTTGTAGTGACTGTACAGAGCCAAAGCAACATGTTGCTATGGGAAGACTAAAGCCCCTTTCACACTTACAACCTTACCCAGTAATTTACTGGGTTAGCGTTATGTGTGAATAAAGCCAGAACTGGTTTACCAGGTAAAACTGGTAAATTTACTGGGTCAAGACCTAGTATCATACCTGGTCATTTACCGCTGTAGTGTGAAAAAAAGCCATTACATTCCTGGGTAAGGCACACATTTGCGTGATTACGTTAGATGTTTGTAGTCTTCGTTTAGCTCTTCCCCTGATGTCTGCAAGTCAGTTCTCTGACTGAAAAATGTACTGAAATTGTTTTTTTTTCTCTAGTTTTCATAAATCTACTAACAACGGTGAGAACCACCGGTCCTGAAGACATTGTTTGTTCTGGCTAATCAGCTGTGTGACACTTGAATCTACGGGAAAGTGGTTTTGTTAAATTACTGGGGATTATATATAAAAAGGGCTTAACTGTGGATGAATTTATATATGAGTTTCAGTGGCATGACAGATAGTGACCTGAGTTTAAGGTGTTGACGGCTACATTACAGTAGTGCAACTAAACCAACAAGTAAAACACAGACGGAACGTGTGTAGAACAGTGAGACTTTTAGCTGCTTCCATTCACTGCTGCACTCAAATGCAATGTAGGCAGGTGACAATAGCTACGTTTACATGGATAAAGGTAATCGGAATAAACGGACGATCAGAATAACAAAGCGTCATGAAAACAAGCCAGTCAGTATATGTCGGATTAAGTTCAATAGGAATGAAATTGTATTTCAAATGAGAGTGGTGGTTTATGCCAATTGATAATCCGATCAATGTCAGGCTCAAGTTGTTGCGGATGTGGCAAACTGACACGAGTGTGCATGTGCAACCAACGTAACCGTGACATATTTCCACGTTGGTGAGGGGCGGAAATACGTTGGGAAGCAAAATTGTCAGGGCTCCCGGTACAACCTCTCTTTTCGAAAAATAAAAAAGCTCAAATTGTTGCTTACTCAGTAACGTTTCAGCCGTAATTAGAAGATTGTGCAAGTCCAGCCTGGGCGCTCGGAAGACAAACAAACTCGTATAATACTGCTTTATTTACTATTTTTGATGTTTAGCGAAGACGGAAGTACTTCTTCTTCTGTGTTTTTTTTTAGGGGAATTTGATAATCGCACATGTCAGAGTGGTTCTATTCTGAATAAAGCCAGCTACACATAAACGCACATTATGATCAGATTAAATGATTGTGTGCCCATATAAACGGTACAATCCGATTATTTAATCCAATCCTGAAATTCCGTAACATAGCTATAGTTGTTGATAGAAAAGGAGTACATACAGTGCCGGAGCTCCGCAGTGCGCGTACGGCACTAAGTGCTCAGGGGGCACCAAGCAAAGTCGTAAGTTGATGAATGAAAAGCTTTCATACTTTTTGGATCCTATCTGCGGACTATTTAGTTTTGTGTTTCAGCGGTTTCTCCGGTTCCTTAAAAAGTCAGCAAGACAGTTCCGCTCTGTCCCACCTCCCACCGCTGGAGGTTTTTACTGTTGTAGACAAATAAAAAATTTAAGCAAAGCACCATTTCACATGTAGTTACTGTATTCACTACTGAAACGACACTAAATAAAATTGGGAAGTTATTTTGGTAATCCCAAGAAACACATTGATAAATACTGTATTATTGTTCCCTTTACATGTGTATGTGTGGTTGGGGGGGCACCACAAAACCTTTTTTGCGCTTAGGGCATTCAAATGGCTAGCACCGCTCCTGAGTACATACACATCAATGTAAGAAACTAATGCTTTGAAATCCATGGACAGGCTGCTGATCTGTTAGGTATCCAGGGAAATGCCACAATTCATGCTTCTTCATGTAATTCTCAACTTAAGTTATTGTGAATTACAACCCTCAAAACAACTGAAAAGGACGATTGTAAAAGTGAAAAAGTCAAATTCCCTTATAGACATAAACTAAGTTTCCCTATTTGGCCCTTACATACCATGTTGGCATTCCTTACCAGAGATTTCCAACTTTGATGTTGATGAGTTTGTCTTGTTGTTGCTGCGTTTTATGAAACATCTCTGTGGATCTGGATTGGTCCCACCGCCCAGACAGTCCTGAAAACCTTTCAGTGATCAAAAATCGGTCTAATCCCTAAAGCATTTTCCATCCTACGTTGAGTAAGATTTGTTTTTGAGATCCAATAAAGGAGTGTTTTTGCTTTGTATGTTTTTTTTTGGTCCTATGAATTCCTCCATCTCTGCCGGGTTTCTGTGATCCAGAACCGGCTGCGGTCACCAGTAAATCATCTTCCTGGATGCTGGCGGTCCCCATGAAGGATTTTCCTCTCCGTTTCTCTTTGGAGCCTCTCGGATAGCAGCAGTTAAGTGTCTGTTTCCTAGCAACACGCAGTCCAGCACTTTATTTCACACTGTTGCAAACAGGCGGCGGACATCGAGGCTGTCAGTGATGGAGGGGGAATCTCCCACCTTTTGGTCAAATATTGACAGTACAGCTCTGTACAATATGAATCCTTTTTGTTCCATGTAAGGCTGTTCCTCATCTGTGAATAGAATACATTTGGGGGAAAACTTTGTATTTTTCAGATATGAAATGAATTACCCGAGATAAAAAAAATTCCATCATGTCCTGATTTGTCTCCCTGAGAGATGTTTGTGAATGTTTTCCTCTCATCCTGGTCCTGATGTAACTAGTGGTGACTGGTTTCACGGTGTGCGCGTGAAAAACACAATAACACTTTCCTTCCGCTAACGTCATCATCGATAGAAACTGCTCCCTTCAACCTCCTCTTCCTCCCTTGATTCGTATCCAGAGAGAGAAAAAAATCACCTAATCAATCACTTGAGCAGTCCTGCCCCTTATTATTAGTGTGCATCCCGGTCGCCTCATTCAGTTCCTCCTGATTCGTCGACAGCTTTGTTTATTCTGCATTCTGCCAGTTTCTTCTTGGCTCCCTTAAACTCTTTTTTCCCCATTCTTGGTTTGTTTTCTTGTCATAAATCTTGGTTGCATCCAATTTTTTTCTTTCCTTCTACCCTAACGAACACATTTTTCTTCATCCAGGCAGATTTTGTTCATTTTATCTATTCTCTTTCGTCTACCCTCACTCAACAAATCAAGCCCAGGAACGTGAATTAAACCCTCCTTTATTTTATTGCTGCTGTATTGTAGTGACTGGAAAGAAAAGGCAACAATGAATCAATCATTTAAGTATTTAATACCTTGTAATCCTACAAAATGAATTAGTCTTGTCCTTCTTTTGACTTTACTCCTCCGTTATTCCCTCAACCTTGTCTGTCCAGGTGGTTCGGGATCAGATCTCCCACTGCACGGTGAAGCTGCGTCAGACAACGGGACTGATGGAGTATTGTCTGGAAGTCATCAAGGAGAACGATCCCAGTGGTTTCCTGCAGGTAAAAAGGTCTTCCAAATGCTTTTGAAGTAAAGATGACCCATAGAGCCCCATTTCAGTAAACGCCTCCTGAAATAAAACAGTTTCCCAAAGCTCACATGATGACATACGTATTGGACTGTGATTATATGATCTTTGTACTAGAGTTATACTTAAACGACCATAAAGTAACAGGAAAGTGATTTACAATTAGAGGTGAAAACATAAAAAGCTACAATAACAGCAGCATTAGTGTGTAAGTCCTTTAAAAAATACTTTGTTAAAGCAAGTTTTTATTCAATCTTCACTATTCAATATTTGCCCAATCTACTTTGCACAAGTTCTGAAGATATGTCAGATTATGAGGAAATCTGTTGTCCACAGCCTTGTTCAGGAAACAGGTCGGCTTTACTTCTGGTTTAGCCCTTCCCCAAAACTTTGATAATCTTTTTGCTTGTTTTGGTTATTCGGATGACGGTTTGGCCTCACTGATGAAATCCCTCTTAATCTTTGGCTTTCTAGCTGACGAACAACGGTTTTGAGTCAAAACTGAAACCTTAAAGCCCTGCTGGTACGCTGAAAGTTTGAAGGAAATGTCAGCACACAGCATGATGCTGCCACAAGCAGGATTTATTTAGTGCATTGTGTTCTTTTGGTGATGCGTTGTTTGTTGTGTTTTATTTATTTATTTAGTTTAATTTTGCTCAAATAAGCCTTTTAGAAGATATTGAAATATTTTGCAAGGTCTGAAAACTTGTCTTGCCACCCTATTTATTAGTAGGAGAGTGAAAGACGATATATATGGAAAACCTGATCTTATTCTTACAGAATAAGACAAAATAAGGCCCAAGATCAGAGAAAGGAATATGCTAAATGGAATACAAAAAGAGGTAAACAAAAACAAGAAAAGATGACATGTAAAACACTAATAAAACAAACTATTAGAATTTAATTCTCCCGGAGGAGCTGGCCCAAGTGGCTGTGGAGAGGGACGTCTGGGCCTCCCTACTGAAGCTGCTACCCCCACGACCCGACCTCGGATAAGCGGAAGACGATGGATGGATGGATGGATGGATGGATGGATGGATGGATGGATGGATGGATGGATGGATGGATGGATGGATGGATAAGAATTTAATCAATTTTTCAAACTAGAGATGGTGCCAATCTGGGTCAGTATTGATGCCCAGTAACCCAATATGGATGCCGTTGTTGGATCTGATATCGAGCTGAGGCCACCAATCCATCCTTCAGCCCAAACACCATGGTCCTGTGTTACCGTAGCTCATATTGCCTGATTTTACTCAAGAAGTTTAAACTCTTGTTACACACTTAATAATATCAATGTTACACACTTAATAATATCACGGGGGGACTGTGGCTGAGCAGGTAGAGTAGCTGTCAACAAACTAAAAATTGTGAGTTTGGTACCAGCTTCCTCCTATCAGGTGTTGACGTGCCCCTGGACAAGGCACTGAACTCCAAGTTGCCGATCGATCTGCGTATCAGTGTGTGAATATGTGTGTGTGTGATTGGGTGACCGTGGCTCCGGTGTAAAGCGTTTTGTAAAGCGAGTCGGAAGGAGGAGCTTTTTTTTTAAATAACCGTGATTATGTTCTGGAGTCTGCTGTTGTCATGTAACAGAGAAGTGGAGGAGCCAAACGCAGAAAGGAGGCAGGCAGGGGGGAAATAAAATGAGAAAAATCAAAAACTTACAAAAAAACGAGTCATGGGGAAAATCCAAAAACAAGCGACCAGATGTTGACAAAGCAGGCGGGTAGAAACAACAGGAGGATCTGACCAAGAGCTGACTAACTAGGAGATGTGATTACTGAACAAGGAGAAGGTGGTTGTTTAGCAACAGGGTGCAGCGATGAGGGAAGGCAAGGAACTGAAGATAAATGGAGGAAACTGCAGAAAAATGGGCGGCAGAATACACAGGAAGCAAGGGCAGCAAAGACACACCAACCAGAAACAGGACACAACCCAACATGAGAATTAGTCAAGATTCAATCTGCACGGTGACAAAGAAATTTAGAAACTGGAACAACAGGTAGAACATGTCGTAAATTGACCACAGATCTCAAATGACATTTTCTAACAAAAATTATTCATTATTAATCTTGAAAATATAAATGTAAATTAAGGTAAGTGCACAAAATACATCCGTATAAAGTGGGCCTGTAGGGTTTATTCATACTCTCTTGTACAACACCAGGACAAAAACAACACAAAATATTTAGGAGACAAAATTCTGGATGGGAAAATGTTGGTATCGGAACCCAAAAATCCTGCGTCTCCATTTCATACATTTTATTTGGGAAGTTTCTAAACAATATTCATTTCGAAACACTTAAATAAATTACATAACTCGGCTAAACTAATTCAGCAGAGTTATGAAAAATTCTAACCTGTTTTGAACACAATTATACTGTAATTAAGGCTAATAACTGTAATCAAATAGTTTCTAACAATATTGTCAAATATTCACTCAAAATGTTGAGACACCAGGAAATATTTGTCAAACATCTGCATAATCAACAGTTTGAAACAAACAAGATAGCATGAATTAAAAAATTCTCTATCTTCCATATTATACACTTAAAACCTAAAAGCTGAAATCGATTAATGCCTAACACATCAGATTTATAAGGATTTAAGTGCATTGCACTTCTGCTTGATTCTCCAGCAAGTGGTGTCCAAACACATCATCATCAAGTTAAAAGTGCATATGGTTGTGCTCAATAATCAAATAAAATGCAATTATCTTTATTGCAAAAATTATTGTGTTGAAAAATTATTCAGTTGTGATTTTATTTTTATTTTACCTACTCAACATTTAACTAAATATATTATTTATTTTTTATGAAAAGGGGCGATCTGAAAATCATTGTCCATCCCAAACAAAAAGGAAACGCTAGTCTATGGTCAGCAAAAAGAACCGTTCATGGATCAGTCTACCTTTGAAAAGGCTTGCTGTATTTGTTGTATACATGAAACATGGGCTTAAGGAAATGTATGTTTGATATCTGCTTAAAGGTTTTTATTTTCAAAAGCTACTTTTAATCTGACAAGCACAAATTCTAACTTATTGAACATGACTGTGCGTCAATCCGATAAACTTGTTGATTATTTAATTAATGTTAAAGACTAATGTGCCTTCTTACATGTATTTATAGTATAGAAGTATCCGAGTTTTAATTGGCTCTGTTTAAACAGCAAAAAACAATGATATGATTAATATGTGATTATTTATTGAGGCTAAACATGGTGTTAATAAAAAAGATACCAACGGCCTGTGTGGTGAAAGGAATATGTGAACCTTTGGATTCATCTGTCCTGTTTCAGATCTCTGACGCTTTGATCCGGAGGGTCCACATGACCGAGGGTCAGTGGGGGAAGGGGACCCTCACACCAAGGATGAGCAGTGACTTTGACCTCACCCTGGACAGCGGACCTCTCCTGCAAACCATCCACCAGCTAGATTTCGTACAGATGAAAGGTAAAGAACGGGGGCGGGCCTCCTTTAGAACGTATAAAGGACTCTAAAAGATTTGATCTCTCTCGTTAAAACTTGAACAAAGCAAGGCCTCTGTATTAATCATACAAAAAAAAATCTGAAGTTGGACACGCGGATATTTTGGTGTGCACTATATACGTCCTGAGATCTAACTATCTACTATGTAGGAGTGTCCTTTCTTATCTGTGACAGCAACCCCTTGAGTCTGGAGTTGAAAAAAAGCTTGTTTTTGAACATGACCTGTTTAGCTCCTTAAAGTCACAGAGAAAATTGTACATGAAACTGGTCTTAAATTTGGAAAAAAAAAAAAAACAGAACATTTAGTTGACCATTTCTGACATACTGACAACGTTTTAATATCCTTACATTTTAGGCATATTTGATTCATGTATGATGGTTTCGTACAAAATAAACACCGATAACATCTGGTTTTGGAGCATTGCTGTGTGTGAGTGTCTTATATCTCAGAGTGTGATCTGCCCTTGTTTTTTTTTTTTTTTTCCCCTCCTCAGTCCCAGCTGCTCCCATCCTCCAGCTGGAGGAATGCTGTACCCAGAACAACAGCGCCACGTTGTCATGGAAACAACCGCCGCTCTCCACCATCGCCGTGGAGGGCTACATCCTGGAGTTGGATGATGGAAATGGGGGCCCTTTCAGGGTAGGTCACCCACCAGCAGGTACTCTCCCTGTCCCGCCAAGTTTGGATCTAAATGTTGAATTTAGTATATGGCACCACTGCTTGTCTTGGTGGATAGCAATAGAAAAGGCAGCCGGGAAGCAGATATAGTGGAGAAAGGAGGAAACCCCCCTTGAGATCCATACCGTTGATCCCTTGCCCGTTGGTCATGTGACACAGCGTTTAAAGGCAGTGAATGACACACTTTCAGGTGAACAGGCCTGAAACGCAGGAGACAGCTGGTACCATCCTGCATGAAGTGTGATCTGGGATCAAAGCGGTCTCCAGCCCCACACAGAGCTTCACCGCGTAATCAATCCTCACTACACCCCCCACCCAGATCTTTGTTTGACGACAACCTATACCTCCTGAACTGTTCCTTCGGTACAAAGGCTGTGGATATCCATATCCTGAAACATTTAACGTTTTGCCCCCAGCCTAGGATTCAGCTCATCCGTTAATGAATGAGTCCTGTTCTTCTATTTCTGAGAGGAATGGTAGTTTTATATCTTAAATACGTTAAACCCCCAACAGCAGACTTCATAAACTCAGGGAAGATAATGTAGGACAAAACGCTATTTTGGAGTGCAACAACATTTATTTGCTTTTTTTTTTGCATGCGTATACTACAAGAATCGTGGCCTTTTAGTTTCAGTTCAGTTTGCTAACAAACAGCAATGGGCGCATTCATTGAACAGCAGTTGAAACAAAAGTGTTCATTTTTATAAAAGATATTTATTTATTTATTTATAAACATGTATTAGAGGATCAGCCCCATGAGATGAAGCATCTCGTTTTCATGGGGGTCCTCAGTAACATATCCAAACAATGTAGAAAAGGAAAACAACAGAGTAGATACAATATACAAGATACAAGAAAAAAAACACAACGCACTCGCACACACACACACACACAAGCTCTCACTATCCCCCTCGACACAGAAAGAGTAAAGTAAATCACAGTAATTCCCAAACTGCAGTATTTATACCACTAAACAATAAAACCTTATATAATCTTAGACTCAGTATGATACTGCTCTGAAAGTCTGGCATTTCAGGAGTGGTATATGAATGCATAAATGAAAAGACTAGATTCAGAATGCATAATATTTACAAATAAATAATTGAAAAATATGGTGTGCATTAGTATTCAACCCCCCCTGAGCCAGTTGCCTGAATAACTTCCTTTCGCTGCAATTGCAGCAACGACATGGAGTGCAACGTTTCTACCAGCTTTGCATTTTTATTCTCTTACTCTTGCCCAGTTCTCTTTGCAAAATAGCTCCAGCTCTGCCAGGTTTGATAGAGAGGGACTGTGTGCGGCATTTTTTTTACATCTTGGATTTAAGTATTGGCTTTGACTGGGTTGTTCTAGTACATGAGCATGATTTGATCCAAAGCATCCCATAATAGCTCTGGTTCTGTTTAGGGTTTTATTCTGCTTGAAGGCGAACCGCCGCTCTAGTCTCACGTCCTTCACAAGGTCTTCCAAGACTTTAGCTCATCCCATCTTCTCACCATCTGTGATAAACCACCACCCACAGCATAATGCTGCCACCACCCTGCTTCACCTTGGGATAATGTGTTCAAGGTGATGTAGTTTTTCACCACACATATAACACTTTGCATGTACACCACAAAATGAATGTTGGTCTCATCTGGCCAGAGCACCGTCTTTGCATGTTTGCTGTGTCTCCTACAAAATGCAAACAGCAACTCTTGAGGCTCTCTCTCAACAATGGCTTTCTTGCTGCCACTGGTCCATAAAAGACAGATTTCTGGAATGCACAGTTGATAGATAGTTTAACATATTCTCCCACTTGAGCTGTGGATCTCTTTTGCTTCCCCACAGTTAAAATTAGCCTCTTGGCTGCTTCTGTGATTAATGCTATCCTTCCCTGACCTGTTAGTTTAGTTCAGATACGATGCTTACATGTGCAGAAAGTGGAGATCTACAAAGCCTGGGATATTGTCATGACCCCATGAACTTTGTGATTTACATTTGTCTGAGGTCTGTGTTTTGTATTTTGAGGTATTTCTTTATTTTCTATAATTAGCTCTGGTTACTTTATTCATTGTTCTTCTAGTGGTTCCTCTGTGAAGTCATTACTCTGATGTCCTCAGGTCATTAACCCTGCTCTCCACTCAGCTGACACTCATTCTGGCCATTATACTCACCTGGTTTCCAAGATAAAACTACATCTCCCCAGTATTTAAGCTCCTTGGTTTCTTTCTCTCACCTCCGGATCCTGCTATCGCTCTATCCCCGGTTACTGTGTGTTCACCCCGTTTATTACCATTTTGGACCTCAACAAATCACTACCATGACAAGCTAATTCATCACGACCTTCATGACCCCCTTTTGTCCTCTAATGTTCCCTAACAACCCTCTGAGGTCTGCACAGAACGGCTCCACTTACCTTGGGATCTAATTACAGGGGGACTATATTTACTGATTAGGTAACCTCTGAAGGTGGTTGGTTGCACCGGATTTTGTTTTATGGGTATCTGTAAAGGAGTAAAGGAGGCTAATACCAATGCACACCAAACATTTTGGATTTTTACTCATAAAAAAAAATGCAAATTTTTTTATTAAATTACTGGGGATTATTACATTGGGAAGTTACGTTGGGAAAAATCCCAACGTAATACATTTTTGTTGTGATGTGAGAAAAATGTAATACAGTTCAGGGTGAATGATTAATACTGTTGCAATACCCAATCTAAGTCATCAGGCGTATCCTCTAACTAATAACTGGCTGGAAGTAGTGTTACAGCTGGGAAATATTTCTGGGAGTCTAAGAGTTGGCGTGGGTTTCACAGCAGAGCGAGGACATCTTAGATGAAAATGTTCTCCTCTGAAAATTGGAAATAACTTCCCATTAGTTCCCATCGCCTCTTTTTTAAACTCCCAGACCACATGAAGCAACATTTTGCCCGAAAACTATTTACAAAACGACGAGGGGAGTTTGCCCTCCCTCCTCTGCTCCCTGACTCACCGACTCCAACCAACGCAGCATCATGCTGACCCTGGCGACGCGTGTCCCCGCGCCTATTTATACATCGGTGGGCACCGCCGCGCGCCGGCGTACGGACACGCGCCGCCGCTTATTACCTCCTCCATCAAAAATCCAACAGGGACCCTCCTTCAGAAGCTGCGCAGGACTCCTGACCGTCATAATTACGCACTTGATGTTCCTGGCAGGGTAACAGGGAAGCTCTGTGTGTCTTTACAGGAGGTGTATGTGGGGACGGAGACCATCTGCACGGTGGACGGGCTCCATTTCAACAGCACCTACAAGTCCCGAGTAAAGGCGTTCAATTCCAGCGGAGTGGGCCAATACAGCAAGACGCTGATCATGCAGACGTCTGAGAGTACGTTGAGCGCCGTCTCCTCCTCTCCTTTCTCAGTAGAAATGACTTCAAACGATCAAGAAAAAAAAATAATGCAAACATCCTTTAAGCTGCAGCGCTTCCAGGATTTCATTCACTTGACTAGTTAGAATTACTGTACACGCCTGCCATCAAAGGGTGAAATAATTCATCGCAGTTAATCTAATTGATTTCGGTTAATCCAGCGAATTTTTTTCATTTTGTTTGAATTTTGCCCAAGAGGAAAGATGAATTCAAATGCAGGTATGCCGTGGATAATGATACCTTTAGCGGCCAAGCCTTCTCCGTTTGTAGGCAAGTCATTAAACATTTAAGCGCGATTAATCTCAATTAATTGTGACTAATCATTTGGACAGCCCGGCCTTAAGCAGCACAAATCCATTTCTTCATAGGATTCTGGATTGTCAGTCAATATTTGGGATTAAAGTTGCTCACGCCCACAAAGTTTGAATCCAGAGAGAGCCACGGTCTGCGCTGGCAAGAAAATAGAGCCATTAGTGCTTCTTCACAGCTAAGCCCGACTCCCAGGCCACCCTCTAATATTGGTCGTGAAGCTAGAACATTTTGTTTTGGTAAAGTAGAGCCACTTAATTATCTATGCAAACTGTGTAAAAGCCCCTATTAACTTAAAAGAAGCTGTGTTATATGTCTTACAGAATATTTACATTAAAAAACACAATTAGGTTTGCAACTTGAATAATAAATGAACATGTATGTTGAGTCACTGCTTTCTCTCACTGGGGAACAGTTAAAGCTAAATTCAGAAAGGGCTAAAGTAAAAATCTGCACCATTATTTGGTCTTCGCTTCTGGAGAATGGCAGCAAACTCCATTAGTTTTAGGCTTATCTGAGCCTTTGAATCTTTAAATCGCAAAAATCTATTAAAATGGTGTTTGCGGTACATTCAGACTTTATTTATATATATATATATATATATATATATATATATATATATATATATATATATATATATATAAAATGGTGATTTGGCTGTTTCTTCAGGGCGCCACTGTTTTGGCGGCCACTGGGAGGGATTGAGGGGAAAAAGTAAAGCAAGTTATCATATGGAGCCCTTGTGTTGTGAAAATTTTGTAAAGAAAAAAAAAGCATTCATACACTACTGTTGTATAATGATGCTGAAATGTCTCATTTTAAATTCCTGTTTGGTAATAATTTAAAGGCGTATTTGACTGTTTTAAGTTCTAGATCAGTCAAACTTGAAGTGGATTCAATATACTATTGATGGCAAATGTTAGAAGGCAATGATATGCCAGTGGCTGCACGGAAATAAACCCGTGCATCATCTTTTATTGTGTCCTGAGGTAAATAGTATGCATGTGTTTTGTTGTGGTTGTGATAAAAGCAATAGCTTTGAAGTTTTCTGATCCCATACATGACTAACAAACAATATTCTTTGTTTTATTGCAAACAAATCGTACCTCCATAAGATCTAAAGAAGAAATATTAGATGCTTCCAGACTAAAATCTTGTACTTTTCAAACATAACCTTCCAAGAATGCTAAGGAGGTGGAAAACAAGAACTTAGACTCAGGCAATGCCGGAAAGACATTATTACACACTAAAATTGCTTTTGTGTTGATTTCTCTAGGACTTTAGCTACACAGAATCATCTTTAGTTGATTTAACGTGATGAAAACATTTTTATTTTGCAAGATTTCAGTCTGACTGCAGCAGCGTGATCTGAATAGTGCATAGGAGTATGTTTAAGCCTTTAAACCAGTGACGTCCAGCAGCAGCTGGTTGGTGTATAATCCACTCATGTTCTCTTGCTTTGCCATTAGTTAAATGCTGCTCTGCATAGTTAAGGAAATGCGTCATCCATCAGTGGACCTGAAAAACCCTGACAGCATCCCTACCTGACTGAGCGAGCGCCCAGCAGCTGTTGGGAGCTGAGTGATATAGTCTAACCTTGCAGACGTTTTTTTTTTTTTTTCATTTTTTTCTGCAGCCATCACCCTGAGCAGCCTGTGCTTTGATTTTGTCAGTTTTATCTCCCCTGTGATAAGAGACTAAAACAACCCTCTCTTTATGCTCGCTGTATACTTTCCAAGTCCTAATGCTATTTTTTCCCTGATTCTTTGACTGATTCTGAGGAAATCCTCTGATCTTTGACAGCTGGGGTGAATCTGCTCCCCTGATCAAATCTGCTTTTGTACCCTTCCCACCTTCCCTCCCAACCTCTCCACGCTGTCTGTGCCGCTGCTTCACTCGGCTCTCCTCCCCTCCCCCCCCGTTTCCCTTTCTCCGCTCTTCTTCTACTTCCCCCCTTCATGTCACATTTTCAGCTGGACTCCCTCCATGTGATATTCAGTCTATAGGCACAGGTATGGACGGCTCTTGCGGCCGACTGCTTCTGCACTAATCCTCTCCGGGGCCCTTGCCTGTTCCATCAGTGAGGTCGTCACGCTCAAACTAGCAGGGGGGCAGTTTGCTGCTCTGTGGGCTCCACATATTAAACATTAATACGGGCCTCTAATAAATGAATGTGCCTTATTTCCTTTGAGAAATAAAATCTGGTACTGCAACTATGCTGCATGTGGGGACACTAAAAGCTGTAGCCATGCAGTGGAGCCCATAAAAACAACAAAGGCCCACCTGTTCGACTCCATATTTCCCTGTATAGACTATAAAACTAGGCTATCTGCTATACTATTTACTGTTTCCATGCCTGAATCAAGCAGTTTAGCAATCTTAGCCGCATACTCTAGGTGGCAACATAATTATTGTGATCCCTGTGTTTGCTTAACTTTATCTTTAATTGAATTTATGTCCATTGGATAGCCCTGCATTTAAAAAGAATCGGGTGAGAAAAAAAATGTAGGTTGGGTGCGTCAAAAGCTATGCCGTTTTGTCAGTGACAAGTTAATTGCAACAATTGCAAATGGCGGTGGCAAAATACGGCATTTCTGCTCTGTAGCGTCCGTCATTAGCGACAATCAGGAATTGTTACATGTCTATCTTAAAGGGATGGTTCAGGAATTTTGATGGGAGGTTTTGTTAAAAGGTTTTAAGAAGTTAATATCTTCTCTACAGTACATACTCTTGGCATCTAGTTTTAATGCAAATCTAGATTTGGATTAATCTGCATTGGAAATGAAAATGTCAAAACATTTACTCACTGCAGGTAACATATTAACTATATATTATGTTTCACCATAAAAAGGTAAAAATATCCTGAACTGTCCCTTTAAGTTATGTTTTTTGTAATATTTATCAAACCACTAATTATCCTGTTTCAAGTATTTGCCAGTTAAGATTTGCAGACTGCCTGACTCAGGTATGATATTATCAAATTTTAGAAGGTAACTATAACCGACAGAGTCTATAATAAGTTATAGAGCTCAATTATGAGGATTATTAACCTTATGTATTCATAATTGTGGTGAAACTTTCCTGTCATCTTTTTTGTTGTTGTTCCTTCCATAAAGATGTCTTTACAGTGTAGCTTCTCCTCATTTGTCCACCAACCTCCTGATCCATGTCATGTTTGCAAAAGTATCCTCGTTGTGTCGCGTCTTTGGGTCGACTATGTGATTATAACAGCGAGGCGCTCTCCCTGTGTGCCGCACAGTTGCTTGGTTCACCTTCGACCCAGCCTCCGCTCATCCGGACATAGTGTTCTCCAACGACAACCTAACGGTGTCGTGCAACAGCTACGACGACCGGGTGGTCCTGGGTAATACCGCCTTCTCCCGCGGCGTCCATTACTGGGAAATTACAATCGACCGCTACGACAACCACCCGGACCCGGCCTTCGGCATCTGCCGGGGCGACGTCCTGAAGGATGTGATGCTGGGGAAGGACGACAAAGCCTGGGCCATGTACGTGGACAACAACCGCTCCTGGTTCATGCACAACAACTCTCACACCAACAGGTAATAAAAGCCTAACATGGCTGTTTGAACGGACATTTAAAAGCTATTATTTATTACTTTTGGTGGAGACTTCTATTCAGTAGTTTGTTTACAATGGTTTGCAGGTGTTACCGCGAACGTTTCACTTTTTGTTATGCAACATTCACAGAAGTCATATGATTTAGATGTTATGGGAAAAAATCAAAAACAAAATTTAGATTAATTTTGAGAAAGAAAGAAAACAGAAAACAGTTTTTAAAAAAAAATGGTAAATGGTAAATGGCTTGTACTTGTATAGCGCTTTAACTAGTCTTGACGACCTCCAAAGCTCTTTACACTACAGTTTAGTCATTCACCCATTCACACCCTGATGGTGGTGAGCTATGTTAGTAGCTACAGCTGCCCTGGGGCAGACTGACAAAAATTACAGATGAAATTTTTTAAATTGTGGCATGGATTTGTGTCCTCCCCCATTCTCTTTACTCTTATCCACCTCAATAAAACTCAGCACAACAGTAGTAACATGCCAGAGTGCCAAAAGCTACCACAATACAGTTTAAATGCAGGATCCCATCGCAAACTCTGTCTAACGCCTTTGTGTGACCGTGCAGGACGGATGGTGGCATCACTAAAGGGTCCAATATAGGAGTGTTGCTGGACTTCACCCGTAGGATCCTCATCTTCCTCATCAACGATGAGCAGCAGGGTCCTGTTGCCTTTGAGGGCTTGGAAGGCGCGTATTATCCCGCTATCAGCCTCAACCGTAACGTCCAGGTAGGAAATGACGCTGTTGACATAGCAACTGGACTCAAACGCTTATTTTCAAAGTGGATCTACAGTGCCTTGCAAAAGTATCGCCTCGCCCCCCTCACATTTTGTCGCATTGCAAACACAAACTCAAATTGTACTGGACGTTTAGGTGATATAACTATTCCAGACCAAGTAGTGAATCGTTGTGAGATGGAAGGAAAATTAAAAATGTGTTTAATTTTTTCCCCCTACATATTAAAAAGTAAAAAGTGTGGCTTGCAGTTATATTGAGCCACCTTTATTCCAGTAACCTTGGATAAAAAAAGAAAACAGTGCAACAAATTACCTTCAGAGGCCACCTAACTAAACAGAACCGCATGAGAACGTCTGGCAGAGTCCCCTGTGGGACGGAGCTTTAACTCCCACCTCCGGGAGAATCTTAAACACGTCCCGAGGGAGGCGGGGAACATTGAGTTTGAATGGACCATGTTCCGTGCCTCTATTGTTGAGGCGGCTAGTCGGAGCTGTGGCCACAAGGTTGTCGTTGCATGTCGCGGCGGCAACCCTCAAACCCGCTGGTGGACACCAGCGGTGAGGGAAGCCGTCAAGCTGAAGAAGGAGTCCTACCGGGCTTTTTTGGCCTGTGGGACTCCGGAAGCAGCTGATGTGTACCGGCAGTCAAAAACTCTGGCGTGGGAAGAGTTCGGAAAGGCCATGGAGAAAGACTTCCGTACGGCTTCGAAGCGATTCTGGTCCACTATCTGGCATCTCAGGAGGGGGAAGCAGTGCAGTACCAACACTGTTTATAGTGGGGGTGGTGTGCTGCTGACCTCGACTCGGGACGTCGTGTTTCGGTGGGCGGAATACTTCGAAGACCTCCTTAATCCCACCAACACGTCTTCCATTGAGGAAGCAGAGCCTGAGGACTCTGGGTCGGGTTCTCCCATCTCTGGTGCTGAGATTGCCGAGGTTGTTAAAAAGCTCCTCGGTGGTAAGGCCCCGGGGGTGGATGAGATTCGCCCTGAGTACCTTAAGGCTCTGGATGTTGTGAGGCTGTGTTGGTTAACGCGGCTCTGCAGCATTGCGTGGACATCGGGGGCAGTTCCCCTGGATTGGCAGACTGGGGTGGTGGTCCCCCTATTTAAAAAGGGGGACCGGTGGGTGTGTTCCAACTACAGAGGAATCACACTCTTAAGCCTCCCTGGTAAGGTCTATTCAGGGGTTCTGGAAAGGAGGGTCCGTCGGATAGTCGAATCTCGGATTCAGGAGGAGCAGTGTGGTTTTCGTCCTGGCCGTGGAACACTGGACCAGCTCTACACCCTCAGCAGGATTCTTGAGGGGGCATGGGAGTTTGCCCAACCAGTCTACATGTGCTTTGTGGATCTGGAGAAGGCATTCGACCGTGTCCCCCAAGGGATCCAGTGGGGGGTACTCCGGGAGTATGGTGTACCGGCCCCTTTAATAAGGGCTGTCAAGTCTCTGTACGACCGGTGTCGGAGTCTGGTCCGCATTGCCGGCAGTAAGTCGGACTCGTTTCCGGTGAGAGTTGGACTCCGCCAAGGTTGCCCTTTGTCACCGATTCTGTTCATAACTTTTATGGACAGAATTTCTAGGCGCAGCCAAGGTGTTGAGGGGATCCGTTTTGGTGGCCTTAGGATTGCGTCTCTGCTATTCGCGGATGACGTGGTCCTATTGGCTTCATCAGGGCGTGATCTACAGCTCTCACTGGAGCGGTTCGCAGCCGAGTGCGAAGCGGCCGGGATGAAAATCAGTGGCTCCAAATCCGAGACCATGGTCTTGAACCGGAAAAGGGTAGAGTGCCTTCTCCGGGTTGGGGAGGATGTGCTGCCCCTAGTGGAGGAGTTCAAGTATCTTGGGGTCTTGTTCACGAATGAGGGGAAGATGGAGCGGGAGATCGAAAGGCGGATTGGTGCTGCATCTGCTGTGAAGCGGGCGCTGTACCGATCCGTTGTGGTGAAGAGAGAGCTGAGCCAAAAGGCGAAGCTCTCGATTTACCGGTCGATCTACGTTCCTACCCTCATCTATGGTCACGAACTTTGGGTCGTGACCGAAAGAACGAGATCCCGGATACAAGCGGCTGAAATGAGTTTTCTCCCTAGTGTGTCTGGGCTCTCCTTTAGAGATAGGGTGAGGAGCTCAGTCATCCGGGGAGGACTCAGAGTAGAGTCACTGCTCCTCCACGTCGAGAGGAACCAGTTGAGGTGGCTCGGGCATCTGGTCAGGATGCCTCCTGGACGCCTCCCTGGTGAGGTGTTCTGGGCACGTCCCACTGGGAGGAGGCCCAGGGGAAGACCCAGGACACGCTGGAGGGACTATGTCTCCCGGCTGGCCTGGGAATGCCTTGGGATTCCTCCGGAGGAGCTGGCCCAAGTGGCCAGGGTAAGGGACGTCTGGGCCTCCCTACTGAAGCTGCTACCCCCGCGACCCGACCCCGGATAAGCGGAAGAAGACGGACGGACGACCTCATATACCTATACTGTGTAAGTAAAAATTCAGTGGGAGTTCACTGCAACAAAGGACCATTGAGGAAATGGCTGGTCTCCGTGAAAGGCATTGTGTATGTGTTGTTCCGATTTTAACCACTAGGTGTCATTATTATGTATTGTTCCTTTAAGGTAACTGGGGGTCTTTCCGTTGACACTGATATGTGAGGAGGCAGACCTTTTTTGGATGCAGGCAGAGACTGGGGTCTAATGGAGGAAACAGAAGACTGAAGGAATGTGGTCATCTTTGTGAGTTTTGTTAGAATTCAGGCTGCACTGTTCTGAACAGACCGAAGGGTTGGAGATACCAGGAAGGAGGGCGCTACACTAGTCTAGCCCACTCACTAGGGTGTTTGATGGATGGAGGCTTCCAATATTTTTGTTGATGTGGCAGAATGAGGCCCTAAAGAGGTATGTGGGCGTCGGAAGTGAGGTAGGAGTCAAACGGGACACCAAGGCTGGTGACAGAAGTGGACAGTGGGATGTCTTGACCAGAGAAAGTGATAATGGTTATCAGGGAGAAGTGGAGCGGATAGGGAGTGCCAATTGAAATAGCTTCCGTTTTTGGAGCCGTTATGTTGTAGAAAGTTATCGTTCATCCATGCATTTGTCTCCTCCAGGCAGAGTGAGAGTGATGGGGGGGGGGGGGCATGGATGATGCAATGAGAGATTGGCAGGAGTCCATTTTTCTTTCAAATTGAGGGTCATCTGTGTAACAATGGTATGATATTCCAAAGACAGACAGACCAAAGACAGATCCTTATGGACCTCCGCACACGACAGTGTCAGTCCTGGATTTGGATTTTCCCATGGAGATGCATTCTGTCTGGTTGGTGAAATAAGATATGAAGCAGTTCAGAATAGTGTGACGTCCAAAAATAGAATTTTTAGATGTGCACTCTAATCCCTCTTTGGCTTCAATCTGCTGTAATTGCAGCAAAATGTGGTTCTACTAAGTACTGACTCAGGGAGACTGAATACAAACGCCACACTTTCCTTCTCATTTGTAAAAGATAAAACAGTTTGAAACCCGTGTATCATTTTACTTATTGTTCAACATTATGCAATGATTTGCGTTGCTGTATCTATTCCCAGCAAAATGCACTGATGTTTATTGGTGTAATGCGACAAACGGGGAGATCACTCAATGAGTGTTAATACTTTTGCCAGGCCCTGTAACATCCATATTCCAATTATCTGGGTTAAACCTTGTTAGGGAAAGCTCCCAGAGCAGGTATCTTCTGCTCTTAGATCAACAGCTCCACCTGCTGGTGAAATTTCATCTTCACAGTGAATATTTGTTTGTGCATGTATATCATTTTCTTCAGGTCACGCTTCACACTGGTCTACCCATCCCGGACTTTTACACCCCTGGGGAGGCAGATCCAACAAGCTCTGTGTGCTAGAGACTGCAGCAATCAGTAAAACCTCTCCAGGATTTCTCTCTTCTCCTCCCCCACCGGTCAATACCTCTAATCCCACCCTTGCCCTCCTCTTCTCGACTCCCGTCGCCCCGACCTAATGACCCCATGACACTCCATCAGAGGCCTCATGACAGTCCTAAGCCATGCCTTTTTCAACTTTGAACACGACCATGTGCAGGCGAATGTCCACGCACGTGGTGCCTTGGTACCTATGACTTCTTTGGACAACCTGGACGTTTAAGAGGATGAAATAATCACAATGTCCAGAGGATGGATTCCAAATGCTATAAAAGATCACATATGAAAATACTGAATTGAAAGAATATTTTTGCATTTCAGAAAATATGGTCATTGAGTCCAGACTAGGCATGGGCTGGTATGAAACTCTAAGGAACATAGTGGAAAAAAAGAGCTACAGTTTCACAATATTTTCTCAGAAATGTAAAAAAAAAAAAAGACGTATAATATAGTCTAATTGCTTTTATTTATAACAAGCCACAATGAATCATCCTGCTGCTAAAACAATCTCAAACATTGATTATTACGTTTATGATAGTGTCAAGTACAATTTATTATTTATTTACTGTTATTTTGCGATACAGACCTAAGCAAATATACATAATATATTTTTAGGATTTTTAAACAGGCATCAACAAAGGAATAAATACCAACAATTAATCTACCACTCACTTCCCCCATTCCTCAGGACCATTACATATACAACCTCAAATCAAAATGTACATTTACAAGTATATTCCCATTCATAATAACATAGCTAGATTGTTTAAATTCGATTCTTCCCTTCAGTTTTTCTAGCTACCTTTAACCAAAGTTTAAGACCAGACTCCTTTATTCCTATCACTCTAACAGCTGATAAGTCAAAGGTAAGTTCTCTCAAAATAAGAAAGCACCGCACTGTTTACTGAGTCTTGTGAGATCTTTCCATTTCAGCAAAAATTCATATCACGGCAGCTATAATGCTTGAAAGACTCTTGTTAGATATATGGGGACAAACAACTGTGACAGTTCATTCAGGAGTAATATGGATATAGAACATGCCGATACTGAAACATAATCAAGATTGGCAGAAGGTTTAGAAAAAATGGCCAAAAACAACAGCTGCAAGAGGACATTCCCATTCCCCACTTCCCCTAAATTTTGTAGTTCTAGTTTCAAAGAAAATTGCCTTATCGAGCAGAGTGTTATACTTTTGTATAACACTTTTTATAGAGTAACATTGAGAGCATAAAAGACAGGTATTAGCTGGTTCAGCATTCAGGCTATCTGTTCATGTAGCCAGCCTGCTGCCGGCTGCTCATCAGCCGTAGTGTTAAAACAGCATTACCTTCACTGCTAATAGGGAACTAAAAGTAGGTAAAATTTTCCTGAAACGAGTGGATTTGTTCTCGATTTGAGCAGGTAAATAAGATTATCTGCCAATGGAATGAGTATTTTTTTACCCCTAAAATAAGATCATTAGATATACTGCACTCAAAGTAAGATGACAGAGATGAGTTGCTCCTATTTTAAGTGCAAAAATATTCCACTGGCAGATCATATGAATTTGCCTGCTCAAACCAAGGATAAATACACTCTGTAAGAAAAAAATTACTTACTTTTAGTTCCCTTGTTGCAGTGTTAATGAGAGGCGCTTTTTGGCACTGGAATTATTTCCAAAGAGCTGAAGTTTTAGCAGCTTTGAAACATTCATTACGCCGTCATTACACCTTCAGTAACCAGCCCCTGCCTGGTCAAGAGTTGGGCTACCTTCACATTGCAGGTGTTTTTCTTTTCTTTCTTTGTTTTTGTGCTGAAATATGTTTTTTTTTTAAATGTATGGTTTTTCACATTATTATTTAAATGTCCCACTATGGTGAGAACGATCACAACCCTAATGTGGACAGCCCGACTTCACGTGGAGCACGCTGTGTTTGCAGAAGCAAATACGGACGCTACCTGTCAGCATGTGTGCATCGGTTCGACAGGTGTGCAATCGGAGCCAACAAAACATGCGATTAGCTACATCAGTGGTGTCTGCCGTGCTTGTTTAGTACATTGTTTACATCTGACATTGCTACTTTCCACCTCCTCTAGGACAGAATTGTGAGTCTTTTGCACTTTGACGATGTTAAAGTCAGTTGAAATGTGCCGTTTCAGTTCGGTTCAAACTGAGGGCACTTGAAAAACGTATCCGATCCGAATTGTGCCGTTTAGACTGTAACACTTCAGTGGCGTGAAGGTCTGATGAAATGTGACGTGACGGTTTACAACGAAGGTTAGGCATGGACGCATGTCCAATTTAGGACGGCATTTGACAGTGAAGTGGGATCTGTGATGTTCAGACAGTCTTGACGAAAATCAAGCATGGGTCACATCTGGGCAAAAACCTTACTTTCACTACAAAGCTAAAGCTCAGGTCAGATAATTGAGGCGTTAGAGAAGGAATAACAAACCTTTAGCTGCAGATTTGCCCGTCTGGTGTAAAAATGGATCACAAAAAAAGCAAATGTTAGGGAAAATGCCCAACTGTTCATTTAAAGAAGAGCGTTGCTTTTTATTGAATTCATTACACGGACCTTGTATCGACCTTTTATTTCTTATGACTCAATATATTGTATTGTATTCATATACCTCTCTGTCAGGTTTCCATTTTGAAGACTGTTGTAAATTATAAACTGAGTGGAGATTGAGAGTCATCTTATGTGAAAGTGTGTTGGAGGCTGCCGTTGTTCTCCCTGCCTCATCCGTGTCATTACCATGTCAGTGTATGTGGGAAGCTTATCTTAGTGGCTTAGCTCAAGTGAAAGTTCTACATTGTGGGTTTTTTTTTTTTACCATTAATATTATTATTAAAGCATCAAGGTACTTGAGGACTGGGGGGGGATTTTGGTTTCATGTATCTCAAAGAAGGGGGTTGAAAATGACTGTGAAGATGTTCTCCTAAGGTGCTAAAGCAGTTCGTATAGTTTGGGCTTTTTTACAGTAAGTGACTAAATTCTAGTAGTTTTGTAATATTGTTATTGAAATGATTTATTGCGAAGAAGTGTAAAGTTAAATAAGTTATTGATGTTAAGAGATTTTTAGTGAGAATCTAACCTTGTTCTCTTTCGCCGATGTGTAGTTATAACCGGGAGGGACGAATGGCGCTTCTCTGCTTTGAACGTTTTATTTGAAGTTTTTGTGGAGGGTTGAGGGGCTTTTCGGTTTACTTGTCTACAAAAGCAACAAGAGAGGAGATGAGACATTGAGATGTTTTGTTTTTGTTTCGCATAACATTCTTTCCAGTACTTAATGACAAAATATTAGGTGGTATAAGGCAAACATGACAAAAACTGTGCCAACAATTAACTTTCCAGGTTTTATTACAGTTAGAGGCCTCGTTACCGTGCTAATAATGACCAGTTACCACCAAACACAAGTAATGACTAAAGTTTATAAGCTCCCAGCCAAAGTGGTTGCTGTCTGATGAACAAGAGTTAGCTGAAGCCTACACATCCTAGCTCCAGAACAGCCAGTACCATCCAACTGTAAAATACTGCAAAGCCATAGCCTCTTGGCAACATATTAGCATATTAGCACACACAGATTTAAAAAAAAAAAAAAAAAAAACATTTTTCAAGCTGCAGCTGAAACACCCTTTCCATGGATTTGAATAAAAGTTACAGTCTGCAAGGATGGCCATCCGAAAAAGCAACACGAAAGGCATTTTATACGGCAGGATCGTAAACAACAGTATATAGTGTATTATAAAGTATACAGACTATCCTTTAGAGTATCACATAGTCTATAGTAAGTTTTACTGTACCCCAGAATGGCTTAAATAAAAACCTTGTCTGAAGAGAAGGGCTGCATCCGAAAATGTCTTTTGGGTAAGGACTCTCCAGCCAAAGCAGAAGTGTGTCAACCTTCGCCATGATAAGTGCTGTCTGAATTGCGCAGTGAGTAGAGAATGAGGTAGGAAAAGGAGCCTGGATGCTTCCTCTCATTGCTCCTTTAGCATAGGAACCTTGCGAGGTCCCTTATTGGCACTAAGGAGCTATAATGAATCCCACTATACTTTAAGTGACATGGCGTAAGTACAGCTCACCTCATGGTAATTAACCAAAACGCCCAGAGAGGAGAGAGCGCGCACTTTGTAGTTCATTTTCAGAAGGCTGTAGGCCCGGATTTGACATGAATCAAATTAAAGGCTGTCTGAAATCGGCGCAGCAGTCGGAGGCTCCTTTCTTACCCACGATAGTTCTTACTGTTGACCTCATGAAAGGTCACGGAAGAGGAGCTAGGAGCAGAAGGTAGGAGCTATAAGTAGAATATTTCGGATGCAGCCAAGGCCTTTTAGGAAGAGCAACGTTTTGAGTTGGTTGTAATACTTAACCTCATCACTAGATGTCACTAAACCTATTTGATTGCTCCTTTAATCCTCCAAAGCAGATTAATGCTTTTTTAAATTGTTGAACTGAGCTAAGCAAAGGCAATATCTTTCTTTCTCTGCTGGAAAATAGACTGTGCAGTCTTCTTTACAAAACTAAATTAAAAAGTAAGTCATCATTTAAAAAATTTTTGTGCAAGAAATAAAATAAATATCGAATAATGCACCTGAAATCTCAAATTCAGTTTTGGTTTTAAGATTTTTCAGACTGATGTTAAAAAGCCTGTGTTTCTTTCCTATTTGCATTTTTCTCACCACTTTTGGCAAGAGAGTGTATAATGAAGGTTGTTCTAACTTTGTTCTCCAGCAAATTACAAATTAAAGTTTTCAAAGCTTAATGGAACAGCAGCGCTACAGAAAAACTGTTTGCTGACTCCTCTGAAAGGCCTGAAATCTTCACCCAAAAGTTTATTTAGCAAAAATAAATGGACTCCAGTGTTGACAAAGGCTTGGGAAATGGAGTTGTTTTATAACATTCGATGTGAAATAAAGTCAGTGAGGTTGAAAGTCCCTCCATCTGTTGCACAATTCAGATGAGCATCCCACAGGCTGTGGTATGAACACGGTTGGCCTGAACTAGCTGCAGGATGGTGCGCTGTCAGCTGCGTAGAGTTCACTTTTAGAGAGGTTTGATGTCTGTATCAGATTTTTTTCTAACATGTTTTCTGACATTGCATGTCTCTGGAAAGATACATACTGATAGAAGTAATCGAAATTATAATGTTGAATGGCCACTTTGGGGGAAACGTTACCCTCTCAGGTTCAGAAAAAAAAGCTTTCCAGAGCATCGTAGCCCGACGGACAAACGGTGCCATGCACATCTACTCATACCCCTGGAACTTTTTTCACATTTTGTCACTACTGCAACATTTTTATTGAATTTTATGGAGCTAGGCCAAATCAAAGCAGTGTGTAATTGTTAAGCGGAAGGGAAAAGATGCACTGTACAAGTTCCACCTATATTGGTCCATCACATCACATTTGTGGTTGCAATATGACAAACCGTGAAAAAGCTCTAAAGGCATGAATATTTTTGCCAGGTACTGTAAGGTACCTTTCTAGCATACACACGAGGTGCTATCCTGTGTCAGAACTCCACGGGTGTGCCTTTTCCCATTTGTATCGCCCCAAAACATTTGTGAAACTTTGCTCCAGACGAAATCAATTGCTTCAGCGGAGTTTATCTGTAACATCTGTGATGGCTAACTTCATCTGCTGCTACCAGCTTTTTTTTCTATCATAAAAAGGGCAAATCTCCCCAATCGAAAATTGTTTGGACGTACTGTAACTCCACACAATCTGTAAGGGAACATCACAGTCAGGTTTCTCTTTTTCTCTCTTTCTATAAAGCAACTAAAGCGATTGTAAATCATATGATGATACTAAAACATCAGCACCCAGTAAGCAAAGTAACTCCCAGTGTGCATGTGTGTGTGTCGACCAAGAGAATTCAGTTCCACTGTGTGCTTTGCAACAATTAACTGGTTGTGTTTTAAAGTAAAACTTTGGTTTAGCAATTATATATATAAATATATACATATGCATTATACTAAGATGTTACTCTGCTTCAAAGACGGGGAGAAAAAACTTCAAACATCTCTTTACATGTGCAGCCACAATGAATTCCTGTCGTAACAACAGAATTTAAGATAAATGAATAACTTTGATTTAATTCAGTTTTTCAAGGGAAGGTTTTGTGAGATAAATAAAATAAATACTCCTTGGAAATATCTACACAGATCTGCACAGATTTTCTGTTTCCTTAGTGCGATTGTAACATGTGTTGCTTTCTAAAAAAAAAAAAAAGCAAAATAGTAATAATTTAACACAGTTTAGACATAATTTGGGATTTAGATCCACAGTACAACCAGAATAAACTTTACACCTAGTCGCTGGGCGACACGGTGTTATATCTCCAAACATATATTTGTATGTGTGTGTGTGTGTGTGTGTGTGTGTGTGTGTGTGTGTGTGTGTGTGTGTGTGTGTGTGTGTGTGTGTGTGTGTGTGTGTGTGTGTGTGTGTGTGCGCGCGTTACCTTCATCATAACTCCGAAGGGATTGTTTTTGCCCTCTCTGATCTGAGGTGGAACGTCATGTTCAGTTTTTGTCACAATGAGCCTGAGTTCTTCATAGGAGAATTTGATGAATAGAAAATAGATTTGTTCTCATTATGATTTACAAACAATATGATTACTGATTGTCACAGTTTTGTGTCTACTATTACCATCTTACTGCTTATATAATTATTTCAAATATTTAACAAGCCTCTGTATTAATTGTATCTGTGGATCTTCAATAAATTTGGTGTCAACGAGCCATTGCCTGGAATATTTCTTAGGCTACTCGTGGTTTATTTGTAGATTTTCCCCAGATAGCATTAGATACTTTTTCCTGAATTATATATTATAGATACAGAATCTGCAGAGCATGATGAATAGCATAGCACAAAAAATGTAGGTCTCACACACACACACACACACACACACACACACACACAAGGGCTGCAACAGATGTCACCAGTGACCCAGTCAAACATGCACAGACAAGAAAGCAGAAGAACTGCAAGTCAACGAAGGCGCCAAACAGAACCAACACTAAACCCAAGATCACATCATCTGGGCATGTTTGAGACTCCTGCTGCTAATATTTGGTGCAGCGTCCTTGTTTTCAACACTAGACTTTTTTATTTAGGATGTCCTGGTGTCTCAGTAAGATCATGATGCCTTGCAGTCTAACAGGAATCCCAGCATCACAAATCCTCCACCGTACTTAACAGGAGTTGCTCATTTCCACTCACCCGTTCTTTGTTTCACACCAAACCCATGCGGTGTTTTTGCTGCTGAAAGGCCCATTCGGAGCAAGCCACAAACTTCCAGATCAAGTCCCAGCTGGGTTGGTAAGCTTCCCACAGTTACCATTGTGATAGGACAGAGAGGCCTTTTTCCTGGCATGCCTCCTGTACAATATTGGCAAACAGACATAGCATCTTTGGTTGTTATGGGGACCTGGTGACCCCCAAGATGCCCCTATTTGCTAGTGCCTTCTAACATTTCTTAACATGGATCCTTTTGCCCTGATGATTAAAGGCAAATTAAATTGTATTTTTCTATTAATCTTCAATGTGAAATCATACATTGCAAAACAGGTGCTTAAAGGGCTTCTTACACAGCCTTAACAGGGATGCCAGTATGGTGGAAGGCTAATTCATTGACTAATATACATTTATGTTTTGTGAGGAAACAGTGAGCTGTGAATGTTCAGTGAAGCAGATCTCTTCCCAAACTTTGGATCATTAAATGTGGTCTTTTGCCATTGTTGACCTGGTTTAGTCAGTGCAGGACCACTGCAGATATACCTCCCCAAATGTGTTGTACGTGTAGTTGTGACCCACTAGAGGGGGCCACACCTAGTTTCAGAACCAAACCATCTCACTGCTTCAAATGAGCAAACCTCACTCACAAACCTCACTAAAGCATAGAGTTTACTAGGTAAAAAATGTGTTGAATGTGGAATTACTTTTTTGACTGTGTGAACGACTGGGTATACAGTAGAAACTTTAAGTCAAGATAAGAGAAACCAAGAGGTGTACGGGAAGAGGCTCGAGAAAAAGCTCCGGCAGAACAGTATAAGAGATGTGTGGTCAGGGATGAAGAAGATCACAGGATTCAAGCAGGAGAAGGATCGGACAGATGGAAGTCTGGACAGAGCTAATGAGCTGAACACATTCTTCACCAGGTTCAGTACAGAACCAAACTCAGCATCCTCCTCTCCTGCCCACAGCCAAACAGTCATCACACCCTCCTTTGACCCAAATCTTCCCTGTCT
Organism: Fundulus heteroclitus; assembly: GCF_011125445.2. Taxonomy (NCBI): domain Eukaryota; kingdom Metazoa; phylum Chordata; class Actinopteri; order Cyprinodontiformes; family Fundulidae; genus Fundulus; species Fundulus heteroclitus. The sequence continues at coordinate 24,405,382 of NC_046379.1, forward strand.
GTTACACCTCAGATGTTTTATCTTTCGCCTCAGTCATGGACCCTTCAGCTTCTACATGTTTGTTCTCATCAGAAGATGGTGCCTCTGCCTTTGCCTCCCCCTTCCATTTTTCTGGCTCTGGAAGACAGGTGAAAAGGCAGCTGGAGAGACTGAATCGGAATAAGGATGCAGGTCCAGGTGGTGTCTACCCCAGAGTCCTAAAGGCCTGTGCAGGGCAGCTCTCTGGGATTGTATATATATATATACACATACATATGTATGTGTATATATATGTATATATACACATACATACATATATATATATATATATATATAGTATATAGAGAGAGAGAGAGAGAGAGAGAGGAGAGAGAGAGAGAGAGAGAGAGACGGAGAGAAGAGAGAAGAGAGAGAGGAGAGAGATCGAAAGAGAGAAAGAGAGGAGAGAGAGAGAGAAGAGGAGAGAGAGAATGAGAGAGACGAGAGAGAAAGAGAGAGAGAATAGAGAGAGAGAAGAGAGAGAGAGAGAGAAAAGAGAGAGAAACAGAGAGAGAGAAGAGAGAACACAACAGAGAGAGAGGAGAGAAGACAGGACAGAGAGGACAAAAGAGTAGAGAGGAGAACACAGAAGAGAGAGAGAAGGATAGAGAGACAGAAGAGAGACATAGACAGAAAGTATAGAGAAAGGAGACACATAGAGATATAGAAATATAGTAGATAGATAGATATATATATAATAATTACACAGAATAAATATATATATATATATATATATATATATATTATATATATATATATATAGTTATATATTAGATATATATATATATATATATACCAGAGTTTAAAATATACATTTCTAAAAGAATGTCAGATCAACTATCTGTTTTCACAGCAGAAATGGTGGCAGTTAATCAATCAATCAATCAATTTGTTTGATTGATTGATTGAGTTATACTGAATTTACAGTGGGTAGGGGAGGTTAGACCAGATATGGTGTTGGCATGTACAGATTCCATTGCAGCTTTAGAAAGCATTCAGGGAAAAGGAAATAATAGGAAAGATTTAGCATTAGAAATTATATATAGGGGTGGCATTGATATATGGTTATGTTGGGTACCAGCTCATGAAGGTGTAAAGGGCAATGTAAAGGCAGATAAATTAGCAAAAAGGGCTTTAGAGGGGGCAATAATTACAATTCCTTTAGGGAAAGGAGAAGGGAAATCACTTATTAAGTGTACAGAAATGGAAGTGTCAAAAAAGGTGGAATGAAGATTAAAAAAAAGGAAGAAGATTATATAAAATACAAAAGTCAGTATTAAATAGAAATGGTAATGAGAGAAACAGAAGGGAAGTAGCAATAATGATCAGATTAAGAGTAGGTCATAACTAATTAAACGACAAATTATATTTAATAGGGAGGGAAAATAAAGATAAATGTGAAGGATGTGGAGAGAAAGAAAATGGAGAACATGTATTGATGAACTGTAAAACGTATGAACCTGAAAGGGAAAAATTGAGAAGAATAGTTGAAAGGACTGGCCAAGAATGGAGTCTTAAAGGAATATTGGGAAATTAAGGAAATATAAAGGATATTTCCAGATGAATGAAAGCATTATTTGTTTATCTTCAGAATACAAACTTAAAGAATAGAATTTGATAGATGTAAGTAATGTTGCTACACACTCGTGTACAGTAGGTGGCGGTATGCACCTCAAAATTGCTTTCGTTCTACCATAATAGAAAAGAAGAAGAAAAAGAAGAAGTTGATGGTTGGTCTTGAGGCTGTAAGCCTGAATGCTGCTGCCAACAAATAAACTTGTTGCTACTTCCTCTTGATTCGGCTTTCATCATCATTTTCACTGAAAATCCAGCCGCAAAAGGCCACAAAGTGACACTCTTCATCAGACTGTTGTACAACAATAATGTCTTCAGTCAAAGGCTTCTCCAGATCTGCTGTATGACAGACTACAGGAGATCCTTCCTGCCTGCAGCCATCAGCATCTACAACTCGTTGAACAAAACCCGCATGGGTTACACCAGCATTTAATTTCTTTTTGGGATTAATAAAGTATTTTTGAAGTTGAACACTTTGCATGGCTACCTCTGACTGATGATGATTGTGGCTACAGGATGTCTACCAGAGTGTAGAATGCATTTCAGAGAGCTCATGGGGGTCACCACCTCTGAACCACAGCTTTTTTTGGCCACAGCCCTGCCTGTCAACCATACTTTACGTCTTCTCTGGAATAGGAAATCTGAATTTGAAATTGCTGGTTTCAACATTGTGTTACACGTGTTCTTTCTTGAAAGACTAACTTTATAGGCATCCCCACAAAAAGACTGTATAAAAGCTAAATATTGTAAAGTAAGAAAGATAATTCAGTAAATGAAAAAAATTGTTAGTATCCTAGGTGCTAGTAATGAAAAGTCTTTAATAATATTGAAATACATGTTAAATATAAATAGAGCATGTGTTCTTTTTAAATCAGTATTTATCTCAAAACGTGTTAAAACCAGTGCAACTGACCTTACAAAACAGTAAAATTAAACTTCGCTTCAAGAATATTCCTCCTTTGAACCATATTTTTCCAGAATATTCAGTGAAAAATGCTACAGCAGAACTTTATATTCAGACCCAAAACAAAATCACTTTTGAGAGCATCTTTGTCCTTAGCCCACACAAATCCTATATTATTCTAAATTCTACAGAGTATTGTTTTCAAAACACTTTTTCAGAGGGGGTCATAGGTAATACATTCTGATCAACATGCTTGCTTTGTTTAACTTTTGATCTGTTGACCAACACAATCAGACGCTGTGCTCATGGTAATCATATGGAGCTGATTGTAATCCTCTGATAGTAACTTTTTTCCTTTGTAAAAAAAAAAAACCTGGTTAATTTGATTGGTTGTGCTGCATTTCACACACACACATACCTACAGAGTGGGGAAAGAGAGAGACCAATTGAGTAAAATGAAAAAATGTTGTGCAGTTTTTTAAATCATAGATGTCTTAAGCTTTAGATTTTGGGTAATATATCAAGTCTTTTCAAAAAAACAGGTTCAAGTCTAATTCAAGTCTCAAGTCATTGGTGTTAAACATCCAAGTCAAGTCACAAGTCTCTAAACACTTTTTCAAGTCAAGTCTAAATTCATACAATAAATGACTCCAGTCTTACTCCAGTCCAAGTCATGTGACGCAAGTCCCCACCACTGGAAGCTCTGAATGAGCAACAGAAGAGAATGACCTTCAGTGAAGGAGGTGACGGCAGAAATGGGAAGAAGGTAAACCTGCTGTTTGAGTCTTTCTGGGGTAAATCTGTTTCCAGAGGAATGACCAGCTTAAATAGAGGAGACAAAGGTTTGAGATCGAAGCAGGAACTGAGAGGCAGGGAAACAGAGGAGCTTTAGGGACAGACCGAGGAAGGGTTTCTAGAAGTTAGATTGCTTGCAAAGGAGATCCAAGGTAGACATCAAGCCAAATGATGGACTGCAACCTGGGAGGCACAATGACACAACCACTAAACTCAAATGACTTGTGTGTGTGCATATATATATATATATATATATATATATATATATATATATATATATATATGTACACATGCATGTTGATTTGGTTGATTGCAGATTTCCACACAGTGATGCTGCACGGATGAAACAATGGGTGCAGAATGTGAGAAGGGTGCAATGGGTGCAAGTATGTGCATACATACTTCTCAACTAGAACTGCAACTCTGTATATCATTACATCATTGAAGATATTTTTGGTAATTTGTTTACTGTTACTTTCATTATTATTATTATTATTATATTATTATTATTATTATGCAGAAATCTGTGTGTGCATTCCCTAGTTACTGGAAGAAAATAGGGAGTACCAATATGGCGGATGGCGGCTTCACAGCGACGTGTCTTACCAACGGCCAATCAGCAGTCCACTGAATAAATAGAGATCAGTGGCTATGTCCCCTTTAAGTGGGCCCCCACATTTTTCTGCCCTGGCCCCGCGGCCAACCTCGGGCCGGCTTTGCATGAGGTCTGGACAAATCAAATTGCTACACCGATTTAATCAGCTAAATTCTAACAATTGGTTTTACCATTGTAGGTTTGGTGTCAATACTACCTACCTTTATCAGAAACGACAACTTTAAATGCTGTTTTAAATGGATCCCTCAGTGGGAAACTTACCATTACCCAGCGTGTAATAAATGTTACTTCCATCTTTGACTCGTCCTGTAGTTGTTGTTTTTTTTTGCTTTTGTCACTGCACTGCCCCCACCATCATGCTGTCACTGGTTGCTTTTAGTTCCTGCTGTGTTTTTCCTCTCCAGAACAGACCCACCAACCCTTCCCCCCCTCTCTCAGTCTTCCTCTGAGTTGTGATTGAAATTCAGCTCAGCTGAACGGGCCGGGGTTGTTGTTCCCCGCCCCTTCTCTACTTCTCAGCCGAGGCTTTGACGGGGAAACGCCCCCCTCCCCCTGCAACTCGCCAATAAAAAAACAGCCCGAGGAGGGGACTACTGCAGCCGTGTGTTCCCCCCCCCCCGTCCAACTCTTTCGACTTCACTCCCAGTCCCGTCGGCTCAAAGCTCAGAGGCACTTCCAGCAGCACCAGCATCGAACTACCTGCGCACGGGGCCAGCATGGCGACTCCTCTCACCGACCAGGAGAAGCGGAAGCAGATCAGCATCAGGGGGATCGTGGGAGTGGAGAACGTGGCCGAGCTGAAGAAGGGCTTCAATCGCCACCTGCACTTCACCCTGGTCAAAGACAGGAACATCGCCACGCCCAGGGATTACTACTTCGCCCTGGCCCACACTGTGAGGGACCACCTGGTGGGCAGATGGATCAGGACCCAACAGTTTTACTATGAGGCAGACCCAAAGGTAAAAAGACCTGCATAGAAATGCCCCTAAAGTTGGCCTCAGAATATGGCTGTTGTATAACATGTATGTACATATATGATGCAAGCACAAACTTTTCAAGCCTTAATCACATGCATTCGGTCCACATCATTATAACAGGAAAATAACATTTTTTTTAATCCTGCTTGCAACTGGTTTCTGTTGCCTGAAGTTTTCCAGATTACAAAGGGGCTTTTGTATTTTCAGGTCAGTGCGTCAGGTTTACATATTAGTCGCTGTTTGGGCATGATTGCTCCATTGACATCCATTAGTTTTAAAGCTCTAAACTGCAGTAGTGCAAGTTGCACTCCTTTTATTATGTATTTGCCGATTATTATTATTATTATTATTATTATTATTATTATTATATTTTTTTTTTTTTTTTTTTTTTTTTTTTTTTATTTTTTTTTTTGTAAAAGCTGCAAAAAATGTTTTTGATTCTCCTTTTTTTGCAGAGGGTGTATTATCTGTCCCTGGAGTTCTACATGGGCAGGACCCTGCAGAACACCATGATCAACTTGGGCCTGCAGAATGCATGCGACGAGGCCATCTACCAGGTCAGACACGGTCATATATAGAGACGCGGGACCAGGGTTGCGAGAGCTGAACAGCTGTAAACCGTAGGGTCATGTTTGCTCATTTGAACTGCTCTTGCCACAGCTCGGCCTGGACATGGAGGAGCTGGAGGAGCTTGAGGAGGACGCTGGACTGGGGAACGGAGGCTTGGGCAGGCTGGCAGGTGGGGAGGAAAAAGTCTACAGGAAATATATTTAAGAAAGAAGAGTGGACAAATAAAGCTTTAAAGAGCACTTTTTGCATACAGACAGTATATCTATTACAATTCTGCCTCAGGATTGTCTCCAGGCTTCATTGGCAGTCCTCCATAGAATAAATCTGCATGTCTACTGAACAGGGAACTCACTTCTTAGCTCAACAATGTTTGCAACATATGGTGGAAATGAACCAACAGGCCCCTGAAACGCCCCACGCGCCATAAAAATGTAACTTCAGCTCTTTTATTTTAATTTCAAAATAATAATCTTTAAATTTTGTTTGTTTGTTTTGTTTTTGCAGCATGTTTCTTGGATTCAATGGCCACCCTGGGTCTTGCAGCATACGGTTATGGTATCAGATATGAATACGGCATCTTTAATCAGAAGATAAGAGATGGCTGGCAGGCAAGTGCGCTTCCATTTACATTTGAATCCTTCTAAAAGGATAAAAGTACACCAGGCTCTGCTTTGACCTCTGCGAAGGCATCGACAAGGTCTTATCTTTTTTTGAAAGCCAGGATTCCCTTTTGAAATTGGCTGAGGCTAAAGTTTAGGTGATTTGGGTCAGAAACTATCACAAGTTAACTATTGACAGGGGGGAAAAAAGGGCTATGGTTAGAGCTCTGCACTTAACACGGCTGAAGTGGTGCAAGTACGTTGCAGAAGCTGCTGTCCCTTTTTTTTTTTTTTTTTTTTTTTTTTTTTTTTTAAGATGACAAAACAAACCTGGTGCAACTTATGATAGGAGTTTGCAAAACTGCAGGCTTCTGCTGTTTTGCGTTCCGATGGTTATTTGCGGGTCGAACCCAGGCAGTGTAAACATGTCCCCCTGAACTCTGAACTGCACGCATGCTCATTGTTTATGCACGCAGGTGGATGAACCTGTGCACCGGGTCTCTGCTGCTGGCCAGAGTTATTTACTTAAAACAAAATCAAATTGCGGGTCATGTTCGGCGTAATGCATGGACCACTGTAGGAGCTTTTTTTTTTTTTTTTTTTTTTTTTTATTGCAGGCTATGGTACAAAATGCTCAGATAAGACGGCGTTTGTCTTTCAGTCATTGATTCTTGTCCTGGAGTTTTGGCTCACCTGTCGCCTTCCACGCTGCAGGTGGAGGAGGCAGACGATTGGCTGAGGCACGGAAACCCCTGGGAGAAGGCTCGCCCTGAGTACATGCTGCCTGTTCACTTCTACGGACGTGTGGAGGAGACCAGAGATGGACCCAAATGGGTTGACACTCAGGTGGCCGACCAACATCATGAATTGGATTAAAATTCACTCGTAGCGAGCTGCCTGATAGTGGAGGATTTGCTTGAGTTTTGGTTAAGGGGGGGGGGGGGGGGAGGTACAAACCAACTTGAATCTCTTTAAATGACCTTGTGCTGTGCTCTTCTGTGACTTCTGACCCATTTTTCACCTGCAGGTTGTTTTGGCAATGCCTTACGACACGCCTATTCCTGGCTACATGAACAACACGGTGAATACAATGAGGCTGTGGTCGGCTCGTGCACCCAATGACTTCAACTTGAAAGACTGTAAGTACTGAAAGATCTCTCATTTTGAAGCAAAAAGTTTACCTGTTGGCCAAAGAGTGGCAGCATTTGTTTTTTTTGTTTTGTTTTTTTTTTTTGTTTTTTTTGTTTTTTAAGAATTCAGACTTCTTGAATCATTTGTCACATTCAAACCACCATCTTCAATGTGTCAAATTTTGCACTATAGACCAAAGCAAAGTCATGTATAACCGAAGTGGAAGGAAATCCACAGATTAATTTCTCTCTTTTCACTTGGTTACCTCTAAATAAATTCACTGAAACTGCCTTTCAAAGTTTGAGGCATGATTACAGCAGATCTGTAGCGGCCTCAGATCTTTGGGAGAACCTTGGTTTAAAAAAAAAAAAAAAAAAAGGCATCATGAAGACAAACAGAAGGACCAAGACGTGGCCGTCCACTTACTTCAATTTACATGCCGGTCAATAAAGGGGGTTAATCCCAGATGCAGCTAATATATCCATGCTAACTCTGGAGGAGCTGCAGAGATCCACAGCTCAGGTGGGGGAATCTATTGGTAGGGACAACTATTAGTTGTGGGCTTCCCAAATGTGGCCGTTATGTTGGAATGTCATGCAGAAGGCCTTCTGGTCAGATGAAACCAAAATAAAACTTCCCGGCTCGTGTGGAAAACTAACATTACAATCCACGTGGTGAACGCTGTTGGTGGTGGCATGCTGTGGCCCTTATCTCATGTTCTATAAGATTTGAGACTGGAGATTTATGTTCAGATGCTCTACGTCCAGTCTGACTGAGCTTGAGCTATTTTGCAAAGAACAATTGCTACAAATTTCTCTAAATGTGCAAATATGGTTGCCTCACCCCACATTAGTGGATTCTAAAACTATTATTTCAGGGGTTTAGGATAGAAATTCATGCCACACTTCCCCATTTCTGTCTGGAAACAATTTACCATTGTTCTTCCTCTTCACAATGATCCACCACTTTTTTGTTGGCCTACCACAAAGCAGATACAATACCCTCTCTGTGCTTTATATGGTGGAAAAGTTTTAGGTGTACTGTACCTAACGTGTCCCAGATCAACAGAAGCTTCTGCAATTGTGGTCACGTCCCCCTTTCTCCATTTCACTATTTATTTATTTGTTTATTTATTTTTATCTTTAAACTTTGCGCACGGTGACGTCTGGTATCTTCTTTCCATAGTCAATGTGGGAGATTACATAGAGGCTGTTCTGGACAGAAATCTGGCAGAGAACATCTCCCGAGTCCTCTATCCCAACGATAACGTAAGTTCACGTTTTCATGACCAGTGACCCCACCATCAAAGATGTTCTATTTTTTTTTCACCTGCAACCGCTCCGGTGTTGCAGTTCTTCGAAGGAAAGGAGCTCCGTCTAAAGCAGGAGTACTTCGTGGTGGCAGCCACACTCCAAGACATCATGCGCCGCTTCAAGACCACCAAGAAGGGCAACCCGAGCCGCACGTGCTTTGATGGCTTCCCAGACAAAGTGAGAACTGAGAATGTGTGTCGCAAAAGGTGGAGAGGTTTACTCGTTCGGTCGGTATATTGCCTCACTTGGTTTGTTTGCAACATTATGTCAGCATTTCCTCTCTGACCGGGTCTGTCGCAGCTGCCAAAGCTGAACTTTAAACGAGTAACCAAGTCGTCTGAAGAGATGTCTTCCACCTGAGGAAGTGAGGTTGCAGCTTTCTGTAGCAACAAAACAAGTCAAAGGGCTTTACATGATGAAATTTTGAAAGCTAAGGAAATTAAACTAAAATTTGCTTATTTTCACATTTCTTTTAAGAAAACAAATCATCTGTTTACGAAGGAAAATGTATGTTTTGTAAAGTCCTGCTGAGGCCAACTGAATGAGCTTTTTCATAAATATGGAAATGACAAAGACGTATTTTAAAGCTAAAAACCTTTAAAGTACATTTTAAAAACCTTGGGCTATTGTTGCCCTTCTGTTTGGATATTCTACACATTCTTTGTGGTTGCCATTTATAACTGGAAACATTTTGTTTGGTTTTCTGAGGGCCACAACGGAGGGGCCATAGAGCCATCTTTGTTACAGACAAATCTGTCCCACTAGACTTCTCAGAAATCACCTAAATGACTGACCTGGTGCTTTTAGCAGTTACAGGACGCGCCTGTGTTGTGTTTTCCAGGTCGCCATCCAGCTGAATGACACTCATCCTGCCATGGCCATTCCTGAGCTGATGAGGATCTTTGTGGACATTGAGAAACTCGACTGGGACAAAGTGAGCACAAGTTGGCTTTTGAGTGTTTTTCTCCTAATCGAGAGTAGGGAAATGCAACTTGGGGAAAACTAGACCAAGTAAGAGCCGGTAACATGAATTATGGTTAAAATCCCTGAGCAAGAGATGAAAGCAATGCCTTGTGCTGTATGTGAATGTGCAGCAGTGAGGGATGTTAGCAAAGTGCAAGAGTAAAATGATCAGGAAGGCCATTTAAAAAAAATAAATAAAAAAAAAAGATGGGCTTGCTTCTGACATATATAAATGCGACAGTTAAACGAGAGCCTTGTCCCTCCTCCGCAGGCCTGGGATCTCACCAGGCGTACGTTTGCCTACACCAACCACACCATCCTCCCCGAGGCTCTGGAGCGCTGGCCGGTGGAGCTGCTGGAGAAGCTGCTGCCCAGACACCTGCAGATCATCTACCAGATCAACCAGGCTCACCTAGATGTAAGCACGTCCCAGCCGAGACACGGTCAGGGGAGGAATAACCGCTACCCAACCCGCAAAGTTGTTGTTTTTATTTCATTTTTCTCCTCTCTGAGCTCCGAAATCGTGAATCCTCACATCTAGTCCTGCTGGAAGGTGAACCTCCTCCTCAGTCTCGGGTCTTTTAGTGGCGTCTAACAGGTTTTCGTCCAGGATTGTCATGTATTTAGCTCAATCTTCCCATCAGACCCTAACTAGCTGCCCTTGCTGAAGAAAAGCATCCCCACAGTATGACACTGCCACCACCATATTTAGCCGCTGGGATGGCGCGTTCACAGTGATGTTTCACACAATGTTTCAAATGCAAGCAAAGAAGCACAACTTATCAGCACCTACCTCCATGTTTGCCGTGTCGCCTACATAATAATCCAAAAATAATATAACACATGGCCTGTGGCAAACAGGAGTTGTCTTCCTCTTGAAAACGCCTTTCTTCTTCCTACTCGTATTATTATTTTTAGGCCATATTGAAGCACATGACTAATAGGTGTGCTGTCAATGGGTTTTCCCACCTGAGTAGTTGGTCTCTACAGCTCCCCCAGAGTTGCCATGTGCTTCTTGGCTCATCTTTGTATAAATGCTTTCCCAGCCAATCAGCAGTGGTGGATGATTATGTCTTGGTAAGTTTGTAGTTACTCCTTATTCTAAGTAGTTCTGTCAGTCTATGAGCTGTAATCCCAATAAAATTGTAATTTGTGGTTATGACAGAATGTGAGTTCAAGGGCTATGAATACTGCTTTTCATGAACAGCAGTCTGAGGACTTTTTTGTTTTTTCTTTTTTTGTTTCTGCCACCTATAGAAAATTGCGGCTCTCTTTCCAAAAGACATGGACAAACTGAGGAAGATGTCTCTGATTGAAGAGGACGGCTGCAAGAGGGTGAACATGGCCCATCTGTGCATCGTAGGATCTCATGCTGTCAATGGAGTTGCTCAGATACACTCCAACATCATCAAAACCCAAGTGTAAGCCTTTTTGCTGGTGGGGAAAACATTCGTCAGACCTGTAGCTGCAACAGAACTGTTGCCGAGGAAAGTTGGAGCCACTGCAAAACAAATGATGACTTTTAAAGTGTCACTAAAAAGAGACGCAAAACAGGTCTATACTACTTGAGAGCAGCCTGATCACAGATCTAGTTTTTATTTGCTAGAGATAAATGTATATTTGTATATAAGTGTATATCTGGAGCGTGTAACAAAAGTAATTTCCCTCTGGGATTATTAAAGTATGTCTGATTCTGAGAGAAGAAATGCAAAACTTTGTTTTTTAGCTTTGTTTTACAAATCCATGTCATCTGATGACTCTCAAACTCATAATCAACTCAATCTTTTCTGTTTAGTTGTTAAGAAGCATGAATACCCGAAGCACTGCATTATGGCCCAAAAAAGTTTCAAAAACTGCCCTCATCCTGATTCACCACATACGCAGCGATAAAGGAAAGCGAGTCCCGGCTGAACACACTACAAAAAGGGACCTAAAAGTAAGTCAAATTTTCTTGAAATTAATCTATTTTTCTCCATGATTTAAGCAGGTAAATAAGACTATTTGCCAATAGAGTAAGATTTTTGCACTTAAAAATGTGAATATTTCATCTCTATCATCTTATTTCAAGGGCAGGATATCTAATTATCATATTGTAAGGGTCAAAACACTAACTCCATTGGCAAATAGTCTTACATGCTTAAATCAAGGAAAAATACATTAATTTCAAGAAAATTTGACTTACTTTTGCTTCCCTTTTTGCAGTGCAGGACCTTCTTTAAAATATCTGATTGCAGTTCTTCTTGGTTTTCGGTCCAATTTGGCCAGTTAAAATCAGGAATTGTAGCTGTAATCACGCCGCTGCTTGTTGAGACGATGAATACTAATGTTTCCTCTGTGCATGGTTTTATTTATTTCTTCTCAGGTTTAAGGACTTCAGTGACCTGGAACCGGCCAAGTTTCAGAACAAAACGAACGGTATCACTCCCAGACGCTGGCTGCTCCTCTGCAACCCTGGACTGGCTGAGCTCATAGCTGAGGTTTGTTGGAGACCCGTCTGCTCACATCCTGGCAGGCAACTAGCCTTTAGGATTTGGATTACTTTTTAATATGCATGATCAAGCGGTCGATTCTGAGCCATGGTAAATGGCTTGTACTTGTATAGCGCTTTAACTAGTCTTGACGACCTCCAAAGCGCTTCACACTACAGTTCAGTCATTCACACACACATTCACACCCTGACGGTGGTGAGCTATGTAACTAGCTACAGCTGCCCTGGGGCAGACTGACAGAGGTGACTTTGTCGTTGTAACATCTGTTGTTTTTGTGTTTGTGTTTTTTTAAAGGTCATTGGGGAGGACTACGTGAAGGACCTCAGCCAGCTGAAGAAGCTGAATGACTTTGTTGATGACATGGCCTTCATCCGTGACGTCTCCAAAGTCAAACAGGTAGGGACCTCTCCTCCACTGGATGGGCTGCTCTGGGCCAAGGGTTAGGTTTACTTAAACAGCCTTCATGCTCTAGAGAATACAAAGGGCACAGGAACAATGTCAACTAAATTTTGTCTTTATAGTTGTGAAACCCTATTTTTCTAGCAACCGCTCTCGCAGTGCAGTGTCACTCTTGTTGCTAATGTACACAAAGAACACTCATGACAGGAAGGATAAAAGATATATTTCATAAAGAGGAATTTTACTGGGCTAAAATCTGCGTCGGGAGGTTAAAGCATTACAGAATATTCTGATTGGTGCATCTGAAATAAAATCTCATGAGTTGAGTCTAGTTTTGATCCTTGCTGCTTGCAAGAACAGATTTTTCAATGACATTTATAATTAGTCATGGCCGCATTTTGTTTTTTATAAATTTGCTAGCTTGTAATGCATTTTAGGAGATTCTTGTTTTTATTGGGGGTGGGGAAAAAAAAAACATCTTTGCCACCATAAATGCATACCTGTTGATTTGAAAAGCCAGTTTCTGTTGTTGTGGTGGATGGATGTAATGTATGGCCAGTTGAAAGTATGTTGCAGTATGTTGTATATTCCAGAGTTGGAGATAAGAAAAGCATCTCAAAGGGTCTGCGGGTTTGATCAGATGGGTCCCTTTTTCAGTAGCAACAGATCTTTTCAAGATCCTCCTCCCTCGGGTGATTTCCTAAATCTGGTCCGTTTCAAAATGTGAACCCTAACCTCACCACTGCCTGTCCTCTCACAGCTAGATGGCTCCTAGCGAACCTGCTGGGCTCTGTGAGCTACCATACAATTAAGAAACGGCCACAAAGTGATTCCGAAGTTAGGACTGGATCTCTAACATCTGAAACTGGAAATGAAAATCTTTTGCCCAAGTAGATGTAATTTTCTAAGAGCTGCTCATAAGTCACTATAAAGGAGAGATCAGGCTCTTGCGTTAAATTTAAACTGGGCATATTCTTTTTTAGAAATCTCAAGAAACTGGAACTTGACCATGTTGTCGTAGGATAGTAATCAATGTTCCTGATCCTTTTTTTTTTTTTTTTATAAAAAGCTGCATTACAAACCTATAAACGAGGTTTCGTGGCAGGCAGATCTGCAACCCAACCCAATGTCTCAGCTTGTCAATCTGGGTGGCTAACTATGGGCTCGGCTGACTAAACATTAAATAAACCACGATAAAACGTTACGTTGCATGGAAAACTACATCTCCGTTTAATTTTTCTGCACATCACGGCATGATGTGGCATTGCAACATCTCGCAGCTACACACTGTAGCTGCACATGTCCAGGCAGGACTATCCTGATTCAGCGCCTTGCTTTCAGTGACTCCTATTGTCGTGTCTCCTTTTTTTTTCCCACACAGGACAATAAATTGAAGTTCGCCCAGTATCTAGAGAAGGAGTACGGCGTGAAGATCAACCCTTCCTCCATGTTCGACGTCCACGTCAAGAGGATCCACGAGTACAAGCGGCAGGTCCTAAACTGCCTGCACGTCATCACCCTGTACAACCGTACGTGCAGCCATTCGTGCTCGAATCATTCGACCGAAAAAACAAAAACGGTTTCACCGGTAATTATTGCCGTGAATCTCTGAGTGATCGGTTGGCTGACGCAGTCAGACATCTCCCTGTGTGGAATATTCCACGCCCAGCTGGGGCTTCATGTTAAAACAGACATGAGGAATGCAGCCACTGGAATCAGCTGTGGGGATTTTCCGTGAAGCCACGAGGCTCCAGTGAACGGGGAAGCGGTTTATTCCGCCGAAATATCATGAATTCTGAGTCTTTGTCTGTAGAAGTTGCTCCACAAACGCGTTACTTGCGGTGCCTTGCTGAAGTATTCAAACCTTACAACCAGTTTTGTGACACTTTTGAATTCCAAACCTCTGGGTGAAGTGCAAAATTGTCAACTGGAAGCAGATCTGACAAATGTGGCACTCCTGACCATCATCTGCTGGGTCAGTGCTTTGTATACAGCCACCTCACTCTCATTTTAAAGTATTTGGGGTGTGGTCCTTCCAGCTCTGCACATCCGGACACTAGCACGGTTCCATCTCTGTCAAATTGGACGGAGGGTTATTGTTGCATTCAATTTTCAAGGGTTTTCCCAATTCTCCCAGTAGACGTGTACCTTCACCGATCCAGCATGATGCGACCACCACCATGCCTTAGTGCAGAGGTGTCAAACTAATTTCTATATGGGGCCACTTTGGCATCATGAAGTCATTAAAAGGGCCGCTTGCATGTGTAGAGACGATACTTTTCATTTCATAATTTCATTCCAGTTCACACAGTAGTATAATAAATGCACCGTAACATAAAAGTAGCACTCTTAGGCCCAGTTTATACAGTTTATCTGCAAAAAAAGTTTATATTGGGGTGAGTTACACTTACAGGAGGCACAGTTTTAGCCACTTTATACACTATAAAAGGATATATGCCTTTTTTTTTTTTTTTGGCTCTCGAGGGCCGGATAATTTACCGTGAAGGGCCAGATTTGGCCCACGGGCCTTGAGTTTGACACCTGTGTCTTAGTGGATGGATTGTGTCCTAGATGATCTGCGCCATTGAATTTCTGCAGCTCATATTTGCATGCAAGCCAAAAAATTGTCATTTTTGCACTATTGTTACATAAATGAACAGCTAGTTGCCAGCAGCTCTTTAGACGTCTGCAGCTCCTCCAGAGACAAACCTCCGAAGGATGACTAGCTGTAACTTTTGATTATAAAACAGCTTCTGAAATGTTCAGGGGGTGTGAATAGTTCTTTGCAGGGCACATTGTCATATCATTAAATGACATTGTGCATATCGGTAACGGTTTTCGCATATTTATGGTGTGCTTGTTGTTTTTGTTTAACGTTCAGTTGCCTTTGTTTTGTTCCCAAGGCATCAGGAAGAACCCCACTGCACCTTTCGTACCACGAACTGTGATCATCGGCGGGAAGGTAGAGTATAGTCTCAGCCGACTGTGACTGAGCTGATGTGGTGCAACCACTGAGCTATATAATACACTGGAGTGCTGATTTTGCCGAAAAACTGAAGTCACTGGCCGCCATCTTGCTCCTCCCTACTTTCACAGAATCCCATAAGATTTGGTTGCAACAACAAGCAGTTTTCTGGCTGAGTGAAAACGTTTCACAGGTAATACTACAATCAGTGGATGTACTAACACTATCAACTACTGGGAAATGATGTGCTGAAATATTTGACATGTTATTCATATTAAATATACATATATGTATATATAAAAATGTGTGTATATATGTATACATGTATGTAAATATATGTTTTTGTATATTGTTATTTATATATTTATAAATGTTATGTATGTATATTTAAATTAATAAAATGCAAAATATTTCAGCACATGACTTTCTCAGTATTTGATAGTTTTAGAACATAACATAAAAGTATATGGCATTTGACATTTTAAAAGTTTTAAGCCCCCCTGGACATGAAAAAATCCTCGTTATTTGATGCTGTAGCGCACATATTCCCTAGTTGCTTGGGGAAAATAGGGAGTACCAATATGGTGGCTGGTGGCTGCAAAGCGACTCGTTCTAACAGCGGGCTGTTAGCACTCCAGGGTATAATATAGCTCAGTGGGTGCAACATGATGGAAATGTATGACGCTTCCTCACACGTTGTCACCCTCTGCAGGCTGCGCCTGGGTACCACATGGCAAAAATGATCATCAAGCTCATCACCTCGGTGGCTGATGTGGTGAATAATGACCCAGTGGTGGGAAGCAAGCTGAAAGTAATCTTCCTGGAGAACTACAGAGTTTCTCTTGCCGAGAAAGGTGCGATTAGAAGAAGAAAAAGTCGCTTCTGTGAGGAAAAGGAACGCATGTCACTTTATTTTAATCAAATTATGATATATATTTTTTTTTAATTTCTCAGTTATTCCGGCTACTGATCTGTCGGAGCAAATCTCCACTGCTGGCACCGAGGCCTCTGGAACAGGCAACATGAAGTTCATGCTGAACGGAGCCCTGACCATCGGCACCATGGACGGAGCCAACGTGGAGATGGCCGAAGAGGCCGGAGAAGAGAACCTCTTCATCTTTGGCATGCGGGTGGAGGATGTGGCCGAAATGGACAAAAAGGGGTAAACGGCAGACTTTTCAAATGGGGAAAACTCAGAATGCAATGTGAGGATGTTGTTTGATTTTTTTTTTTTAAAGGTCTAAAAGGGTTTTTCTTGGTTTTTGTGTTGGGTTTGTTTTTCAGATATGATGCCATGTCATACTATGAAAAGATACCTGAGCTGAAACAAGTAATGGACCAGATTGCAAGTGGATTTTTTAGCCCCAAGAATCCAGAGCTTTTCAAGGAACTCACGGACATGCTCTTTAAATACGACCGGTGAGGAATTGTTTTACTTTATTTATTTTTATTTTTTTATTTATTTTTAATTGTATTTTAATTTACATTCTGTCTTTTTCTAGATTCAAAGTGTTTGCAGACTTTGAAGACTACTTAAAATCCCAAGAAAAAGTCAGCAAGCTCTATCAGGTAACATCTGCCCTAAATGTAGGTTCATAAAATGTTTTTGTTTTTTTTTTCATTATGCTTTTGTGCATTTCTTCCTTTTTTTTATTTTATTTTATTTATTTTTATTTATTTACTTATTTTAAGGTTCTGTGCTGCAAGAATCCAGGTTCTCCACAAGGAAACTGCAGTAAATCTAAATTGCATAAATTCATTCTGGAAAAAAGTCTTACACAAAATCCACCCTTTAATTTCAGTACATTCATTGAAGAGGAGGGATTTTTTTTTTTTTTTTTTTTTTTTTAAGCAAAATCCCCCGTGGTACAAATGAAGGTTTCCCAGCAACATAAAATTGTATCTGAAGCAACTGTTAAACTTCAAAATATAAAGTCTGTGGGAACTTTCTTCTAATTGATAATCCATGTCTTCCTGCTGTATAAATAAGATGGGCGCATTTCTTTTGATCACTAAGCTGGAAAAACTATACACAAAAAGCAGGATGGTAAGGGATATTTATAAAAGATTAAAATAAGTTGTCTATTGAAAGACCCAATTCTGACCCATTTTTAGTCTTCTTCGAGAATTCACCTGGTTTTATACATGATGTGATATTAACAAAAATTCACAATGCTTTGTGGACTTAAAGGTTCCCAGATACTAAAGAACCTGACTCATCTGGAAGGTTTATTTGAGAAAAGTAAAGTAAAGTATATTTGTCCAACAACAATAGGTTTTTGTATTTATTTTGAATGACTGGATAGCAAAAATAGTACCCTCAAGTTTTTCTAATTATTTCTGAACATGGTATATCCCCAAACAGAAACCTGCTCAAATATGGGGTGGGGGATCTTTTGAGATCACTTTGTGGCTCTTTAACCGTCTGTTTACCAGGGGTTTCTGTACATAACATACTTTTTTTTATTTCTTTTCTAGAATCCAGTGGAGTGGACAAAGATGGTGATCAGGAACATCGCAGCAACAGGAAAGTTCTCCAGCGACAGAACCATCACAGAGTACGCTACGGAGGTGTGGGGCGTGGAGCCAACCGACCTGAAGATACCGCCTCCAAACGAGCCCAGGGAAGCCATCGAGGAAACTGTCAAGGCTCTGAAGAAAATGTGAAAGTGTTTTGCATCGCCCCCCCACGGGCTGCCGTTGTGTTTACAAAACAGAGCCTTTATGAAACACGTTATTTTTATTACGGAAACCTAAGGTGCTTTTCAGAAACGCACATTATTTTCCCTTTGCATCTGAGTCAAAATACTGTTACATTTCTTTAGCGTCAACCAATTCAGTCTGTGAGGGGTGGAGAAGCTCTGAGAACGCTCTTGTTTCTGACATTCCTACGGCTCATAATGGTCATAGGATTCAGGAAGTTGGATGGATATCAGGATCGCTGCAGCAGCAAAGAGTTTCTTACATTAGTTTGACTTTAGCTGGCCTGTATGGAGAGAAATAATGTTTGTAATCAAGAGATTTTTGCAAAAGCTGAACTAGAGTAAAGATGGGATTAATGATTTTCTCATGCTTAAAATAAAAAAAAAAATCAAATGTTTAGTGCCACAAAGAACTTTATTTCCTTTTTTTTTTATTTTTGTAGACTTGCATCCTTCTAATGGAGGATTATCTGTTATCTCAACTTTTGTAGAAAGTTCCTGCAACACAGAGGGATCTGTATTTAAGGTCTGAAACTGAACATGATTTCTGGACACAAATTGGTCATAATTTCTCAACTTACTGTACCACATCTGACACATTTGGGCCCAAGTAGATGTGGCTGTGGGACAGTCCGAGGTCTGCCTCGTAGGCGACCATGTGGACCCGAGCATCTGTGTTGGATTCCCTCTGGGCTCCCAGCGCTATCTGGTACAGCTGGATCCAATGGGTGCAAAGGGTTTTCAGCAAAGCAGACGCACTTCCAGCAGGAAATTGAGAGAGGCAGAAAATCCACTGTACCTTCTGACCCATGTGAAACGGAACAACGTTGTCGTCCTCTGCATGCAGGATCAGAAGCGGACTGCTCAGCGTCTTTAAACTGAGGGAATGGGAGCAGGCGGTGTAGATGGAGCAAATGGCTTCGGTCTGGTTTTGCTTTTGAGCAAACTTACTTTTTGTCATTGGCAAACGATATGTTGATCCTTTCCAGAATGTTCCAGAGCAAACTCTCGAAACCTGGCAGTATCATGTATATCTGGAATACAGCAAGAAGTGTCAGTTTCCTTTATCTTGTAATTCTATACCAAAAATAAATAAATGCCTTGACATTTAGTGGCAGGGAAATATGTGAAACTTGTCAAATATAGTAACTACTGCAGTTTAGAAGAACTTTAGATAATTAAGGCTTTTTGTTTTAAACTCTTGGTTTAACAGAACACAAATGGGAGTGTATTGAGTTAAATAAGAATAAATATAAATGGGACGAGAGCTCTGAACATTCCTCAATTCAAGTACAAAGACTAGCAACGTGTGGCAGTTTAAAAAATGCTGCCAAAGTGGGCTGTTCCAAGAGACACGGATGAGTGGTGGGGGTTTTTAGGTGGGACTCGTAGCTGCAGCGGTCAGGACAAGGGAAAGTGACCTGGTGAAACATGAAGTGACCGGGGCGACATCTAGTGGTTCTGCCACGGAACTGTCTTTGAAACGTCAAGCATGTACCACTTGAACCAATAAGAAAATTAAACTGCAATAGCCAGCATTCAACCCTAAGGGGGCAGCACTAAGATGGTTTTAAGACAAACATTGCAGAACTAAAAAAAATTGACAAACTTGTAAAAGCAATTTGCATAGTAACATTAAAGTAGCACTCTTGGGCCCAGTTTATACTGTTTATAAAGCTTTAGGTTAAATGTGCTTTAAAAACCTTTTTCAATGCACAGTTAATCTATTTCTCAATTTGGACTAAAAAGTCCCAGAATGGCATGCAGTCAAGCATCACTGAATGATCTCAGCTGATTCGCTCAAAGCCTTGGACAAAGGTCAAACGGGTGTTTCGCTGCATGCGTCCTCCTCACCTTGGCGAGCGGATGGTTTGCTACAACTTCTCCAATTCTCGTGTACGGAGCTTCCAGGATTACAGCATCGACAGCAGGCCCTGCAGTGTAGATGGTTACGAAAAGATAATTGCACGACCCTATTATGTAAAAGAAAGTTCAGTATTTTTAAAAGTAGTAGTCCCGTCACAATTGCTGTTAGGGCAACTGTGTGCCATTTCTTATTACTAGATGGCTTCTGAACATGATGGATTGGTTTTATTTTGGGGGTTTCAGTGCACAGAGAGATGAGTATTAATAACACAGACTTTAATATTAAAAAAGGTTTAAAGCCATGCATCCTTTTGCCCTCCACTTCACAATTATGGGCTGATTTATCATACAAAGCACAGTTCTGGTTGCCGTATGAACAAATGTGTCAATACATTTTCAAGAGACAGTATGTTAAAAGTCCTTTGGTACATTAATAAGAGTTTGCATGATGAGAAAGAGGAGTGACTTTAAGGGATGGGGGGGGGTCCTTATCATATTGACCAAAGTATAACATTTGCCTCTTTGGTTAAAACGTGCCTGTAATGCTGAGACATCTGACTGAACCCAAAGCCACCTCAACTCAAACCCACCTTGTTCTTGAATTTTTACTGCAGCGTTGGTTGCCACTCTAGAAGGGGAAAAAAAGGGTAATTATTTGCTTTTAGTGTCTTTGTCATGAGAAGCTGTTTGTCTGAATGAAAATATGCGGGAAACTGACCCGGAGCCCAGAGAGTGTCCCCACAGGCAGACCAGGCTGCCCCTGCTTTGTGTCTTTGCCCAGTGATACAGGTAGAGGGCGTCGCTGGTCAATCCAGCCTCGCTGGGGTCTCCAGTGGAATCTCCAAACCCTCATTAAAACACACGTTACAAGCTGTAAGCCATGGCTGTGTCCTCCTTCAAATACTTCAATACAATATTTGTTTTTCATTTTTTTTTAAGCTGGGCGTAGGACAGTATATTACAGTTATTGAAGTATCGCTCATTTCTGGCATTCCTATTTAATTAGGAAATGGTCTTACACTCGCCTATTTCACTTTCAAAGTCATAATTATGAGAATCATTGATACCAATAAAGAGATTCCATGGAATTTGATTATATCTAAATGTATTTGGCTGGATAGTGGGGCAGTCTGTTTCCTTGCAGCAAGAGGTTTCTTGGTTCAAACCTAGTCTGTTGATTTAACATCTTTCTAGGTACTCTGGAATTTCTAAAAACAGTCCTTTTGGACCCTTTAACTTATGATTAATTAATACAGAACTAGGCTGTATAAATTGTAAATTACACATAACTAGGCTGGAAATGCTACATATTGCAGCCAACAGGTCTAACGGTGCTACAACTCAGTAACTTCATCATCAATTGACTGAAAGATGCTCCACAAATAAAGTTTCGCTTGCAACTCGCATCTGTGAGTTCTGGGTCTCGGCCGGGGTGACCTTCCAGTGGGACATGCCTTCAAACAGGAGGCATCCATTAGGGCATCAGACAGCTTTGCTGATAAACTGATTAAGAATTTGTAGCTTATCTGGTAAGTATGGCTGGAGGCGATGATTGTTGAAACCGACGGTTATATTCTTACCTCTGTAGTCTATGGATAAGACATGGTACCCTGCAGCACTCAGAATCTACATTAAGAATAAAAGAATGTAGATCTTATGTCAAAGACAATACTATGAGATCAGTCTGGAAACAACTTTTTCTTTTTATACTGACACAAACCTTCACCAGCGCCACTCTATGACTGATCGCCCTGCAGAAATGAAAGGAGAGGCAGTTCTTTTTTCAATCTTTCAGACTCATTTATTCCTACCAACAACCTTTGCATGAGCTGAACGGAAAACAAAAAACCAAAGCAACCATGTAATACCCACTAGACTCTATTAGGATCATGTGAAGGATGTGTACCCTACCGCACTTATCCCACCTGGTCCCGACGTTTCCATGGAGGTAGATAATAACAGGACTCCCGTCTCCCAGGGCCTCACGGTACCAGTCGACATTTCTCCCAGCGGCCGCATCCCATTGGCTGACAGGGAGCGTGTGCCTTTGAGACGCCCAGACAAGAGAGGGAATGAGAAAGACAGACCGAGGGGGGGGGGGCACACACAAAGAAGGTTGTGTCTCAAGATATACTGTAGGTTTTTAAAGTGGGTCCCGTGCAGCCGAATGATGGCTCTATTCACACACAGGAGCCACCTGTGCCGAACCAGCGTGCTGCATTTTCAAGTGCCGACGCACTTCAAGGAAGACGAAGGGCCTACCACACTCCCACTGAGACGCCCTCCTCTATGCTGAGGTAGAAGTTGCAAGTGTGGTTCAGGACATCTTGAGGTCTGCGGAGATCGACGAAGTATGGAAACCTCACTGCAGGAGAAAGCACGTCAGGTCAGTATGTTTCTGTCTGTTGGTGCTGCATTAGTTTTTAACCACATCATGTTACAGCTGTTAACCCCCGTGTATCTTATTAGGATTTTATATCCTACACTTTAAGGACACACTTTTGGTTTCATCAGTTGAGCTTTCTTCACATTTTGTCTCAGAACTACAAACTTCAATGTATTTTTGGGGGAGTTCATGTGACCGAGCAACACAAGGAAGAACCAATATGAATGTTTATTACCAAACTAACAAACAAAGCAACCAAAAGTCCGAAAAGTGTGACACGCATATGTTCCTGCCCGTCTAAAGTAATTAAATGTAGAACCACTACTGATTGGATTAACAGCTGCAAGGCTTTTAGTGCATGCAGGGTTGAACATCTAAAGAGACAGAATTTACTGGAATTTTTTTTTTTTGTTGTTGCAAAATAGCTCAAGCTCAGTCAGACTGGATGGAGCGCAACTGTGAACATCTCTGTTTCATTTAGGTCTGGACTTTGACTAGACCGTTCTAACACATGTAAATCCAATGATGTAAAACAAAACTATTGTGTCTCTGGCTGAAGATTTAAGATTGTTGTCCACCAGGAGGGAGAAGGTTAGATTTTGAACCCATCTGACCACAGCACCTTCTTCCATGGCCCTACATGGCCTGCAGCAAGCAGCAGGCACGACTTCTTAAAGCTCGTTCAGCAACGCTTTTCATCTTATCACCTCCATAGTTTCAGGATTTGTGGAGCCCACTGCCAATAAATCCTCCTATCTAAGCTGTGAATATCTGTTACTCCTTCAATCAGCGGTTCTCTTGGTTGATTACCGACCTCCTTAGCTACTCTGTCCCTTTAGGTGGACGGCCATCTTCCAGTAGGTTTTGACTTTCTGTCATACGCTTTTTATATCCGTATGATGGCCTGCACAACGCTCTAGGAGATGCAAAATCCCTGGAATTGTTTTTGATAACAAAAAAACTATTTTATGCTTCTTCTCTCTCTAATCCCTGACCTGTCTGCTGTGTTCCTTGGTCTTTGTGATGCTGTCTGTACACTAATGTTCTCTATCAAACAGACCAGCTGGATTTATACTGAGATTAAATCAGGGACAGCTGAAATTGGTTACTCCTAAAAGCAACTGGATGTACTGGAATTTATTTGGGAGCATTAGACAAAAGATTACTAAATATAAATGAACACCACCCTTTTCAAAATTTGTATGTAGGAACAAAATGCAACAACTTCATAAAACCCTTTCAATATTTTAATATTTCTAGGACAAAAGCTTTGGAATGATTTAGTCTCGAATCTGTACGCTCCTGCATTTTATTTTAAAACCTTTTGAAAAATCTTACTGAATCTCAACAGTGTTCATGGAATAACTATTACTAACTACTAATAACTTGTTTTGGATGTTTATAAAAAAAATTGTCATTTGATCAAATGCAAAACAAAACTTCGATTTGAAATATATTTTTCTAATATTTGTTCAGTAAATTTTCTCAATTTACTCAAATCATTAAACATATTTATTTAACTAGCACATATAGAATTTAGACTATATAAAATCATGTAATCATGTCTGTAAATGCAATGAAAATCTACAAACTTGCACATCAAGTTATAGTCAATTGTAACTGACATTATTTGTCTCTGCATAGATATCACTGTATGAGTGACATATTTGGTGTTTTTAGCACAGTGGCTGTGCTGATCTGACTACTTTACAATTGAAATCATCTGGTATGTCACATAGTAACTGTGCTTTAACTAAACAGCCAACACTGGAAGTGCATTACTTACGCAGGTGAGAGAATATGGCATGGCTCAGTATCCAGGGGAACAGGTAGAGAATAACAGGCACTGAAACATAAGTAGTCAGGAGAAACGATAAAACTTTCTTCATTTGTGCCACAGACAAAAGTTATTTTCCACAATCCTCTTTGGAGTCCAGACAAGGTCGTCTGTTCCTGGCTTCTGGTGTTAGTTTGGGCGGAGCAACAGAAAACTCAACGGGAATGTTGTGAAATACTAGGAAAATTAGGTCAAAGTTCAGCCATCCTCTGCTGCCGCCTGTTCATATTTCACACAAAGAACGAGTTCTGTCTGCCACCCTGCACAGTCAGCATAAAGATTACAAAACCAATCGATCCAGTTCAGATTAAAAGATCTGGAAAACCAAGCGACACGAGGTGCATTCCAGTTACAATTGAAACTCGGAAAACCCGGCTTTATATCGGAAAAAAAATAACTGTAACGGCCGCCATAGTTGGATTTTCCCCTTGAAAAGTCGCTAACATTTTATGGAAGTTACTTGTCCTAATAGCAGTAAGCTGTGATAAAATATATATTTTTTTTTTCACAACACACATTTTTAAAAGTGCGTCTAAAATGGATGTTACTTGCAGCGGCTGCAATTCTGCTCCGAACAAATTAAAAGTGCTTGCTGTAAAGCAGCTGTAAAGAATGCTTATAAAAAGTAAGTATGAACAAAACAACAGCTTTCCTGGCCCGTCGACATATTAGAATCCTAACATTGTTTTTTTTTTTTTTGTTTGTTTTGTTTTGTTTTTTTTAATCCTAACTTCTCCAATTTTATTAATTGGAGCACGCTTTACTCAAGTTTACCTCATTCCCAAGTCCTTTTTCGTTTTCCGAGGCAAAGGGAATGCAGCAACAACATGACGTTTTACTGCAAAGCATTGTGGGAATTGATGTTCTTTGGCACAATACACCGCTTATTCCTGCTGAGGGGGCGCGTCATAGCCAATGCAAACCATCCACTGTTTGTTCTATGGCCTCAGTTACGTATGTCTTGTTGATGTGCAGTATTTTAATTTCTTTCGTGATTATTTTGTATGTTTTTCTAGTTGTTTTAGCAACAATGTGTTCATGTTTATTTATATGTGGTGATATTTAATGAAACTTTACAATTTTCTTCAAAATATGTTTTTAGCCATTCTTTGGCTTCTTGTTGGCCCTTTGTGTCACAGTTGGAGCAGTTGTAGTCATTGTTTTTAGATATTTTTAAATTGCTCGTTTTTTAAAAACGAGCAATTATTTGTGAACCTTATTCCATGACCGTGGTTCAGACAGTGCAAACATACAGCTACTACATAAAAATGTTCCAATCCTTTTTTTTCCATGATTGTAATTATAGTAATGAATGCAAATTCATCTTTCATAGCAACCCCTGAAAATTTGCTGGCCCTGTGCCTGGCTCAGTCCATGCCAGAGGAACCCTAAGGATTGAACACAAATAAAGCCTTGTCTCCAAACAGATTGGCTTTAGTATTTTTAATGCCTATTTGTCTTTGTTTTTTTTTTTGTTTTTTTTTTTTGTTTTTGTTTTTATTATAATTGTAAAGGTTTTCTGGGATTTTAAATTGTGTATGGTACTCACTGGCATGGTGGAATATCTCAGAAACTGCTGATCTACTGGGATTTTCTTTAGTGTTTACAAAGAATGACCCAAATAGAGTAAAAACAAAACCCAGCGGGTGGTAGTTGTGTGGCCAAAAATATCTCATATATATATATATATATATATATATATATATATATATATATATATATATATATATATATATATTCAAACCCCTGCAAGACTTGGGTTGAGTGTATTTTCTTTATTTTTTACCAATATGTGTCTTCTGAATGACTTCATACTTCTGCCTGTATAATATAACAGATGAGAAAACCTCCTGGAGTGGCCCAGCTCAAAACTTGAATCTTCTATCTTCTCTTGAATCTGATAGAGAATCTGTGGCGTGAGCTAAGAAATTAGGGTGATGGCAAGGAGACCTATTACAAAAAGGGTTTGATTGCTATATTTCAAATAAAGGTTTGTTCAACTAATTATTTAAAAGTATAAAAATAATTGTATATGATCTTGTGATAAAATATCAAAGAAAATCAGGTCAAGAATTTCCAAGATGCCTGCCTCATTTCTATTGGAAATAAACCTGCTGGATGTATGAAAAATAATTTTAAGTCAATATCTAAATTTTGGGCCTGATTGTCTGTATAACTTTGCTATAAAAAGGTATACAGAGTCTTTACAGGTATTATCTTAATACACCAGACCCCTGGTGTATTGACACTGTAAATGGGTTATGTCGACTGCTAGCCTGAATTAAACAGGTAAAGCCAACCAACAGAACAATAACACTTTAGGTATTTTGGTTTTGTTGCGCCCACCTTTAGATTATGAGTTTGCCCCCATCGGACTTCCCTTTTGAAGCGTTTCTGGAGGCACCCCTGAGTTTCCTCCGTTTTTGTTCAATTCAATGCATCTCATATCAAGGCACTTTACAAAAGTCATTGATAAAGACAGCTTGGTTAAAAAGTTTCTATTGAAGGAAACCCGGCAGATTGTATCAAGTAATTTCCTTGCAGCATTCACCCCTCCTGGAGGAGCATGTGTAAAGTTGCTTGCATTGTGTCGTTAACTTTGCTGCGTCCCCTCATTTCGACCGTCCATTTAGTGAGAACAGAAAGGAAAACTCCTCCCCTTTTACAGGAAGAATTCTCCAGCAGAACCAGAACCAGGCTCAGTGAGAACGGCCGTCTGCCTCGACCTACTGGGGGTCAGAGAAGACAGAGGATACACATAAAAAGTACGCAAAAGCACTGATCCAGGAGTACTTTCTATGTGAAAGAAAAGTAAAACGTAAATAGCAGTACTAGCTTCTTTTGTGACTTTGTCTAGGACAGAAACACAGCTAAGATAAGCACTGAGTCAGATTTCAAGTCTATAGGATGAAAAATGGCACCTGCAGTTAGTGACAGTAAAAGCTCGGACAATAGCTATGTCTAGGAGAAAGAGGGTTAAAAAGGGAAACACAGAACCATATGTATCATCTATAGAGGGAGAACGTGAAGTTGTTGGCAGCAGCAGCTCAGCTACTGCCACCCTCCAGGATGGTGTTGCAGCTAAACCAATCACCAGGCCAGATGTGGCCGCTATGAAGAGAAAAAACAGGGAGAACACAAGGTTAAAAGTTGAAATAACAGCAAATAAAGCAAAACTGGAGAGTAGTAGGAGAATGTAGCAGAGTGACAGAAAGGTGTGATTCTGTCCTCCAGCAGCCCGCAGAGATAGCTCAGGATGACCTAAGCCACTCTAACTATAAGCTTAGTTAAACACACAATAAGTCAGCAAGAGTCGCGTATCTTTCTGGACAAAGAGACACCCTACGAGAGTAAATGTGTATGAGTGAGTGAGTTCAGCAACAGCTTGTAAGTGGACCAGTTCTGCTTCCGTCCACTGGGGGGCGTGGATGAGAACTGGGACCCGGGGCCAGGCAGGCCACCGCTGGCCCGCAGTCGCCGCCCCTTCCTCTATCAGCCGCTTTTCAAAATCCGCTACAGACCTCTGGAGGATGATTGTTCGGCCACGGGAGACTCGAGGAAGCGAGCAAAGAGCTTTTTTGTCCGCTCAGGAAGAGACGCCGCCTCTGTCAGCCGGCCTGAGAGGACCCGTTCCCCGCTGACGGCGCTGTCAGCAGAGACACGCTGTAAACTTTCTAATTCAGGGAAGTTTTACCCCCCCCAAAAAAAAAAAAAAAAAAAAAAAAACGAGTCCGAGGAGGAGAAAACTACTTACCCAGCTCGGGAGCTTCGGTGAGTTCTCTGTCCTTCCTTTTCTTTCTCTTTACCATTGATTAACAACGTGAGAGCGCTGTGGGACCCTGTCTGGACGCTTTTCTTGCGCTTTTTACAGTTGAATTTTAGCAGCCACTTTCCTTCAGGCACCCCCCCCCCCCCCCCCCCCCCAAACACACTGGTTAGGCTGGTAAAACTAGTCAGGAAGCTCTCTATCTGACGTCTAGGGTTTAGTAAATCCTAGATGTGTGGAGAAAGCAACAACATCCAGACAGCTAGTCCATTTTTATTTTTTATTTTTTTTTATTTTTTTATTTTTTTTATTTTTTTTTTTAGACGGGAGGAAGTAGATAATTCAGCTGCATGAGGCCGTTTTTAGTTTTAAAAACAGAAAACTCTGTTGGATTTTGGTCACTTTGGTGTATAAACACGATGTCATCCTTTTTTATCCTACTTTGAACAAATGCTGATGAGGCCTTCAATGATGCTCAGGGTCCGTTATGCTCTGATGCAATGTTTTGGAAAAATTGGTTATAAGATCAACTTGATTATGCAAGTAGTGCCTCTGTTGCAAACGACAATTTTATTTATATATATATGAGTTATTTTATTTATTTATATTGTTAGCAGTGCTTAGGAGTTGTGACTATTTTTCTGCCTTGTAAACGAAAGTCTCTAAAGCAAAATGCCAGATGGGAGAAATCTAAAGTGACCATTGCTTGTGTAAGATAGTATTTAATCCTCCTTTAATTATTATTTGCCTTACGTTGATTTGGTATTTCAATGACCACATCTAAACCTTTACATTTTTTTTCCCCTTCTCACTGAGTTTTTGAGTTACTGACAGTGAAGCCACAGATAAATGCATACTTGGTGACTCATTTAAAACAGGCAGTGTTTTAGGTGTGGCAAAATTGGCTAATCGTTGGCATTTGGGGGGGGATGAAAATTAGTATTAGTATTACTATTTTCTGAAGGGTTAATCAGTCCAGATTAGACAATTCTCAGTCTTTAGGAACAGACGATTATATATGGGGTGTTGTGATATAGCCCTTTATTACTTTTTGTTTAGATTTGTTTGATTTCCTTATCTGGGCGACATGCAGAGGTTAAAATCCATCTTTGTTTTATTTGCTAAAATGTTCAGAATGTTGTTCTGGAAACTATGGGGTAAAATGGATATTTTGAGTGTGGAAAAGTTCAGTGTTGAGAAATGAAAAATTTTCAAAACACTTTCGTTTTCTTTTTCCTTTTCGTTTTCTCTTCAGTGTCGTCATTTTCTTGCAAACGACAAAATGTTATATCAGTGATAGTCATGACGACGTCCCCGTTTAAATATATGGTTTTAAACTGTAAATGTGTTTTATTGAACCTGTCGCTCGTGGTTGCACCTTTCTCAGGGTTGTGTCTTGCAATTTAATTATTGTTTTCATCAGTTTGAAGAATAAATTGAATACATAAAGTAAAATCATTTGCGACGCATCATCTGATGACGGTGCGCTCATCGGCGTGGCAACAGGCTGTGGGGTTGGAAGCTGAAGACGAGCCCTTTCAGGCGCTCCTGGCCAACATCTGCTGGAGATAATGAATGCTGGTACCTATGAATGCTGGGATGCTGTGCAGGGCTTAACCTCATTGTCACAACTTGGAGTGGGCGATCCTTCAGCAGCAGCTGTCGACATGTAAGGAGCTCTGATGGAGCCGAGGTGAAGGTCTAACAGCTAATTAGCTTCCAGGGTTGACTCTTGAAAGTTAAATGGATGCACATGTATTTTTTGATATTATAATTTTTTTCATAAAGACTTATAAGTTGGACCATTTCAAAAGACATGGTGACTACACCAAGTCTCCGAACAGTAATAAGAAAACAGAAATGCGGAACTGATAAGGGATAAACAAAGAAAATTACAGTAGTCGCAACAATGACAAAAGCAAATGAAACATAAAATAATTACACAAAATAGAGGCACATGTATTTTATTGATCCGTTCAGTCTACTATCACCAAGTTTCCTTGTAGGCTTACAAAAGTGGGATTTCTTGAGGTGGAGTTGCTTTCTTGAGCCCCTAAATGTCCACATTTGGGGTCCTGATTGATTTTCTTTTTTTCTTTTTTTTTAAACAATAACTTTGCGTGTGCCGCCTGACCCCTCCTGCTTTTCCAGCTGCTCAGAGATCATCTAGCACTCGGGCTTGTCAGGTGCGACCTCCGCCGCCCCCACGCCGGCTTTTTGTGGAGCGGCCTCTCTGCAAAAAAAAATAAAAATAAAAAATAAAAAACAAAAATAAAAAAAAATAAAGGGGGTTTGGGGGGGAGCTTCAATTCTTTAAGCAGAACCATGCCTTATTTCATATACTTTTTAAAGTCTTAACTTGTCAAGAGTAGCAATGCTATTGATGGGATGGGGTGGTGGTGGGTATGAGCTGGTATGTGATTCCCACAGCGTGATAACCTTGAGTAAAAGTACGACAGTATTGTGGTTTTTACACCAACATTTAAATAAAAAAATGCATGGCCTCATTTACTTTATTTTAAAACAGAAAAGCCAGATCCTTTAGCTTTTACAAACTGTTGTTGGGAAATACTTCTAAACAGCCCAATTTGTCTTTCTTGTAAGAAAGGAAAAGTATCATGGTGTAATTGCAGCCAGCTGACCAGCAGTATGCAGCATACTGTTTCTCTAGGCTACTTTACGGCAAGTCTTTTCTCAGGCATCTCATTAAAACGACTGTAAATGGCATGAACGGTACGACACAAAACGTTTGCAGTTCTACAAAAAAAAAAAGTTTAACAGCCTTACCGGCCTTCCCTGATTGTAGCTAAAATAATAAATGCGTCCGTCTTCGTCTATTAAGTCTCTCCTGTCCTCAGTTGGTCTTCATGTTGTTTTCCTGGTTTTCTGCCCGAAGCTTCAGGTTGCTTACATGGCCTGTTGTGTTCAAGTTCTGTTTTTACTGATGTTTGGGAGACTCTGTTGTATTATTAACCATTTGGGATCTCTTTTTTTTTTTTTTTTTTTTTTTTTTTTTTTTTTTTTTTTTATCTTTTGTGCTGTCAAAACAAGACAATAGCCTTCCAGGAAGCTAATCAGGGATAGTCGTTTGTCGTTCTCAATGCTGAAGAGAAACGCTTTTTGATGAGTCGACTGCCATATTTAACCAGGCCTGTCGGCTTGCTGGCGTTACTTTTCAGTCAAAGCAACAAAGAAAGCATCAGAACTGAAACTGAAGAAGTTGGCGTTGAGCAGTAAATGGCCTGGTGTAACATTTTTTTACTTTACGGGTCCGTGCCACAGGTCAGACAGCTTCAAGCTCTACCTAAAAGACTAGTTTCCTCCTTTTTTTTTTTTTTTTTTTTTCTCCCCTTCCTTCAGGTTGCCTCAGTTTCAGAAATGCCCATCTCTGTGGGTTTTTACCTGATGGCGTAGTCGTAATCAGATCAAGCAAACAGCATCTCTCTCCAAATGCTGCTGAGGGAAGCGTGTGCTTAGAGCTCGGTCCCTGTGCAACGTTTACCTGATGGTCTCATCGCTGTAATCGGATTAGCCAAAGCCTCCGCCACAAATGACGCTGGAGGAGTTTGCGGGAAAGCTCAGTAGCTGAGCGGCCGCCTCGGATGAAGGTGCAGTCAGAAAAGCACGCCGTGGAAGTCGACGCTCCCGCCCTGATTGTACGCCTCTTTTTGGTCAGAGGGGAAGGGAGGTCTGGTTCTGTAAGCCCCCCGGGGTCTTTCCCATCTTCGGCCTCGGCTCCAATTTGCGCGTCTTTATGTTCCAGGGCGGGCTGCTGTCCCGTGGGATGGATGACGGCCAGGAGCAGGACAGCTACGAGGAGCGCCTGAAGGAAGTCTTCAACAGTTTCGACACCAGCGGCTGCGGCTCGCTGAGTCCAGAGGAGCTCTCTGACCTCTGTCAGTCTCTGCACCTGGACCATGCGGCGCCGAGCCTCCTCCACACGCTGCTCCAGGACCAGGACCGCATCACGGCCAGGGTAGGATGCATCGTCTGCTTCAGACAGCAACAAAAACACACATTTGGTGTTTTTTTTCTTTATTAAGTTGGGTATAAACCATTTATAAATAAGCTAGTAAGCTCATTTAGGTTGCATTTTAGAGTTGAATTATATCAATCGTAGAAAAGTTGTACAGACTCATGTTGCTATATACATAGATTGATTTTTGTCTGCCTTAAGCACATCTTCTATTGAACATCATTTCTCCTGCTTTCCTGAGGAAAACCTCTGAATTTAATTGGCTGCTTAACTTCAGCCCAGCTCCTTGTCTTGATACATTTTGCTGCTTTGTTTGGCGACTTGTTGAGAAAATCTCCCTCTCATCGCCTCTCAGTCAGCGCGTCCATCACCAAGACAACTAAACTGGTTAATCATTATTCACGTTTTTTTTTTGTTTGTGCTCTATGTGGAAATTGCTGAAGCATGAGTCAAAACTAAGCGTGTTTACACGTTATGTTGACTTAATATACTTTATTCACTTTGATCTCTTTGGTGAAAGATGAGTGTTTTTTTTCCATAACACTTTGCCTTCACACTTTCACCTAAGGCTTTGTTTGCGTATAAGCGTGCTACAGACGGGTGGCTATTGTCTTGCATGTGCGGGTGTGTGCAGGCAGGGGTAGATGTTAGCTCAGAGGCCAGGGAACTGATTGCCCGACCATGGCGCCCAGTAATAACGTGAAAGGGAGTGAAAGGAGGGGGGGGGACTCCGAAAGGCGCCAGCCGTCGGCCTCGGAGGCACAAAGAAAATCTGCATATTCAGGGCTGGCAGCTGCTGATTGTTGAAGTGTGACCTCCTCTGCTCCTGCCTGAAACCTCCTCCAGCCAGACGGCCAGGGACGCACAGGGAGTTACAGCCAGCCTAAGGAATTTGATCAATTTCTGTTTTGTGAAGATACGACGCATTGCTTGAATACTGCGCACAGACACTTGAGGTTTATTATACTTGCCAGACTTCACTGTAAAAATGAACCAAACCCATCGAGCACCGTGTTTCTGTTTTAATCAAAGCACAATCGGACCTTCCATCTGGTAACATTACCTTAGGCGTGAGACAACCAATACGTTTTTTTTAGCATGTTGTCTTTTAATTACCTGTTTTTATTCAAGTTCCGCCTATAAAGAAGTTTCCTTGTCTGCTGGCCGGCTGCGCCAAATCGTCTTGGCTGTATATGAGAACGGCGACTGGATTGCAGCAAAGATCAGCGGCGATGTTGCACACAGAAGCGGGATGGGTTTATTTCACTATCAAAGATTTTTTTTGGAATCAAGTCTCTTGCTGAAGCAAGTTTGCTCCGCCTTCTCTTGACGTTCAGGAAGACAGAAGTGGTTCAGGTACGATGAAGCGGCCTGAGAAGAGCTGCTTCTGTTTTCGCAAAAAACTTTTGAGAGGGAGGCAGGCCGAATAAAACCTGTGCTGCAAATATGTTTTATAAGCAGCACAAAATCCCGTGTGGTGGCTTAGATTCTGGTTTTAATTTTTTCTAACTTGTACCAGTGAATTTTTTTTTTCCAAATTCTGACCTAAACCTTTGCAGACTCGTCACAAGTGGCTCTTCCTCCGTGATGTTTACTAAGGCCAGCCGTCGGCTCCTTTCTGCCTCTCGTGATGTCACGGACATGAAATGCACACAAAGGGGAAGTAGCCCTTTGTGTCTCTCGTTAAGATTGGAGTTTTATTTCAAATGCTTAACTCTTCTTTTCAGGTTGGCTTCGACCAGTTCAAGCAAGCGCTCATCCTGGTGCTGTCGTCAGCCATCGAGCCTCCCGAAGCCGAACAGGACCCCCCGCCACAGCCAGGTAACGTCTCTCCTCAGAACAGGCAAGTTAAATATTGAACTTGAAGGGAAGCTTCTCTCCTTTTCCGCGTAGAAGGAGGCCGGTGACAGAAGCTGAGGCGGAGCGGCCCCTATGCTGACTCAGCTGCCTGTCCTGACTGTTGCCTTTCCCACGTCACGGCTCTGCCTGCGGCGTGTCTGCGTGTGTTTAGTGTACACCAGGCAGAAGGGATTTGAGGTCAACGGTGCTTCTTGTTAGGGAGCTCAGTCTCAGATGGAGATTAGTGTTACAAGACTCAAGTTCCTGTATTAGACTCAATTGTCATGTCTCGTTGGAAAGAATAATATTTGCAATTTAGGTAAAATTCTTGAAAATGTGCCTTTTTTTTTTTTTTTTTTTTTATAGAACCCTTTGCTGTAAAACTTTGCTTGATCTCCGCTTTTAGAGAAGTGGCCGCTGAAGGCGATGGGTGATTATTAGTCACTGATTATTTTTAGCATTTACGTCTGGACTTCAACTAGAGCTGCACCAATAAACCGAACAATTTTCCCCTGATCGGTTCTGGTCGGGGATCTTCAGGAAAATCAGGATTTTGTTACCATTCATTTAATGCATTACATTTTCATTTAGAACGGTGGGAAGGGGGTAAACTAGTGTTTTTTCCAGCGCACAGTCCTTCTGAGCACAAAATCTGAATTTGCAGGTCTGAACAAAGTGAAAACTGTCAATTGGTACCAACCAGGAAAAGCCTGATTGTCACGTCTGGACTTTCTATATATGTTATTTATTTTATTTTTTTATGTTACCCACAGAGTCTCCTGAGATCAAACCAAAGTTCGTGAAGGGCAGCAAACGTTACGGCCGCCGCTCTACGCCGGAGCTCCTGGAGCCCGTCTCAGACCTGTCCGAAGTCACTAACTTTAACCCAGCCGACGAGGAGGATGTGGAGGACAACGATGACTCTGCTGTTCCCAGGAAGCGTGAGGTAAAAAGCTTTCCCCTACATCATTCCAACCCCCCCCACCGCGGCAGATTCAGATGCCGTCCTTATCGCCTCCTGTCCTTGCATGGACTGTGTTAACACGCCGGCCTCAGCCAGGCGTTGAGGCTGTATTCTTAGTTAATCAGCTTAGCGCCATTCGGAGCGGTCCTTTAAATGTGATGTAGATGCTCCAGCGCGGGTTTCACAGGACACTGTTGATTGCGTAACAACTGTCTGTAAATAACATGAACATAATTGCTATTTAAAACGCCTGGGATTATCAACACGTAACCGGCGCTGGTGGCTCGTCTGCTAAAAGGTTTCATGATGCGATGAGCTTCACCTCGACTGTCCACGCGGCTCAGGCGCTTCTAGATCGGACGCGCTAAGTTTAGAGCTTTGGCACAAGCTTTTTCTGCCGCACACTTTATTAAAGGTTTCTTAATCTTCAGGGGACATGACACTGCAAAGCTTGTGGGCTTTTTCAGCTAAGAAGTCAGCAGTTATTTTTCCTGAACAAAAGTTATGTTTTTTGTTTTTTCCAAAGGACAAAAGTTAAATCTGTTTTTAATTGAAGCTAAAAATGCTCACTTTACCTGACCAGTATAAGATCCACTCTCATTTGTTAAAAAGTTCTTAAAGTTGGTTATTTCCTTCCAAATGTATATTTTCATTGTCCCAAAGTCTGCAATTTAATGCGGCATAGAAAAATGATTCAGGTCCCATATTAACAGATCCAAAACATAAAAATCAGAAGTCTTTTACCTTAATGTATACTTGGATTATGACCTTGGATACGTCATCAAAACTTCCCTTTTTTGTCAAGTAGTGAATCAAGTGAATAGCAGCATAGAGATCCTCTTATCTGGATTTATTTCCCAGTACTGATCCTTGCATTAGAAAAATAATGATTATTATCTTTTAGTTTAGGAAATAAATGCAACAGGTTACAGGTTTTTTTTTTTTTTTTTTTTTTTATATATATAATTTTTTTTCTTTTTTAAGATAGCCTCGAGTCACTTATATCTGCCCTGTTAATTTTAAGTCCCAGCTCTCGGTTGCCATTGCATAAAATGGCATGGAGACTTGGATTATTTAAGTTCTCCAAGATGGATTATAAGTATTTCATAGAATAGAAATAACTTTATTGTCCCTCAGTGGGGAAATTCACGTGTCTCAGCAGCAAAGAGAAACGTAAATGGAAGCTTGTAGATTCACAGGAAGGTAAAAATCTGAAACAAAAAGGATGGACAGTAGTTTCTAAACAATGGCACTGCACACTTAGGATCTGGATGTGGCTACGGTGGACAGCAGGGTTTGTAGTCCTGACAGATATAATGTCCTGTTTTACTGGGAAACTTATTCCATTTCTTAGAAATCAAATTGATATTTCAATGACATAATAGGAAGGGACATTTCTAACTTTAATGTTAACCATGGGGCGCTCTATTCTGATAAACACACTCAGCATAATGATGTGACCTGCAACCATTGAGCGGCGCTTTCTAAAGTTGGTGAGTTCCCCTGGAGCAACGGACGGAGGGTAATATCCTGCGCTCCGTCTGACTCCAGCCCAGATGCCAGCCGGCCTCTAGACAAACACATTCTGAGACGCTGAACTGAAGTGTGTCTTGGTTTCAACTAATCCAGGCTTCCACTATTGACAACGTCTGCCCTGCGGGCCGGCAGATGGGGCTGGGTCAGGGGGCCGTGGCACAGAGACCGCAGAGCCGGTGTTGTGGGAGGAGGAGGCTTCAGGAACAATGGGCCCCAGCGCCCCCCCACCCCCTGGATGCCTCCACTCCATGTATCAAAATGCCACTTGCAGAATCCCATCTGCTCTCTCTTCCTTCTGTGCTGGCTTCCCCAACAAAAGAGGGGCCACTCTGGGACTCAGGGGGGTCACACCTGCCTAAACCCCTTTTTTAATAGTTCCCGGGAGCAAAGAGCAAATGTGTGAAGCTATTTTTCTTTTATAGCTTTGATTTTCATGTCCGTCTACGCCGCACTTTATTTAGGCGCTCTGGCTGTAGCCTCTCCCTGCCAGACTATTATAAAACATTCAAAGGCTACATAAAATCAAGCTCTTGTTCTTGCAGATGAACATTTTGTCTTTTATTTTATTTTTTTCCGGCAGCGCTGGAATGCCCACAACATCAGCACAGAGGAGTACGAGGCAGAGGGTATGTCGGGCTCGGCCGCTTTCAGAAAGTTCACTTCCCGACGACGGGTTTTTGTGAGCGGCGCGTTGGGCTTTCTTTCACAGGCCAGATGCATCTGTGGAACCCCGACGAGCCAAGCACGCCCCGGGGGTCCAGCGCCCCCCTGTCCGAACGCTCGGAGGAGCGACTGCGCGAAGCGTGCGAGGACGTGGCCATGGCTTGGGACGGATGTGCGCCTCAGTCCGAGCTGCTGGCTCTGTGTGAACGTCTGGGCCTGGAGGTGTGGCAGAACCTGAATAGTGTTTAATCTTCTATGACTCTTCTATGAAAATGATCGCAACGATGACTTCGTTGTAATGAAATACAAAAAAAAGATCCGTTAAACAACACATTATTTATTTATTTTTTCATTTTAGGTGAACAGTGATGTTCTCCTCAGTCTGGCTGACGACGGAGTGATGAATGTTCAAGATTTCTTCTCCAGGGTGGTGAACAGCAACAAACCGCTGACGCCCTCCGCCTCCACTCCATATAGGCAACTTAAACGACATCACTCTACTCAGGTGAGCAACAAGGTTGGTTCACCATCCAAAAGAATTCACACCAAATCAACTTTTCACATCGTACCCACGGGCTTTAGTATGTTTTCTGGAATACACCAACAGAAAGTACTGAATATCATCCAGAAGGATAATTATGCATGTTTTTTTTTTTAAAACAATTTTCATGCTTTCATTAAAAACCTGACAAGTGTTGTCGAGTAAATATTTTAATCATCTTCTGCTTGGCCAAAATCTTATAGTTGAAAGAATTCGGAAAAATCATTTTTTTCTTATTCTGTGGTTTTTAAATAATAACGCAAAAATAATTGAGTCATTTTGTTTACCTGCTCTGCAATGAACATAACATGCAGTATTTTTAAGGAGATGAACAAAGTATCCAGAATTTCAGAGAAAAAAGATCTGTAAATCATTGTAAATCTGAAACATTTAACTTTCCCCCTGATTAAAAGAAAGGAATGCAATTTTTCTAACATCTTTAGGTTGGTTTGGTTTAGTTCATTTCCATATTTGTCTATTCTTCTCAGTAACAATAGCGGGATATGGGTCGCCGCTTCAAAAGCTTGTTGTATTTAGCCCAGTTTTAGTAATGTGTGATCCCGAGTCTGACTGAAATAAAAGCTGCTGGACGTTTGTTCTATTTGAAATAAAAGCTCAACATTTTTATAGAAGAGGATTACTTTGTGTCGTAATTTAATATGTTGGATTTGAAGAAGCTCAAACATTTATTTTAATAGGCTTTACATCTTTGAAAATCTTGTTTTAAAAGCAATAATTCTGCATAAACTCAAATATTATTTAACTGCGACAACGGCCTGCATAAAACCTTTCTACAAGTGACCCTCAGGTCACTTTGGACACCCTGGATATATGGATATATATTATTCTGTTGTACCTCGGGCTCGCACTCAGTCTCAAGCAATGTTGCAAAGATCACAAAGGTAAAAAAAATTGACCATATTATAGTACAGCCGTATAACCACAGCAAAACCAACAAATACCAGTTTTCTTCCAAGATTACCGTGCATTCAAAGCATCCCTACAGCCTGATGCTGCAGACCTCCATGCTTCACTGTTGTGATGGTGTGTTCAGCGTGACGTGAACACATGTAACTCTTTGCGTGACCGTTCTGCTGTTTTCTTGGGTTTTCGGGATGCTCTTTATTCACACGCCTTCTCTAACAAACTTCTAAATCCTTTACAGAACACAGCACTTAGGCTAAATATCACACAAATGGACTCCATTTACTAATTAGGGGCCTTCTGAAGATAATTGGTTGCGCTATAATGTTTTTATTTCTTCCCCATGGACCCTTTTTTTTTTTTATTTATACGCTACTTTGTTTTGGTTTGTCTCATGAAATCTAGCTGGAATACACCAATGGTTGTGACATGACGAAATCTGTTGCAAAGGCCTAAAAACTCCATTAAGTTCTAAGATCTGGGATTATTTAATACCATTTTATTCCTTATAATAAGTAAACCTCCCTTTAGTTTGTAAAATGGTTATAGATTAGACCTCTGACGTGGTTTGGTTCTGCTTGCAGCCGTTTGATGAGGGAGGCCGTAGAATCTCTGCTCTGACCGGCACCATCGGCATGCGTCTGTTCTCGACGCTTGATGACGGCAGCGGTTTCACTCCAGCTGAATACATCCTGGACGCCTGGATAGAGGAGGGAATAGAAAACAGCGCCGACATCCTCCAGGTGCCTGACTGAAGCCGCTCTCCTCACTTCGGTCGTCCTTCTGGGGAAAAAAAGATGGCCGTCTTCGAGGCGGGGGAAAATTACTAAATCCACTCCTCTCTCATTTTTGTTTCTTAGGCTTTGAACTTCGACCTAGATGGAAAACTAAGTCTCGGCGACCTGACTGTGGCCCTGGAAAACGAGCTGCTCAGTACCAAGAATCAAATTCACCAAGCAGCAGTGGCAAGCTTCAAAGCTGAAATCAGATATCTCCTGTGAGGAAACGCTCATTAGATGAGGAAGCGCTTTGAATTTGGACGGATCTGGTAGTTTTTTGGTGACCCAAACCTGTGCCCCCGCCGTTTTGTTCCTCTCAGGGAGCGAGTGGACCGGGAAATCCGGGAGAAGGAGAAAATCCAGTCGGATCTGGAAAAGGCCGAGAAGCAGAAGACTCAGCTCGCCACGGAGGTGGATGAGCATCACTCTGCGATTGAGCACATGAATAATCTAAATCTCAGGTAATTATCCCCTCTGTGATAAATTACAGTTGTTATTTTGCCTGATTATCCTCTGATTAAAAGACAAACACGATACCTCACTACAGAAAGCAGCGTGTCTGTAACGTCTTAAAAAGTTACAGATGATGATCATTTTAGACTTGGAAACGGCTTCAAATTCCCACATTGAGAAAAAGCTTTGTTAGCTTTTTGTTCATTCATTGCAGCATCTTGTTTTTTTTTTTTTGTTTTTTTCTTTTTCTTTGAGAAAGATGCTGATGGTGTTGCATGCTTTGTAGCCCTAACTGAGGAATGTGTGTCATTAAGACCTGAGCAAAATACAAGCTCCAGGATGTGGCGGGTCTAAAGCCTCTATAAGGAATTTATCCCCAAACATTCAAAGAGTTGGTGAGAAAAGATCAGGGTTATTGTATGTTTTAGCTAAACTAAAAATGTCTAATGTAATTTATTACCAATAAATGGTCCAATGGTCGTCTGGTCCTTTCTTTAAAATGCTGTTAAAGTCGTGTAGTGTGTCTCCAGATTGAGTCAAATTTAAGCTTAAGCAGTTTAAGTCTCAAGGGTCTTAAAGAAACTAATAGAAACTCTAATGGTGTTAAAAAAAACTTTGTCTTTTATACGAGTCTATTTTTAATTGGTGGATCCTTGCATCTGTATTTGAACCTGCTCGTTAAGGTGAATTTACTCGGTTTTAATTCAAACGAGTTACGGTGATGACCTCTGTTATACAGTTTTATGGAAAACCACAAATGCTGTCCTGTTTAGCACATGCAAAATACTGCAGTTTTTGTACCCTTTTCCCCTTTTTTCCCCTAAATCTCTATCTGCTCTTCGATTAATGTTGACAGGAAGCTTGAGCAGGACTACAAGGAGAAGCTGGCAGCTGTGCGGTCGCAGCTGATGAAGGAGATGGACCAGATCCAGCAGCAGGCCGGCCTGCAGCGCGAAGAACTGGAGGCAGAGATGGAGAAGATCAGGGAAGCCGAATCATTGCTCAGAGATCACCTCTCCATCTCAGTGAAGGTGCCAAAAACAGCCTAGTCATGTTGTTTTTATATTTATTTATGAACAGTTAAAGCACTTGGATCTAACTCTAAGGTAATTATGTGTAGACGTTATTTCACTGTGCGGAGTTGTGTGTGGCTAAATTCAACTTCCTCTTTCGTATTTGGTAATATCTAAAAACCGTGCCATGATTTCCCAAATCTGTTGCGTGATGATCTTGCACGAAGTCGTTGTCTCTCTGTAAAACGTATTTATTTTCAGGAGAACAGGCGACTCGAGGTGGATTTGCTTGACTGCAGTGAAAAGCTAACGGAGGCACAGAGCCAAATAAGCAAACTCCAGGCAAATCTGGAGAACCTCATGAAAGACAAGGTGCCAAAAAAAACAAGTTCTTTGTTCACTATTTTGGCGTTTCAGAAATCCAGAGTTTATCTCCACGCTTAAAATCTGCATCACATGCTTGCTTCTTTAGTTTGGAGACCTGGACCCTGGCAGCGCAGACTTCTTTCTTCAGGAGGATCGCATCAAACAGCTACGCTGCAGTTATGAAGCCCAATGCAGGGTAACGGTGACTCATTCTTCTTCTCTTGTCCGGTTTATACCTGATTACATTTTAGTCACTTAATCCTGTAGCATTCACCTGAATCTGCTCGTGTGCTAGGAGCTGCAGGATCGCATCGACGAGCTGCAGTCAGAGCTGCGGGATTTTCACGCTCTCGGACGATCTCAGGAGTCTGGAGGCAAACCTCTGTCTGAGGAGCTGGAGAGCAAAAGCCCCGGCATGGAGTCCGACCCAGGTAGTCACGAGAAAACGTGCCCCTCTGTTGTTCTCAAGCAGTTCCACGCCTGGATTAGGACTGGTCTTAAAGGCCAGTCCATAGCTCTGTTACCAGCACATGTGCTGTTTTTGAGCAGGAAGGCTATTGGGTGGATTCATAAATACTTCTAAAAACCTTTTTTAAGTATTGTTGAAGAATTCCAGTATATAAGTACCAAGTCAGGAGGTAATATGTTCAACTATTAGAGGCAAATTGTTTTTATAATACTGTGCTTCGATCTGTTTGTGGTTCATGCGCTGGTTTCAAACTAGCGTCTTACCGGCACCATTTGTTGATTTTTAAACAATTCACACTAGACATGTAGCCCCGGCTCACCGTGTGGCTGCCTACAGGTCTCGGTTCAGACGAGGTTCAGCCTTTCAGCATGAGCCTGGAGGCCGAGATGATGCTGGAGCAGCTCAAGGAGCAGCACCTACGGGAAATGGAGGATTTGCAAAACCAGCTTGAAAGCAAGGTTCGTCATTCATTCCTCTGGTGTTATATCAGCTTCTGTTAAAGGGATTTTCAGCTAGAGGTCTGAAAGCACAAGCTCCCAATGCAGTCTGGGAAATTATGGAATTTGATTCATTTCTAACTCTGGATTGCAAGAATTAATGCAACTAGGCTACCAAAAAGTGTGCATCTTCAGACATTAATCCCTATATTACTTTTAATATACTTTTTTATTATATAAAAAGGCTTTATACATCGTTCTGCCAACCTATCAGACTGTCTGTTTGTCCATCCATCTGTCAAACCCACCCATCATATGGGCCAATCAGCTATCCATTGCCTTATCTTTCCATCCATCCACCGTTTCCTTAACTTGTTCATCCATCTATGCATCCGCAGGTTTGCTCATCCATCATTTTGCACATCTGTCCATTTGTCCATTCAATTAACCATTTATATAGTTTTCCTTCATTCCCTCCTTTTTTCCAGGTTCTACACAGTAGAAATGCAGCATCTCCTACAAACTCATAGTCAAGTCTTTATAATTGTACTTTAAAGATACAATTCAAACATTCTATATTAATCCCAAAAGGAAACTAAAAGGGTTTCATATATGGACTAGAAGGACGTTGAACTTTGGATACGTCTGTCATGAGAAATATGGAAGAATCATACCTGGTTGAGGATGGATCTTTTTCTTGTCCTTTTTTTAAATGTAGAACTTGTTCTGTTTGTTTTTTTTTTTTCCTTTGGTTCAGATCGCGGAATTTGAAAAGTTGCTGGAGAAACAGAACGAGACCCACAAAGACCAGAAAGCTGCCTTGATCCTCCGGTACCAACAGGAGAGCCAGACTTTGAAGGAGGAGCTGGCCAGAGCTCAGAGCCAGCTCCAGCATGCAGAGCTGAAGCTGAAGCAGGCCGGCGAGGAGCAAGACCTCAAGAACCAGCAGGAAGACGAAGCCGGACCTCTCAGACAACAGCTGCTGGAAGCACACGCTCAGATCGCTGACCTGGAGGACCAGCTGAACTCCCTGGAAAGCCAGCAGGCGGAGACGGAGGAAAACCTTCTCTCTGAGATGGAAGAGCTGAGGAACCGACACGCCGCAGAGGTCCGAAAACTACAGGAGGAGCAGGCCAGACTGGCGCGGGAGGGACAGAAGCTGCAGCAGCAAAGGGATGAGCTGGAGCAAAGGCTAGTTGATGACTGGGAAAGGGAAAAGAAAGTCCTGGAAGAAAGCCACCAAAACGAACTTAGAGTCCAGTTAGAGGAGGCGAAGCTGCTGCGTGAGAAGGAGCGGGACGAGACGGTGAGCGAACTGACGGAGCGCTGGCAGGCGGAGCGGGCGCGGCAGGAGGAGCAGAACAACAAGACTCTGCAGGCGCTCCTCGAGGAGGAGATGCTGGGACTGGTCAGGGAGCAAGAGGAGAAGGAGAACGCGCTGAGGGAGCAGTGGGCGAGCGAACGGGCTCAGCTCCAGGAGCGGCACGACGAGGCCGTCCTGGACCGAGTCCTTCAGGAGAGGCTGCAGCTGCAGGAGCAGTTTGAGCTGAGGGAGACGCGCTTGAAGGAGGAGTGGGAGAGGGAGAAGCTACAGCTGGAGGAGGACTACGAAGGGATGCTCCAGGAGCGGCTGAATGAGGAGCGAGAGAAGCTTGAGGCCGAGAGGGAGGAGGAGGAGAGGAGGACGGAGAAGCTGATGGCCGAGGAGAGGGCCCGGCTAGAGGAGAGCCACGGGGAGGCCGTGAGGGAGCTCGTCCGCAAGCACGCTGAGGAGAGGAGCGCACTGGGCGCCGTGTTGGACAAGCTACGAGAGGACATCGCTAAGGAAAGGTCAGACCTAATGTTTAACGTTTCTACTTCATCATCTTTGATAAATGTGATGTTTTTAGAGTATCTACAGGAGAAGCTTTAACAGCGGCGTGGAACCGTATTCTCACACCTGGAGGGTTCTCACATTTTGTCACATTGCAACCATACATTTTAATGTTTAACAGAATTTTAATCCGATAGACTAAAAAAAGTAGTCCATAAATCTGCTATTCATCTGCATCTTTGTAAAACAAACCTTTTAAAGGAATTTTCCTACCTTTCTGTTTTGCAGGATAACTTGAGCTCGGTTTAAATTGAGAGGTTTTGTGAGCGTCAACTTTGAAGTCTTGCTGCAGATTCTTATTTGGACTTTAACTAGACCATTCTACCACACAAAGATCCTTTTTGATCTAAACACTTCTGTTGTAGCTCTGGTTGGATGTTTAGGGTCGTCCTGCAGGAGGGGGGGGACTTTGGCTCCAGTTTTAAGTCTTTTTTAGCCCTCTCCAGCTTTTTGTCCTGGATTAGCCTGAATTGAACTCCATCCATCTGTGCATCAACTCTGATTAGCTCTTCTTTCTCTGCTGAAAGAACTCTTCCCCACAGCACAAGGCTGCCACCACTAGGGCTGGCGTAAAAATTGATACAAAGATTAATATCAATGTTT
This sequence comes from Fundulus heteroclitus, assembly GCF_011125445.2. Lineage (NCBI taxonomy): Eukaryota > Metazoa > Chordata > Actinopteri > Cyprinodontiformes > Fundulidae > Fundulus > Fundulus heteroclitus. The sequence continues at coordinate 24,449,689 of NC_046379.1, forward strand.
TTTAAAAAACGATTTAATATCGATATTCTGGTTTTCAATATTGAGATACCTCCCAACCCCTAGGGGGCGTTAAAACAGCGAGGAAGTGCAAGTGAGACGAATTAGCGGAATGGCCGACAGGATTTTAGAAGCGCTTCGTCCCTTAAATCAGACATTTGGTCACATGTTTGGTTTTTGTAATACGTTAAATGCATTGAATCAAATGCACTTTATTTTCCTGTTAATATATCAGTGTTCAATAAATTGAACGTAAATATAAGATTTAGCTGGTTTTGTTGATTGAATGACTTTGAGCATTAATTTCAAATCAAGCTGAGCTATATATGAGAATCGTATCGTGAGCTATGAATCGAGAATCGTTTCGAATCGGATCATCCTAGATGATACCCAGCCCTAGCCACCACCATGTTTTATTGTGAATGGTGTGTTCAGGGTGGTGAGATAAGCAGGTAGGAATAATGCATGGATCGTTTTAACGTGACAAAATGTGAAAACAACAAAAACCGGAGAAAACCTTTTGCAAGGGAGAGTATTTCATTGAGTATTTAAAAAACTGTATTTGATTGTCTTTTTAAAATGTTTGTTTGTTAGAAATAAAAACATGGCAGACAAACATTTTAAAGTGCTGCCGTAACAATTGCTGAATGACCATGTACAGGAAGGCAGTAGAGATCAGCTTCACCCAGAGAATCCGAGAAGTAGAAGAGCGCTTCTCATGCGATCAGGAATCTGCGGCGGAGCGGTTTCAAGTCGAGATCTTCAAACTCGAACAGCATTACCAAAGTGAGCTGAGGAGCCTCTGTGAAAGCCACGGCGAGCAAAAGCTACGCTGGCAGACAGAAATGCAGAAAGTTCTCCAGGACGCAGAAGAACAAAGAAAAACGGCGGAGGAGGCCGTGGAGCAGGAGAGGGAGAGACGTAATGGGGAGTGGGAGGACGAGCGACGAGAGCTTGAAAATGCTCACGCCGAAGAGATTGAAGCGCTAAAGGTGGAGATCAAGCAGCTCCAAAGTGAACTGGAGGATGTTCTAACGAGGGCCCAGAGCAAGGAAATAGAGCTCAGCATGCAGCTGAACGAGCTCCACAGCCGGCTCCAGGAGCAACACCAGCTCCTCGCTCAGTCCGAGGAGAGGTTTCTGCAGACAGAGCTGCTTCTCAGTCAAACCGTGGACGATTTTAAGCAGGAGAGGGCAGAGCTGCTCAGCAACAATTCAGGACTTCAGGCAAAGTGCAGTGAGCTTACTTCCCATTCTGAGGGGCAGGCTGCAGAGAGGATTGGACTGCTAACCGAGCGGGATGACTTGCAGGTTAAAGTTGAGGAGCTGGAGGCGCTTCTCAAACAAGCAGCGCTGGACTTTGAGCTTGAGAGGAGGGAGATGCTGGAGAGTCTGGTGGTTCTGGAGGCAAAACTCAGAGATGCTCCAGAAGTTGACATCCAGACGTCCCGAGCAGAAAGCAATGTAAAGGAGCTACAGGTGCAGCAGGAACAGATTTTATCCACTGTAAATGAAACCATTGGGAAGGAATCAAACAATGTCAGTGCATTTATAGAGAAGCAAGACGATGAATCCTCTCCGGATCTGTCTGATCAAGACGAAGATGTATCAGAAAGGCTCTCTGGTCTGGCAAGTTTAAAGGCCGACCCAGACTGCGATGGTGGTGACTTTGCCACCATTGAGGATCAGATGGATGAGCAGGATCGCCAAGATGAAGGGACTGAAAATCAGGACGTACAGACTGAAGACTCTAGTGCTTTCGATGAGGGTCGCAATGATGACAACCTCGGCGTTCCTTCTGATCAAAAACTGGGCTCAGAATCACCTGACGGTTATTTTTATGTCGAATACAAAAACAAAGCGGTTTCCCCTGAGATGCAGGGTGAAGACTTCTCCCCGCTCCAGGCGATGGCGGACGGTGAAAATAAAGCAGCTCGTGAATCATGCAACCAGGAGACCAAACCACAAGAGGACCATGGAAGCCGTTTCCACGGAGATCAGCAGCATCATGAGACTGTGGTTGGGGCTTTACTGCCGGAGGAGACAGCAGGTGACCCCGCTGAGCTCTCAGTGCAGGATGCCGAGATTAATTGTTTACCAAATAGTTCTCACGACCGGCAGGGAAGCCTTGACTGGGATTGTGAGAACGAGAACCAGGACAAGTCTAGCAACGATGGTGTAGAAACTGTTGACGGGGCGTTTGATCGTGAGAGCCAAGAGTGTGCTACTGTAAAACTGCAGGCGTCGTATAACGCTGCCACAGAGGAGAATGTCCTGCTACATGAGAAGATCTCCTTGCTCCAGCAGAAAACGGAAATACTCGAGAGTTTGCTGGCGCACCACGGCGACAAGTTCAAAAGCGGTCGGCAGATTCTGGAGGAAAACTACAAGCTCAAAGTGCAGACGCTGGTGTTGATGGAGCATGTCCGAGAGCTGCAGGCGAAGAGCTTAAAGATGGCAGACCTCCAGATCAGATACGACGACTGCATGTGCGAAAACGCTAAGCTCAAGGAGCAAAACGACGCCCTCGAAAACCGGGTGTGGAGCCTCGAGAGCAGGCTCAATGTTTTCCACGACTGCCGAGGTCGGCACGCCTCGCTCGTGGATGAGATCAGCGGGATGCGGGCGGAGAACGACGAGCTCTCTCGCCTGCTGAGCGAACTGGAGAGGCAAGACGAGCTTTTGACCTCTGACACGGCGGAGAGACCCGTGGATGAGGCACCGGTGCCCCTCTGTGATCACCTGGGGGAGAAATCTCCCGCAGGAACCGGTGTCGAGGACTGCTGCAAGGAGTTTGAAGAGCAGAACGGCAGACTCCGCCGAGCCATCGCGGAGCTGCAGGACGAGTTGCAGATAATAAACGAAGCCACTCGGGCTCATAGGTAAAGTGGAGAGACTAGGATCCTGAATGGAGTCTGCTACCCCATCCCATTAGTGGGCTGATGTTAGACGCACTCTTCCTGTTGTCCCCAGTCTCAGCATAGCGCTATCGTTGCTGTCCCTGCCTGTGGCTTTCCTAAATCAACCCTCCATGTTGAAGCCCAAGATTACTCCAGCGTAGCCGCTTTCATCCCTGTGAGACCTCATCCCGAGGAGCTGAATTAGTTGTATTTATTCAACTCAAAGCGTGCTTGGTTTCATTGTGTTGTAAAAATGGGTTCCTAATTAGGTCCTATCTGCCTTTTAGGTCTGAAGCGATGCATCTCGCTGAGGAAAACATCTCTCTGCAGAAAAACATCACTGCGCTGAAGGAAGGAGACTTAAAGGACGTCAAGGACGAGTTGATGTGAGCGTCACTTACTGTGTCTGATTGATAGAAGAACAAACGGCAAAAATGATCATAGTACAAGTTCCATCGTTTTTTATGTGCCTATACTGGCTGATCACGGTGTAAAAAGAAGCTTGTGTCTGTAATTCTGGAGGCTGGAAACGGTGATCATTAACATCCCGTGCCCTGACTTATTGCCAGACAATTTAATATGGAAGGGAAGTAAAAAAAAAAAAAAAAAAAAGACACTGTTCTTCTCACAGATCTTAATTGGACATTGTCGCTACAGAAGATTAGCTTCCCCATGACACAAAAAAAACCTGAAATCCATTTTCTTGTGCAGATAGTCCTTGCAGTCTTTTGGCAAGCATGCCATTGTAGAAGTTCTAATAAACGTCCTATAATGGTCCTTCAGACTTGAGCCAAATAACTACATAAAATCCAACTGTCCACTGCAATATTGTGCAGAACTTCCCAGCCCAAAACAGATACCAATCAGAGACCTGGTATGAGCATTTATGTGTGCTTCTTATTTTTTATTTTTCATCTTTATTTATATCAGTACATCTCATTGAAAGACAATTTTTTTTAATAGCAACGTGTTATAAATAGACATACGACACATCAATATGTTAAAACAGACTATAGTTGATACAATTCATACAGCAAATCTGCGGAAAAATGCAGCTAAAAATTGAATAAAAAGACATACAGTAACAGAAGTGTTAAACAGTAGTATCAGGAACAGCCATCCAGTGATGCTTTCTCCATAGTCCTATGTTTAAAGGCCCTCTGTTCAAATGTAACAATCCAATTTTAGCTTGTTTAAAGTAAAAGGAGCATTGTAGAAAAACACCTTTTTATCTTAAGTTCTGAATGAACACTGAAGGAATAAAAGTCTGTGAGCGAAGGCTGTAGTTGCTCTTTTTAGGTGACACTGGTCTTTTTTTCAAAACTCACAGCTCATTAGTTGATTTACGGCCAGTTAACAAAGGAGTATAAAGTGCTATGGTCGATAAGAAGTTTACATGCTCCTTGGTAGATGGAGTCCGCCATCTTTAAAGAGCCATTTGTGTTCATAGAAATAATTAATGTGAGAAAAGAAGGTGGCCGAGGCAAGCCATTATTTCCCGTTAAATGAAAAACGTAAAGCAAAAAGGGGGAAATATGGTAATTTTATTTCTATAGAGAAATAAAAAGTGCAGGTGTGATATAAATTATTCTTTTTTTTTTTTTCTTTTTTTTTCGTTTCTGAAAACAAGATGTTCTTGGTTTTCTCAGGTGTAACAAATATGACTGAATATTGTCAAATGCGTAAAAGTAAAACAAGTGTGTCATCAGCATAGAGATGGAGCGATTCGTCAGGAACATCCTGATCAAAAAATGGTTTATGTAAATTTCAAAAATGTCTTGATATAGAGGCCTTGAGGCCCACCTGTTGTGACGCTGAGCTTTTGTTTGAGAAATGAATGCAAATATAATGTGCAGCTCATCACCTTATTGTGTTTTGTTTTTGTTGCCTAAACTTTAAGTTTTTCTCACTGCAGACAAACTTTGGAGCACTTGGAAAAAGAAAAGTGTGCAGCTCAACAATCAGCTGAACATTTCACTAAACAGGTAATGGAGTACCTTTTTTTTATGAATAAAAAGTGAACGTCTGTTCTCAATAACGATTCTTGCCTCTTGGTAGCAGATGTTGATTGGTTAATTTATCTCCAGATTTCAGAGTTGCATCTTCAGAGCCAGCGACTGGAAGATGACAACGGCACGCTGACAGAGAAAAATGCCCAAAGCGTCGCCGACATAGAGAGTCTACGAGAGCAGCTAGCTGAGCTGATAACGGAAAACGAGACGAGGGAGGCGTTCCACTCTGAAGAGAGAAACGAGGTAGGAGTTTATTAACAGCGGTCGCCCTGCTGTTGAGCTGCTGGTAGCTGGTAGTTGATCGGTGGTTGTTTTGTGTTAGATGGCAGCGTGTGTGTCTGGTCTGGAGGCAGAGTTAACCAAAGCTCTGGAGGACACTACACAGCTGGAGGAGAGAAATGTCCAGCTCTCACAGCAGCTCTCTGATCTCAGGGAGAAGGTGAGTTGCATAATATGGGCCCCCAATGGATTTTATATAGGGGTCTATTAAATTCACCAAGTTCATAACTTATGAATAACACATCTTCTTGCCTTTTTTAACCAGCCTTGAATCTGTCTGAAAAATGTTCTTTGAAAATATTGATCATGTTTAGAGTTTTTTTTTATTTATTTATTTATTTATTTTTTTTATAAAAATCTGAAAAGTGAATTATGGATTTGAAAACCTATTAGGCTGCGGAAAAGAGATCAAATGATGATAGAGGTTCACCTTCCAGCCGCCCAGTGACCCTTAACACAGTCAGGAACCTGGCCAACCAGACTGACAATGTGTAGCACTCCCCGTTCTGCACATTATCAACCTGGGACTGCTCCCATCAAATCCGTTTAGGGAAAGGAGGGAATTTCAGCCAAACTCTTCGAGCTGATTGGGCGAAGCCAGGCTTAGTGTCCGCCTACCGAAGGTTGGTTTTAGCCAATCACTGTATCAAATTAAAATGTAAGCAGCAGGCACGATGAGAAACCACAAGAAGGTAAGCTAGTCGAGGCTCTTCTTGCTGTTCTTCCTTCAAAGAAGAAATCGTGGATTCAGATGTGATAGCAGCAGCCATGCATGCGTCCTCCGGCACCGCCATGTTTATGTTAAATCAGCTGTGGGCTCAGCCGCTCTAGCTTTCGTCACAGCGGTATGTCCCGCCTTAAACCATAATACTGCCCTGTGCTGCTGATATGCTTGTTCAGCACACAGAGGTGCAGCTTTGATGCCCTCCTCTTCAGGCAGTGGGGGAAAACCGCTCGGTCGACGTAATCAGTCACCGTCTCTTTTTTTTAGGTGGCTAGTCCTGACACAAACAGCATAACCTAGCTTACGTTGAAGCCAAGGTATGCATCGTTTTGCTCGACCAGGGAGAAAACATTAACACGCATGTCCTCCCGATGCATCCTGTGGAGAGATGCGGGCAACCAGTGAGAGCTAAGAAAGTCTTATACCTGTATGATGCACTGCAAAAAGGGAACTAAAAGTAAGTAAAAATTTCTTGAAATTTGTGTATTTTTCCTTGATTTGAGGAGCTAAATAAGACTATTTGCCAATGGAATTAGTATTTTTACCCCTAAAATAAGATCATTAGATATCTTGCATGTGAAGTAAGATAATGGAGATGAATTATTCCTATTTTAGGTGCAAAAATCTTATTCCATTGGCAAATAGTCTTATTTACCTGCTCTAATCAAGAAAAAAATACACTAATTTCAAGAAAATTTCACTTACTTTTAGTTCCCTTTTTGCAGTGTGTGGCATAGATTCCAGCAGTGACTCCTCCCTCCTGGGAGTTGTGCATTAAAAATGGGCCGATGCTTTGCATTATGGGATTCAGAGTTTTTGTCTTTCCATTTTGTTCTTTGTTGGGCCCAACAGAAAGGGGGAAAAAAAACAAGTCTTAAAAGATCGTTTACATTAGTCTTGTTATCCTGAACTTCAACTTTAAATTGAAATAATTTGGCAGCATTTCACTAAGTTTAAATCTCTCAATATTAAATGTAGCATATACATGATGTCTAAAAGCTTTAAGTTGCAAACCAAGCTCTTAACCAGCCTTTTCTCACTCCAGTTGAAATCTGCAGATGAAAGCTTTAAAGTTGTGAACCGGCAAAATGCTCGGCTGAAGTCGGACCTCCGCGCTGTGCAGCAGGAGAAGGATTCCCTGAAGCACGAGGTTGCCGTGCTGCACAAGCAGCTGCAGAATGCAAACGACAAGGTGAGAGCCGTTTTCGGTGTGGAGTGCTTAACGAAAACGGAGGCGCCGTGTCGGTTAAAGGCGTGACCTTTCGATTTCATCTCAGAACCATATTTTGGAGATGACCTTGCACTCGAGCGGTCTGCAGTCTCAGAGCAAGAAGCTGTATAGAGAAGAGCTTTCCTGGCTGATGGAGCAGGAACAGCAGCTGCTGAGGCAGGAAAACGAGAGGCTCAAAGCTGAAGTACACGGCATCAACAGCGACCTCGTCCAGTCCAGAGAAAAGGTCAGCAGAGAACAACAAACAAAACCAAAATAAGCAGATCCAAAAAGAGGAAATTTTACTAAAACAAAAAATGTCAATTTCTGATTTTTGTACCTTTTTTTTTTTTTTTTTTTTTTTTTTTTTTTTTTTTTTTTTTTTTTTTTTTTAGATCCATCAACTTGATGCCACAATCCTCTCGCTGAACAAGCAGAAACAGCAAAGCCACTCCTCCCTCCTGAGGGCCCTGGAACAGGAGAACAGCTCTCTGAAACAGGAGGAGCTAGAAGCAAAAGGCAAACTGCCGCGGGTGAAAATCTGACTCCTTTTCCTAAAGAATGCCTATAAAGCGTGCCGCCTAAAGCCACGGTTTCCTGATCTTAGTGAAACTGCTTTCAGGGATGTGATCCTGAGCAAAGCCACACAGAGCTGGATAGTCTTCAGCAAGAAAACGAGGTGCTCAAGGCTCAGATGTCTCGGCTGTCTGCACAGGTGATGGAGGTACAAAACGTAGACCTGCGTACTTAAGAGCTTTGTCTCTAAAATGTATACGTTGCAGGAAGTTTTTGGAAAAGATGGAATACCTTCAGGAATAGACTTTTTTTTTTTTTTTTTTTTTTTTTTTTTTTTACATAAATTGTTTCATGCTTTAAAGGTTTTTTTTTATCTCCGGTTGCAGTCGTTTCAGGTCCAGTTCGGTGGACCTGTTCCTCCATCACCACAAAGAGGGCTGAGAGGACAGCAGCGTGGTGAGGATCCAGACAACATGCAGGTAAAGCACAATTGACCCCAGAGTGATTCAAAGATCTGATTATAATATGTAATACATAAAAACCAGCAAGAGTTTCTCATTTAGTAGGATTTAGTATCGCTGGAACGTATTTACGGTAGTATATAATGCATTGCTTCCATCCACTTCCTTTTTTTTTTTTTACCACTCTGTCATTAGTTTTTGTCACATTCTGGTTATTTGTGGAGCTGTTTGTCAAAGGGGGACCTGTACACTGTGTCTTACTGTGGCTCATGTGTTGTAATGGCATACAGTGAAAGCTGAGACTGCATTCCATCAACTAAGGCTACGTTCACACTGCAGGCCTTAATGCTCAATTCAGATTTTTTTTTTTTGTAAAATCTTATTTTTTTTTTTTTGCGTGTATATAGCTTTCTGTATATATATATCTATTTTGTTTTGTCTGCACCATCAACACCAAGTCACATTCCTTGTAAGTGCAAACCTACTTGGGAACAAACTTTATTCTGATTCTGACATTTCCAAATATGATACATATGATACAAGTGATCTTGTATGTGATACAAGTGATCTTGTATCACATACAAGATCACTTGTATGTGATCTCCTGAGTGAACTGAATTCATACAACTCAAGTGTCCCGCATGCGCAGTTGAGGACGCGATGACGTCACACGTAGCGCGCTCAGTGTTTGCAGCAGTAAACATGGATTATAATGCTGGCGTGCATTTTGGGATATTTAATTTCTTTTCTAACCGGAGATTTCCCTCCATTGACTGCTCTCCTCATTGTTGTTTGCCATGGGTGTTGTCTCTCTTCCTGTTTCTGCATAGCAGGACTCAGAATAGTGACGTTTGTCGAGTATCAGTGACGTACAGGTCGTATAAATGCAGGTCGCATTTGAAAAAGATCAGATACGTATCAGAATTAGTGGCCTGGGTCGCATTTGAAAAAATCCGATCTGTGTTGTTCAGACTGTCATCCAAAGTTAAGATCCGGGTCGCATATGGGTAAAAAAATCAGAATTGGGTAACTTCAGGCTGCACTGTGAACGTAGCCTAAATTCACTCACATCAGCTGCTTGAAAACGACGTTAGTTTTGACTTAAATGTTGCACATCACTAATGTTGCTGCATCTGTCACATATTTTATGGGTTGGTATTCATGCTCTGTGTGACCAATACAGTGTCTTGCAAAATTATTCAGACCCCTTGAACGTTTTCCACTCTAAATAATCTTCCTCCTCCCCAGCCTCTAGTCTTCCTCACAGCATGACACCGCCGCCACCAGACTTCACCGTGTGATGGGTGGCGTGTGCAGCATGCAGTGTTTTTCTTTTTTCCTCACATGTAGGCCAAATAGTTTAATCATCAGTCAGGACCTACTATTGTAACGTGACAAAAATGTGAATAAATCCAAGGGGTAGGAATACTTTTTTGCAAGGTGCTTCATGTTTGGCTGATCGAACCCACGTGCCTGAGATGCCAGTTTATTTAAAGGGTTGTTGTAAAAATGCCTGCATTTTATCCTGAGCTAAGTAAGGATGGTGATGAGTGAAGAAAAAGAGTGCTATTGTATTTTTGTGAGTCTAAGCATGATTGAGGTACTCGATAAGATCAAATATCCAAACACTGTTGAGCCTTACAGATTAGAAACAAAACCAATAATCTTCTAGAAGTGTCATTTTTCAAACATCTGAGCTGAGTGACTTTTGTTCAGGTTTTGTTTTTTTAGTTTGAATGCAGGGTTTTCTGTGTTCCTCCTTATTTATCGCCGCTGTCGGACCTAACCCAGCATCTGTCTGCTCTCATGCCACACGTGCAGTGTTTACTTTCTGGGTTTGGTCTTCAGGCTCTTGAGCATGTGTCGCTTTTGATGTGTTCAAAACTCACTGTCCTTATTTAAGTTTCCATCTCGGGGCTGAAGTAGTTGCTGATCATCTGGGTGTGGTCATGGTTTCTGTGGTTGTTGTTTCGTTTTTTGGGTTTTTTTTGTTGGTTTTGTATGCTCTTATCACACAACCATCTCTTTAAGTTAATGGCTTTAGATTTATGTCTTGAATCGCGCTAGGAAAAAAAAAAGTTCTTGATTTAACTGATTTTTTTTTTTTTTTTGGCAGACAGTAGTTGTGTAAAATGTGACCTTTGCACTAGAACTAAAATGTGTGAAGGCTGCATCTTTATTTAGAAAACATAACTATGAAATTGTGACAGCAGAGCTTTCTAGAAGTGCCTTGCAGAAGCATTGTTACCTTTTTGAACCACAAACTTTAGTGAATCAAACTTGAGTGCATCATTGAGTGAAAGAAAACTGATGCATGGTTTTCGAATTGAGCCCCCCTTCACTGTGGACAGCTTAGTGCTTTTAATCAGTCCTTTTTGCTGTTTATCTGACTTCTTGGTTATTGGTTGAACTGGATTTTATTTAAAATTATGAAACAAAAGGTTAGGCTAGATTTACACTCCACAATTTTCTGATTATTTTTATAAATTTTTTTGTAACATATCAAAAACCATGCACTGTTTTCCTTTGTCTTTACAGTTGTGAAATCATTTTCTTTGGTCTATCACCCAAAACACATTGAAATGTGTTGTTTGTAAAGCTTCAACATATAATAAAGTTCAGGGGATTCAAAACTTTATTTTTGCAAGGCACTTTACATCTGTGACAATCAGTATCCAGTCCCGTAATTGGTGTTACTGGAATGACTCATAATTTTGTGGTATGTTTTTTCTGTCTTTATGCAGTTCTAGTTAAAAGAACAGATTCATATTTAATACCGCTGAGTAACAGACATGTGTTGAGTAAACCCTGTAGTCTGACCTGTAGTGTGTATGTGTAGGTGTTGAGGATTTAAGGAGAGGGTAGACCTCTGGTGAAGTGTACCTGCCTTCTCTCTCCAGGGGGCGATGCCGGAGCAACGGGCCGCTCACGCAGACACCTACAGGCGAATCGGTGGATTGTGACGCCTGCTCCTTCCGCTGCGCTTAACTTTTCACTTCTCCTCCTCCGCTGCAATATTTGGAGCAAATAAAGTCAGAGCGTTACACGTGATGCTGCGTGCTTCCCGCACCCTTGTGGGAGATTGTGAATGGGCCTGATTCAAAGGTGCAAAGGTGTAATTGTGTTTCTCTGCCCCTAGGGGGCGGTGACGTGCAGAGAAGAATCCTGTTAGTTTCTTTTTTTGTTTTTTTTTTTTACAAGGGGATGTAGATTACAACAATGACATTACCCCTAAAAGCTATGTTTCTCTTACATATTTTACAAAATATAACTCTTAGTGTACAAACAGTCTACAAATATCGACAAACTGGTACAAATTCTTTTCTATTTTCCTAAATATAGTTGATTGCAGGAAATCTTGGTGCTGGATGTACGTCCTGGGAGTTTTCATTTAAAGCACTTTTACCTTTTGTAATGAATGTGACCGGGTATTTATCCTTAGAGGCGGAATCTTGGGACTCTCTGCCCTTTTATCATGGATGAAAGTCATGTTTAGGTGTCATCTAAGCTTTTCATTAACTCACTAAACCTGTTACTTTATGACAGAACATCCCTGATGGGTTTTCTTTTTTGTTATTTTCGACCAAATATTTATGTTAAACAATACATTTAGATGAATGTCTTCTGGACCTGTTTTTTGCTGCTGTGCAACCAAAGTGAATCAGAGGTTTTTCTGTCTCTAACCTATTCACATTTTTATTTCACTACCGGTTATTCTAGTATTTACTTTCAATTAGCGTGCCATTATGTTTCTCTGTCTTATGTGTTTTGAGTTGTCACTTTTTTCCACCTGTTAGTTTATTTTTATTTATTTATTTATTTATTTATTTTTTGTTATTTATTTTATCTTGCTATTTTTTTATGCATTAAATTATTTTTGTAGGTTTATATTGAATTATTCTAAACGTATTTATTTTAAATTTTTTTAGGGCATAATATTTAGAATTGTACCTAATATCATTCATTGCAAAAAATCAGGTGAAAATAAAGCAACTACATGACCATAAACCCAGGTGTCTGCATGTTGTTTCTTTCTCCTTACAGTCACGCTTCTTTATTTGCGCCACCTTTGAGTAAAATATGAATTATTTCCCAACTTTACTACATTTTCTTGACTATATCTTTGAATTCTCACCAGGATGAAAGGGAGAAGAAGATGAAAAACATGGAGGGACGCATGAGGGAGATTGAACTTTCCCTGCATAACGTCAAGCTGCTGCTAAAAGAGAAGGTCACTCAGCTGAAGGACCAGGTAAGTTACTATTATGAAACAAAACTGGCTTAAACTGTCAGTAACAAGCTAATTTCCTTCAAAATATAAATTTTCATGCTAAAACTTAAAAGGAAAGATGGATAAACCCAAGTGATCCTTCTTCATATCAGTTATTTATATATACTGTATCTTTGTCAAAGTTATTTGTAAAACATATTTTTTTTTTTCAGTACTTAAAACTGAGAAGTAAAAAAAAAGGCATAGGTCACTAAAAAGGGTGCCAGATAAGTTGGCAGTTTTATTAATGAGGTCCTTTGTTTTCGAGACTGAAAAATCCACATTGATGGAAACAAACCTTTAGAAAAATTATTGTTTAAAGTCATTAGAGTCCACAAGTTATTTATTTTTTTTAAGTCAAATCTCAAATCTCTCATGATGGAAATTCCCATTCTCAAACTTGGATGGATCCCATTTAACCTGCCAGGAATACAGGTTTACTGCAGGTCATGAGCTCAAATCCTTATCCCTAAGTTTCATTTTAAACATTACGTGAGCAGATTTAACTGTCTTTTCCTGAACGTTTAGTTCAACGTGTAAGAAAGGCTGTTTGAATACTAATATTTACATAATGACAATACCAATATGAATGTTTAAAGATAAGCAGTACAAATAGGCCAACGCCTTTGCATCTTGAATTTGTGAATCAATAAAACAGAAAGTGCTCTTATTTTAATCCTGTAGTCAAATTGCTCCTTCCTTTAATTAATAAGGACTTTATGTAAGTTTTAGAGGCTTTTCTTCTTCTTACCATGAATAGGAAGATTTCTTATATTAGGAGACTATGCAGTGAAACTCCCTTTCTTTTGCCAATTATACACAGTAAACAAGCTCCAGTGTATGCTTTGAATATAAAATATAGAGCAAGGCACCGTGTAGTGAGTGAATTCAGAATTTAGAATTTCTGAATAAATATCACAGGAAGTACTTTTATTTTGATAAACCAGAGGTGTGTATTTTAATTAGCGTAATACTGAGAGTAAGAAGTCATAGCTAAGTTTCTTTTATGCATTATATTTATTTTAAATGCTCAGTGTTGTCTGATGCAGACTTCTGACGGGGAGCTTTCTGCTACGATCAGGCTCCAACAAACATCAGCAGGTTTTATGAGCTACAGATGCAGCCTCTGGGAGTCGATTCTTTATGTTCTGATATGTATTTTACTATGAGGGTAAATATGCTTGTCATAAGCATTTGCACCTTAACTCTTAATTCGTAACACGCAACTGTTGTCTACATGAAAGAAGAAGAATTTATCATTTTGCTTCTCCTATCCTTTTAGCTGCACAGGAATGGCAAAGCCGACGTGCTGATCAAAGACCTGTACGTGGAGAACTCTCAGCTGATCAAGGCTCTGGAAATAACGGAGCAGCGGCAGAAGATCGCAGAGAAGAAGAACTACCTGCTGGAAGAGAAGATCTCCAGCCTCAACAAGATAGTCCGGGACCTAAACCCGTCGACGCTCTTGTCACTACCGTACAACTACAAAAGCCCCTAAACATGTCTCCTAAAACACTCGCCGCATTAGTGCAGTTAGTAGTGCCAACCCAAAGTGTGTAAATACTCCATATATTTTAGCTACACGGACGCTTGTGCTACAGATCCAGCCATATGCACAGGAACTGGAGGGCTCTGATGTATGTAAACTTTGCAGTTAAATATGACGATTTTATTTGTTTTATTCTGAACCACGGCAGGCTAATGGTCTCGACCTTTTGATTAATGAAATATGATGTCAGACGGTTGGCTAGTCATTTATGTCACAGTTATTTATCATTTTTAAAAACGACTTACACTAGGAGGTTGGCTATATATGGGAAAATATAGCCTACAATGGCACTCTCAGTACTATCTCTGGCCAAAGGAAAAAAGCAATAATGAGAAAGTTTGTAGAAATCCTTCAATGTCTGTCTGTCTTGATCCTGTAGTCACAATTTTAAGATTGTACATTGAGTAAAATCATGGATGGAAATGTCAGTCTGGTAATATTGAAGATGCATTTGCTTTAATTTAACACCACCTTAAACTTTGTGGACTATAAATGTCTCATGTGGCAATATTTAACATTTATTTAATTTGCAAAACTATGTTATGATCTGTTGCAATATGTAAAGTTGCCATCATGAATGGTTGGAGCTGAAATGAACTTCAATTGAGCATTAAAGTAAAACTAGGATAATATCTGTGTAAATAAAATGTTTTGGCATTCTAACGGTTTGTGGTCATTTCCTTTTTGATTCAAAATGGGATGGTCATCTTCTATAGAGTCATCTTTTTAAGGCCACTGGAGTTTGGATTAAGAGTGTTTGTAACACACCTATACTGTATCTTGCAAAAGCTTCACACGTCTGCTAAAACTTTAGTTAAAAAATACATTGCACTGTACCAGTTAAAGAAAAAATACTTCTTGTACATTGTGTTCAAATGTGAAAAAAAAACACTACCCAAAAGACAAGTTTGGCATTTAAAAAGCATTGCCTCTCGTAATTTTTCACATTCTGTCATGCACAATCCCAAAATCTAATGCACTTTATTGGATATGTTTTTGTGATATATATTGAATTTTGTTTCCTGATCAGTAAATAGTCCATCTATTTATTTCATTTCAGATCACAGCTTACAGAGAGAAAGTAGAGAGGTTTAAAGCAGGGTTGGGGGTCTCTCACAGTAATGTTCTTTTATCCAACATTGAAAACAGCGTTGTACAACTACTAACCAACCACGCACTGGCTATCCACCTAAACTGACCAGACAGGGAGACCATTAATCAGAGAAACAGTTAAGAGGCCTGTGGTAACTCCGGGGGAGCTGCAGAGTTTCACAGCTCAGGTGGGAGAATCTGTGGACAGAACAACTGATTAACTGCACTACACAATACTGGCCGTTATGGAAGAGTAGCAAGTAGCAGGCCACAAGAGGTGTTGTAGTTTAACACAAGCCATGTAGCCATAAAACATCTGCTCTGGTCAAATGAGGCCAAAATTAAACTTTTTGGTTTACAGATAGAGCAAAAATACTTATCTATATCTATCTTTATATCTATACATGTATAAGTGTGTATGTATGTATTTGTGTATATATATATATATATATATATATATATATATATATATATATATATATATATACAGGACTGTCTCAGAAAATTAGAATATTGTGATAAAGGTCTTTTCTGTAATGCAATTGAAAAACATGAAATGTCATACATTCTGGATTCAATATTCTGGATGGAAAATTCTGGATGAAATATCGCAAGCCTTTTATTGTTTTAATATCGCTGATTATGGCGTACAGCTGAAGAAAACTCAAAAATCCTAACTCAAAATATTAGAATAAAAAAAATTATAACAGCAAAACAAAATCAAACATTTGAAAATGTCCGTTAATGCACTCAGTACTTGGTTGGGAATCCTTTTGCACAGATTACTGCATCAATGCAGCGTGGCATGGAGGCAATCAGCCTGTGGCATTGCTGAGGTGTTATGGATGCCCAGGATGCTTCAATAGCGGCCTTTAGCTCATTTGCATTGTTGGCTCTGGTGTCTTTCAGCTTCTTCTTCACAATACCCCACAAATTCTCTATGGGGTTCAGGTCAGGGGAATTGGCAGGCCAATCAAGGACAGTAATGCCATGGTCAGTACACCAGTTACTGTGAGAATCTTATGATGTATGTATGTATATACATATATGTTTATATATATATATATATATATATATATATATATATATATATATATATATATATATATATATATGTGTGTGTGTGTATGTGTATATATATATGTATGTGTATATATATATATATGTATATATATACATATATATGTATATATATATATATATATATATATGTGTGTGTGTGTGTGTGTGTGTGTGTGTGTGTGTATGCATATGTGTGGAAAGCCTATTTGAGAGCAGCAGAACACTAAAACTGTGAAAGCCGCACTTTTAAGATGTTCATCTGTAAAGAGAAGCTTGAAAACAAATGTTTTCCTTCCCCTTCACAGCTGCGCACTACTTTGTTTTGGTCTTTCCCAAAAAGATAAGGCAGCAAGGCAGCGCATATGTCATCGAGCAGGGATTGTGACCAGACAGGCCTGCAGGGGGCGCGCTAGCAGACTGGAGGAGCGGCGTCGGGACAGACAGGAGAGGACTGCTGCGGGACGGGAGCTCCAGTCGCTCCCAGTGGCTACGGCTACAGTTAGCTGGCTAACTGCTGCTAGCTGTTGGACAGCTGAAAATGTTTACTTTCTGCTTGTTAACGGAGCGGAGAGTGGTAGCAGCGACGGGGGATCGTGCCATGACTTCCCAGTGTCTTGTTGGCGACGTTTACGAGCTTTGAGCTATGCTCCCGCGAAAGAAAAGTAAAAAAGAAGCGTCAAAACCGGCCGAGGTACACGGGAAATATGTGAAGAAGGAAACGTCTCCGCTCCTCAGAGGTAGGCGCAACAAGTCGTCGGAGCGGCTAGTCGGGGTTAGCATCGGCTAGCCCGCTAGCTAAGTTAACGACTGTCCGGTCGGAGCCAGCTGATGTAAACGGAAAGAAACCGAAGTGAGGGTGATAGAGACGGTCAATCTGTCACACTGTTATGGTAACTAGAATACATCTGGAGGCAATGTTTTAAACTATGTGTACAGTCAGTAAAGTGGTTCAGTGGTAGCAGAAGACCTCATCGACTTATGGGAAAGGAGACCAGGGTAAATAAAAATACTCAGGATCTTCCATTGACGTTAATGTTATGGAGATAAGTTGTTAATGAGCCAGATGTGGGGCTACAGCTGAGGTCCTCAGACATTTCAAAGATCTAAATGTCAAATTAGCATGTTGACAAGACAGAGAGACACCGTGAGAGTTCTGATGGAGTCAGACTTTACAAGAAAAGCTTATTTTTCCGTTCATTTTAAAAACGTCTATGAAATGATGCGTGCATACGCCACATAATTTCCCCTTAGATTTTAATTTTTAATCATTTAATGTAAGGACGCACGATTTGGGCCGATATTAATATTGCTGTTATGTCTGTGGAAATATATATACACACACACATATTTACTCTTCTGGTGTTTTTTGTACCGGCTGAAAACTGTGCTGACTCAATATTTTAACGTGGGTTATACTCTAGAATTAACACGCTGCTTTTCGTATGTCTTCTTTCTGTGAAAAACAAACACATTGTATCTCTGGTTCATTTAAAAAAAAAAAAAAAAAAAAAAAAAAAAACACACGCACACACAATCCCGGCTGCAAACCATTACTGTTATTGGACAATACCGATATGTCACATCCCTAATTTTTTGTCTTTTTAGATATCTTGACTTAAAGCTACTTGTCAAACATGTCAGATGCACTGTATGCATAGTTTACCACCTATGGGAAAAATCGGATTTTCACGATAAGATTAAAATCCACCTTTGCGAAAAAGGGAAAAAAAAAAAAAAAAAGCTTGCAAGCACACATCCCTGTGGTCACATTGCACAAACCAGCTGATCAGAGGCTCTCTGAGTACGTCCAGGAGGGGAAAAGAGAATTTCCTGCTCAGAGAGGAGTGGTTCTGCTTAGTGAAAAGTGACTGTAGAGGTACGTCACAACTGTTTAAGGTCATACGAGCATCATACGGCATTTTATGAGGGACAGATACCTGGAGGAACCCATCTACAATGCACATGTGTGCACAAGCAGATTTGCACTAGAGTAAACGTCTAAAGATGACGGCTGTCATCGCCGCGGTTTGCTTCGGAGTCCGTCCACGGCAGTAATCTGCGAGGCTTGTGGGTCATCGGGATCAATTTCCAGCTCAAACGCGTAAGATTGGATCCCTTGCAGCTCAGATTCCGCTTTGATGGCTCAGACATCGTGTATGAGTTCAGCGATGTCAAAAATCACTTATCCTGCATAAGGGTCACTAAGTCCACTCCATTCTTCTCATTGACTCAAATATAAACAAAGCAGACTTCATTTTTTTTTGTTTAACCAGTGTGTTGTTGTTTTTTTTTTACACTATAGGTTTAAGCATGTTGATGCTGTAACAGCTCTAAAAAAAAATGTAAATCCATTATTGATGAGGGTATGCAGCATGTAATTCTCAAATAAAATGTAAGCAAAAACAGATCCTTCTTTAAAGAAATTTATAACTCTGCTTGCAGAGCAGTGTTTTCCCCGTCTCTTGTGACATGCCTGCCTCGTTTACTATCGGAAACGAGCCTCATGGTTCAATGAAACCATATATTTTAAATCTAAATCTGTCAGGGGTATGAATAGTTTTTTTTTTTTTTTGGTTTTTTTTTGGGTGTGTCTGTATTGTCAGAAGTTTCCCTGAGCCTAAAACACGACAAAGGTAGATTCATTGTTTGTTTTTTTACTGCCTAAATGCAACCCTAAGCAGCTTCTTTTTCTTAAGCTTGTTTTTGTGGTCATTTTCCCAACACCTTCTCGTTCATCCATAGTTGATGTCCCAAGATTTACCCATAACCAACGCACAACTTCCACGGCTGTCTCCGGCTGCTGACTTCACTGACCTGACCGTTTTTTCCCCCCCTCTGCTTGCAGATCTTATGCCCTCGTTCATCCGCCATGGACCCACCATCCCCAGACGAACCGAGGTCCCCCCGCCGGAGATGGCGCCCTCTTCCTACCCCGCG
Source organism: Fundulus heteroclitus (assembly GCF_011125445.2). Taxonomy (NCBI): domain Eukaryota; kingdom Metazoa; phylum Chordata; class Actinopteri; order Cyprinodontiformes; family Fundulidae; genus Fundulus; species Fundulus heteroclitus. Next base: position 24,468,697 of record NC_046379.1, read on the forward strand.
GCGACCAGCAGGGAGTCTGTGCTGTCCCGCACCAAGAGCGTCCTGCGCGCGGCCGTACAGAGGCCGCCGCACGAGGTGGCCCGCAGAGAGAGCCACCGCATGTCGGCGCCGCCGTACCTGCCCCGCAGCCTGGGGGACGTGTCCCACGAGTACCGCGGCTCCACGCAGTCCTTCCTCACCGAGGCGGGCCCCATGTCCGAGAACGGAGACGCCGCCCGCTACTACTACCCGGCCGAGCCCTATTACGAGAACCAGCCGCAGCGTCCGCCCCGGAGGGTCCAGGAGCGCTTCCCGGACGATTATAGATACTATGAACACAATGAAGCCAACTTCCAAAGACTTCCCCACCAACACGCTTCCCCCGCGCCAAGCCGACCCCCCTCAGGTAACGCCAGATGTTTTCTAACCTGCAATTAAGAAGTCGTGAGAACCCAGAAGATGCTGCGCACATTAATTTGGAAATGGCGTCTTCTTTTAGAGCCGGAAATTAATCTCTGACTTTAATGACAGGAGTTGTGGGTTAATCTGATACCTGCTGGTCGTATTGAGACACACAGGGTTGGTCAAAGCAGCCTTCCTGATAGGGCTGGATGATGATTAGTTTAATACCACAGTTATTACATCCTGCCAACCAATCACAAACGCAGACCCAGAACGAAGCTTCAGAGTTCAGAGAGCCAGACTTACAGTTTTGGTAAAAAGTTGGTTGAGTAAGGAGTTGTGTTTGAATTCAGTGTTGTTTATTCAGAAAAGGGGGAATTAAGCAACAGCATGAAATGACACTTAAAAGATATGTTTAGAATTTTTTATAATTATCGATATCGATCAATCTGATTTCTGTTTTATCAATACGTTTTTTTTTTATCTATATCGTCCAGCCCTACTCTCTGATGAATACTGTTTTGGATTACTACTGATGGTGCTGAGCCACAATTAGGTGACGGGCTGAAATACAGGCCACCAGTGTTCAAGCCAAAAAGAGTCATTTTTAATCCTCGTACGTGTGTCATATGTTCATATGGAAGCTCGTACGTTGTAAGTGTAAATTCCCTGATGAGAAAATTGTACGGGGGCCTGCGGGAATTTTTCCAGCGCTCTTCGAGCAGAAACCCTTTTATTATGTGGCCGTGTTGTTTGATACGACCCGCCTATCACATATCGTACAGCTCTTTCTGAAAGGGAAGGGAAACGAGCGTTAGAGGCTGAGCGTTTTTTTTCTCTCTCTCTCTCCATCTGCCAATAACTTTCTGCTGGGAAACTAGTAATTTACAGAGGCCTCCATCTTAAACGGCCCCCATGCTCCGCTCTCTGCGTAGCTACATGGCACCCTGCATCCTTTAATGCTGGTTTCTGTCAAAGACCCCCCCCCCCCCCCCCCCCCCACACACACTTGGACTCGCCTGTTTGATTCTGGCACAGTCCTTATTTTACAGCTGTCCTTTTTAGTAGCCAATTACTACTTGTTTATACGCCTATTCACTTCATGACTACAAGAGCTTTAGTTTCTGAGCCTTTGGATCAGACGAGTTTACAAAGATCATAAAACATGTGTGTGTGTGTGGGTTCTCGTACTCGCTGCGCAGCGAGAACATGTTTTGCTCATTTTCTAGTAAAGTGAGGGCCGAAAAAAAGAGTCCTTGCTTTTTTTTTTTCTGTTCTAGGGGTTAAGGTTTAGGACTAAGGTGTCAATTAGGTTAGGGTTGGGTATGAACCCCCAAAGGTTAGGGTTGGGGTCAGGGTTAGGGCATAGAAAGACTTGAAGAAGAAATTAAGTCTATGGAAGTTAAGGCACGGTCCTCACTATGCACATTAAACAAGGATTAATGTGTGTGTACCTGTACCTGCATCTGAGTTAAAACATATTTTCCCATTTTACCAACTGTGGACTTTGACATAAAGCGAGGTCCTCACTTTTCTGGGGGTTAGGTTTAGGTGTTAATTAGGTTTAGGTTAGGGTGAGGTGCATACTGGTGAAGGTTTGGTTTAGGGTCACGGTTAGGCCTTTAGAAAGGGTTGAAAATGAATGGAAGTCAAGGCACGGTCCTCACTTTGTATTTAAAACAAGGATGTGTGTGTGTGTGTGTCTCAGAAGAAAGAGCCTCTCACCCGTTCGATGTGTCGCTGTCTCTGAAGTGTCGTGTGTTATGCTACGTTCAGATGGAGCGCGCTCTGAGCATCGAGGGCGTCGGGTTTACCTGTAAAGTCTCAGGTGGACGCACCTCAGGAGGCGTCGAGAGGTCCCATCACTGATAAATGTTTAACATCAAGCCTCCTGAACGATGCCCACCGACCTGAGACTGATGGACAGACGCTCCTCAGCTGAATTGGGTGTCCTGGTGGGAGAGGCGGCCACCGATGCGGGTCAGCAGGATGTCAAACAGGGCTGGGTGAGACGTAAAGAGCGTTGAAAGCGACCCTCGTCTACACGCTGCTCCTGCAGGAGGTGGTGAAACTCACCAAACTCAAAACGCCTCTGAATTATCCAGACACGGCATACATTATATTAGGGCTGGGCGATATGGATTAAAAACTAAATCTCCGATTTTATCATACCAAATCCGATTCATCGATTTTTTTTTTTTTCCTTCTTTTTGTTTCATAAAAAGAAATTAAAGAAATTATTTTAAAACCTTGCTTTTATGTCAAGCATTTCGTTAGGGAGTTGACCTGAATTCAAAGTGCAACTAGAAACATGCTTGTAAAACAAGATGGCAGCCGTGCCATTATAAACAATGAAAATATAACAAAACATTTGCTGCTAGTGGTATTACACATTGAGCTAAGAACAGGCTTCAGTGCACTTGTGAACTTCAAACTAAGTTAAAAAAAAAAGTAAACGAAGTGCCTCATATTATGGTAAAAAAAAGTTTCCACTTAACAATATTTTGACAATAATTTTGCCTAAACATATATTCAGCATCACATGCTGTTCTCTTCATGGAAACCCAATGAGTGTATTGGCAAAATCAAATCCAGATTTTCCAAAAATGAAATCTTAAAGAATTGTAAATTTGAATTAATCGATTAAATCGATTTATTGCCCAGCCCTACATTATATTATATCATTCAGTAAATAAAGAAAAGCCACTCATTTCATCTTTAATTTTCCAAAGAGTCCGGTGGAGGAGAAGAACAGAGCAGCTCCTCCTAACAGCCGGCGCTTAGCCAGACGCGCCGTCAGAGCGTTGAGGCTCTAGACAGCGCGTCAGACCTTTATGTGCACGAGTGGAGGTGTTGGACCTAACGCCATTTCAGTGTCAAAAAGGCCTTTGGTCTGAATGCAGCATTAGTCTCACAAACTGCTGTCATCTTAACACCGATGTCAGCTGATAATTAGTTGGTCAAATATTTGTAGCGTGGACTGCAGGGCGTCGCTAAACCAGAAGCACGGCAACACTTGAAATGATCGTCTCGGTCTTGCTTCACTATAAGTTCCTCTAGAGATTCTGTAAAACTGCAACCCGTCAATACCAGCTTTAGCCAATCTCAATGTGTCTTTAAGTACTGTAGTATGAGGAGATATAAGAAAGACGTTCAAAGTAGCTTTAGCATCACAAGCTTCATTAATTATGTACCTTATGATCTGAATTGAATTTGTGATGTGCGCGAGAAAGTAGCTGCTGTGAAAAGTTTTTACTAAAATAAAAAAGGACAAAATTATTTGGGGTTGACCTTTTAAACTATCTTTAGCTTCATGGCCTGTTAGCATGGTACATCTCAGCTGTGGGCAATAAGGTCACTTGAAGTCCATCTAACTGCACAAGTATGTTCTATACAGACGTCTGCAACCTGAACTATATTTGAGGGTTGGCAGCCATGAAGCCTTTTGCGATGGTGACGAAGCAGACGCCAATGTTGTGATTTGATATGTCGTGCAGCTCTAATCAGAGCCCACCGACATATTCAACTCTGGTATTTGATGTTTACATGGGGTGGGGGGGGGGACAATTTTATTTGCTTGTTTATCTTTTAGTCTCTGCGAGGCACTATTTAAGGAATCAATAACGGATGTAATTGTTGCTAGAAGTTTTCAATAAAGCTTCGTTCAAACAAACAAACAAACAAAAAAGTAATAGTGACACTGGCGTCTCTGGGTTAGCATGAAGTTGTTGAGCAATCAGAGCCGACAATATAAAGACCACATCATAGCAAGACGGAGAAAGATGAGAAAAAAAACCAGCCCGGCTATTAACGACGACTTTTTGTGGAGCCGAGACTGTTGCTGCTGCTGTAGAGACGTCTGCGTGGACCTGTGGTGAGGGCCAGGACAGTGACGTAAACGCGGATGAAATGAGACTTGGGGTCCGTTCTTCGTACGTCGCTAACTCAGTTAGCAGGATTTCATTGTTGACGATTTGGCATGATCTTGGATCGTTTGGTTCTTCGAAAGACATCCTGCACTTGTTGTCATAGCAACATGTGCGCCAGCTTAAGCCTGCTCGAGAGCAGGTTTATTTCATGTAAACAGGATTAGATCATGGCTGTATAAGCGGAGGAGATGGGAAGTCTGTCGTAGCCATGTTGTCCATTTTTACGACTGCAACCTGTTGCGGAAGGTGCAAGAATAATTTCAGAGCTTCTCGAATTAATCACGTATTGCGCAATAGACAGGATCCTTTAGCGCAGCGCAACAGTGTAATTGTAGAGAGATTTTTCTTGGTGGCTGTTATAAACAGACAAACACATCAGTTAACAGTGTCTTTTAGAGAGGAAAAAGTGGTGTTGGAGCCATAAATCTAAAATATTTAAGTTATTTGTATGATGGTTTGCTTTTTATTTTTATCCTATTCAGTAAGAAGATTTGTTCAGGCTATTTTATTGTGAAGTTTAGTTTACTTTGAAAGGCTTGCTTCCTGTCGAGCCGTATATTGTATTAGAAAAAACTATGGATGGATTATCTAGCCACGGAGCAATACAGTTTTACCGTGTAAACTGTGGATGACTTGGAAAAGGAAGATTTTAATTTTTTATGGATACAAATTTTTTTTGGAAAAATTCCTAGTTTGCACGCGTCCTTTACTTCCAGTCTCTAAGGAATGACACTGAAATTTGGATCTCTTGACATAACAAGTGCCTTTTTAAAATAAAGTATAATAATTAAAGGCTACCATTTTGTAGAATATTCTTGTATTTCACTTTTACTTGTCCCCATGTTCTAGTGGGTCCCGTGGAGGCTCTGACATAAAAGAACTAAGTAAATATGAGATTATTAAAATGCAAAAATACATACTGTAGAAAGTGATAGAAACATCTACCATGGACAGTATTTACGCATTAATTTGTCTGATGCTTTTGCCAGCCCTCTCTCCTGGCTTTAGCAGACTTTGAGGTGTTCGTTTTAATTAATGACACAAATTCGGCATAACCTTCCATTTAAAGCTCTTGTTCTGCTTGGGAGAAAAACTGTGGGCGTTCTTTGGCCACGCTGAACAGCCAATAGCGGCGCTGCTGATCATTGTTTCTACTATCGATACATTTCCCCTTTTAAACAAACCCATGAACGCGCAGTTGTCTCAGATAACTCAATCCAGCCATACTAATCGTAAACAACAGGTGTGTTCGAAGAACCCAATTAGCCGGATCAGGATTAGCCGGATGAAATCATCTTGGATGTCTCATTTGATCTCGGATGTTTTAAGCAACGTACGAAGAACGGACCCCTGGCCATTCAGACTGCAAACGCTATGAAAACAATCGACTACGTCTATTATTTAGTACCATTGTGGCACACATTGGGAGAAAGGATTGGTATCGGGGTGTTCACACTGCCGTTGAAAGTCGGATATGGGTCGCATTTCCCTGCAATGTGAACGTAGCCTTGTTTAGGTTCATGACTAAACATAAGTCCCAATATTTCATGAACCTTTTTCCTTCTCTAACTGCATAACTACACCACAGGACAAAGGTTTTCATGCACCAGCGTTACGCCTCGATTTATTTTCTTCTTTTGCACTTTGTCACATTGCAGCTAAAAACTCGAATGTGTTTTCTTGAGGATTTATGCAATGGACCAAAGCAGGGTATTGGAGGAGCTGCAGTGATCAACAGCTCAGGTGTGAAAATCTGTTGACAGAAGAACTATTATTCCAGCACTCCTAAAGTCTGACCTTATGGGAGAGAAAAGTCCCATGGAATGTTTTCCACCAGCCGTAGATTGGACAGATGTGGCAGAAGGTGCTCTGGGCACATGAGAAACCCATGGAAGATGCCACCCCTTCAGTATAACATGGCTGCGGCAGCGTCATGAAGTGGGGAAACTGGTTGGACCTGACATGGCTGGAGCAAAACACAGGGCCTGGAGGAAAAGCCGTTGGAGGCTCGAGCCTGGAGCTGAGGTTTCTCTTCCAGCTGTTGTGTTAGAAATGGCCCAGTCAAAGTCCAGAGCTAAGCTAACCTGTGACTAGACAGAAAAGGCTAAACTTTGAAAGGAAACGTGGAGCAAAACATCAGGGTTTGGCGGTGTAAAGCTAGAGGAAGATTTGCAGCTTTAGCCGCAGCGAAACAAGGTTCTATAGAGTACTGACAGGGTGCGCTAAAAACAAACGCACAGCCACATTCCCTCTGAGTTTTATTTGTAAAAAAACTTTATTTTCTGTACACTTCACGACGTTGCACTACTTTGTGTTTGTCTATTAGATAAAATACGTCAATAATATGACACGGTGTCAAAAAAGCGGCATTAATACTTTTTTTCCCAAGGCACTGCACAGTGAATATCCTGTTTAAGAAAAAAAAATCAATAAAGTAAAGGATGATGATGATGATGATGATGATGAGGTGCAGAAGGAGAACATTTCCCTGCAGAAGGAGGACATTCCATTCCTTCGCTCAGCGGCTGGCAGCGCGCTGCAGCTCTGACGCCGTCGCTTCCTGCAGGATTAATCAGATTTCGACCTGCCGTTTTACCGAGGTATCCCGTTTAGGGCTGAACGATTTTGGAAAATAATCTAATTGCGATTTTTTTTTTTCTTCTTAATATTGCGATTTAATGCGATTTTTTTTTTTTTTTTTTTTTTTTTTTTTTCCCCAGTTTAATTTATCATGTCTTTTTAAACATATACAAACAACAAATCAATTTGTTTCCTCACCGTGTGGATTAGTTGCTAAAAGACCCACAGCGTCTAAACTCAGAGCAGAAATGATTGCGTTCTGCCTACGATATATTTCAACCAAAATTGCAATTTTGACTCTGCATTAACCACAAGCAACAAAAATGGCCTCTAAATAAAGATGTTTTAAACAAGGACTTTTTAAAACAAGCACTTTTAATGTTTCTATTGATCAGAATATTGTTCAAGAGAACAGCTTTTAGTTGATTTGGACGTCAGTCCTTGTTGAACATAAAGTGCAACCAACAAGCAAGTCTATGTATTAAACTGATTGACCTGTCCTTAACAATATGTATGATTATATAAACTCTAAAACAAGTAATAGAATTAGATTATCTCACTGCTGCAACTGCCTTCCCTTCCATGTGGACGTGGCTAATTCCCTAATTGTTACATAGCCAAAAATTGAAGACCTCTGCGATTTGGAAATTGCGTTTTTTTAAATCGCGATTATATTGAAAATGCAATTAATTGTTCAGCCCTAATCCCGTTCCCTGAAAGTCTCTTGGAATTTTCCGGCCCCTCCGTCGGCCCGTCCGGTACCCGTCTTCCCGCTCGTCCTCACGGCTGCCGGCTCCACGTTCCTCCCTGCTGCAGCGCAGGTGTCGGTGGAGCCCGCTACGCTCTCAGAATGCGTTTGGGAGTTCAGCTGGCTGTTCTCGCTTGTGTGTGTGGCTGGTGTTGGAGAGATTGCTGGCTTCCTGTCCAAAGGTAGCAACACTCCCACTTCCTACTATTCCTCAGGCTCTCTGACAGAGCTGGAGGATCTATCACAGCGGTCCAGAATCGAGCGTTTCACTGTCAAACTGCAGTCGGTCTCGCCTCTAGTTCCCATTCCCAGCATTCTTATCTTACTCCGCTGTATGTTCAGCCGCCCCGTTAGATGACCTTTAAACGCACCACATTCCTCTCCATTCCCACACGGTCCGAGTCATTTTCCAACCTCTGCTTCTTTCCCAGAGGTGCAGTTAGCCGACAGCTGCCGCGCGGTACATTCGGTCCGTACGGGCCGCTTTGACAGAAATGTTTGTCTTCCTCCAGGCATAGGTCGAATACAGGCCAAGTCTCTGGGGAACCTCTCCAGCCTAACCGCGGAGGACCTCCCCCTTCCGGCCGGGTGGACCGTTGACTGGACCATCCGCGGCAGGAAGTACTACATCGACCACAACACCAACACCACACACTGGAGCCACCCTCTGGAGAGGGAGGGGCTCCCTCCAGGCTGGGAGAAAGTGGAGTCCGCTGAGTTCGGGGTCTACTATATGGACCACATCAACGAAAGAGCTCAGTACCGACACCCATGTGCCCCGAGGTGAGGCGACGAGGATATGCTTACATCTCTAACTCACATAATTCTACTTTAAAAAAACAAAAAGATAGTATTGGTTATTTGCTGTTTTAAAACGGTGGGACACTAATGATACGGAGACGCGTTTCCTTTTCAGCGTGCCCCGTTACGACCAGCCCCCACCGCCCCCCGTCACCTATCGGCCACGCCCACCCGAAAGGAACCAGCCGGTGCTGGTACCAGCCAACCCGTACCACACGGCAGAGATCCCAGACTGGCTGCAGGTGTACGCCCGCGCTCCCCTCAAGTGAGTACGGATTGGGGAGCAGCTCCACCAGTACCTGTGATATTTATTCAAAGGAGCAATTTGTCGGGTCAGCGGGCCGACTCCCGAGTTTTTTTTTGCCCACTGATCTCTATTTATTCACTGGATTGCCGATTGGCCGTTGGTAAGACACGTCGCTGTGAAGCCACCAGCCGCCATATTGGTACTCCCTATTTTCCTGCAGTAACTAGGGAATAGGTGCGCTACAGCATCGAACAACGATGATTTTCTCATGTTCAGGGGGGGCTTAAGACTTTTAAAATGTCAAATGCCATATACTTTTATGCTGTGTCTATGCATTAGCCTTTAAATCTGACATAGATTTACAAAAGAGCTAAATTAATGAACCAGTTTAAGCACTCCACAGAGCTTCAATTTCTACACTAGACAAATCACATAACTTTGCACATAAAGTATACATGTATATCTATACATTACATACGCAGCGTGTGTATGCACACACACATTTCTGCATAATAATAATAAAAAAATATTTCAGCACATGACTTTCTCAGTACTTGATATTGTTAGTACATCCACTGACTGTAAAATTACCTGTGAAACGTTTTCACACAGCCAGAAAACTGCTTGTTGTTGCAACCAAATCCTATGGGATTCTGTGAGAGTAGGGAGTAGCAAGATGGCGGCCAGTTTTTCGGGCCAATCAGCAATCCAGTGAATAAATAGAGATCAGTGATTTTCCCACGTAGAGGTGACGACTGTCCATCCAAAGCACTAAACAGGTGTGTTCATCTTAACTACATTAGTGCCACCGGTAGCAAAGCAGAGATATATCGAGATGGTCTATGTTGTGTTAGAATTATACTTTTATGTGTTCCTGGAGGCTGTTTTTCAGCTGTTTCTCATATTTAGCTTTTCAGCAAATGTTCCTGTGAAACATTTGGGCTAAAACTTTTAATCAGAGCAGCCTTTTTATAATTACTTTTATGAAAGAAACAACATATCGAGATAAATAGTGTGTATCGGTAGTAAGTAAATGTTTGAGTCTGGGGGTAATTGGAGAAAATTGACTGCATTCAAACTTGTGCACTCAGATTTTCTGTTTGCTAATAAAAAAAGGGGAAAAAAGAAATAATTAAAAGCCCCAAATTAATATGACAACCTTGCCAAGGACAAGTGTGACACGTGTTTGTGCTGTTCTAGAAACGTCTTGGCTGAAGTCCCTGGTGGTAATTAGCTACATGGACAAAAGTAATCGGAATAAAAATGCGTCAAAAACACGGCTATCAGAATATTGTGATCGGATCAAGCTCAGTTGGAATGAAATTATAATCCGAATGAGTGGTGTTATATGCCGATTGATAATCCGATCAACTGCATTATCCATGTCTTATTGTACTAAATTCTTTTTTTTTAGTCTCAAATTGAGAATAATTAGGAACCTTTTTGTCTTATATTGTTGCTGACCTTTCATACTTTAGTCCAGGGGTCTGCAACCTGTGGCTCCGGCTCTTAAAAACTTTGGCTACAAATTATGTTTTTATTATGGTATTTAAATGTAATAATGATAATAAATGCAGGTTTTAGCATTTTTTTTCTTGGAATAATTGCTTTTAATTTTCACAGCAGAATGATGGTGAAAGTGCCAGTAATATTTAGTTTTAAATCAATATTTTTTTCATTATGTTGGAAAATATGATTTTATTTATATCATTATCCACATATATAAACATGCCGTCCATCCTCTTTTTTTTTTTCTTCTTTTTTTTTTAACTCAAAAGACATAAAAGGGTGTTTCTTTAACAATGACAACATATTTCCTATAGTAGATCTTTATCCAAAATTACTGCAAACGCTTTAAGATGCACTAAACGGTTCCCCCCCTGGTTCCCCCCCCCCTCAGGTATGACCACATCCTGAAGTGGGAGCTGTTCCAGCTGGCCGACCTGGACACCTATCAGGGCATGCTGAAGCTGCTGTTCATGAAGGAGCTGGAGCACATCGTCAAATCCTACGAGGTGTACCGCCAGGCGCTGCTGTCGGAGCTGGAGGCGCGCAGCCAGCGGCAGCCGTGGTACACTCAGCAGCCCAACAAGAACTTCATGGGCAACATGTGACCGCTTCTCTCGGCCACGCCCGGCCGAGGTTGCAGCAGTGTGGGAGCGGCCCCTGTTGCCTTTGATATCAACATTGACTCGTAATTGCTTCCTTACCAAATACATCCGTGCCTTCGCTTGATCCAAATATAACAGCCAAGAGGTCAAAACACTCCCTGACAGCGTGGAGGAGGAGGAGGGGGGGGTGCTCACTTTATGAATGACTGAAAGAAACAGTAGAATGAAGACTGTGTGGAGGCTGCTTGTGGTGTTTAAAACCACCCAAATCAGACGTGAATCATGGTGCAATTCCACTTCCTTTTTGTTTTTTTTTCAGGACTGAGCTGCACCATGTCTGAAAGTCTGGACACCTGTTGAGAACGATCCCGAGACTGTGCCTTTAATAAAGTAAAATGCAGCAACTTAGCCATTGTTCGCCCGTATCACGCGTACACCGTCTGATCCGTCTCTTTTTTTTTTTCTTTTTTTTTTTCTCCTGCAGGGCGAATTGACCGGCAGCTTCTTCTATTTAAACACACTTTTTGTTTCCTTTTGCTTTGTAACCCTCATAAACTAAAACAATACTCTTAGGGTAAATAAACATATGCATTGCTCTTGTTTTTTGCAGACACTCTGTACACTAAAAGACAATCCAAAGGTTTCTGTCATCTTGAAATGTTGTGAAACACTTTTGCTGCGGTGGTTTGAGCATCTCGGCTCACCTGGCATTACTACCAATCAGGAATATTCCTGTTTTGTTTTTTTTGTTTTGTTTTTTTCTTTAATAAAACAAAGATAAGCTACTGGACATTTTACCATACCTTTTAAAAACATATAAAGTTTGCCAAATGAGTGCATTTGACTTGAAACTGCTGTGAATCTTTGTCTTATTTGCTTCAGAGTGACGTGTTCGGTTATTTTTCCTGAAGCGTTGGTTCCCAGAGGCCTGTTCTAGCAGCAACACGTTTGGAGATGCTCAGAAATTGTTTTTGATGTGCTGAAGAAGGCATCTTTACTTCCAAAACATCTATAGAAAATAGGTTTTTAGTCAACTATTTAGCGGGAGAAGTGGAACTTGAACGCTTTGAACGGCTTTTATTGTAGAGTTTGATCTTAAATTGATTCTAATAAGCCTCATCTGCTCCTTCCGGTTCAATGCAGTGCAACAAATGGCTTCCCTGTTTCACAAAAGCTAAAATTCAGGCTCCAAATCAAATAGGTAAGCGATAAAATCGGGACCGACCCAAACTCAAAAGTACAGGTTTACAGTTGTTGCTGTGTGCTGGTCATATGATTGGAATATCACGAAAAAAAAATTTTCTTTTGAGGAATCCCATTCAAAAAGTGAAACTTGTATATTATATTAATTCATTACAAACAGACTGATTTCTTTTTATTTTGATGATTGTAACTGACAACTAATGAAAACCCAAATTCAGTATCTCAGAAAACTAGAATATTGTGGAGAGGTCCAATACAGAAGACACCCGGTGCCACTGTAATCAGCTAATCAACTCAAAACACCTGCTAAAGCCTTTAAATGATCACAATCATGGGGAAGACTGCTGATTTGACAGTTGTCCAGAAGACGACCTCTGACACCTCGCTCAAGGAGAGCAAGACACAGAATGTCACGTTGCCTGAGGTCCAGTGTAACGTTTCCACAGTCAGTGATGGTTTGGGTGTCGTGTCATCTGCTGGTGTTGGTCCACTGTGTTGTCTGAGGTCAAAGGTCAACGCAGCCGTCTACCAGGAAGTTTTAGAGCTCTTCATGCTCCCTGCTGCTGACCAACTTTATGGAAAGGCAGATTTAATTTTCCAACAGGACTTGGCACCTGCACCCAGTGCCAAAGCTACCAGCACCTGGTAGGAAATCTATGGGGTATTGTGAAGAGGAAGAAGCGATACACCAGACCTAACAATGCAGAAGAGCTGAAGGCCACCATGAGAGCAACCTGGGCTCTCATAACACCTGAGCAGAACCACAGACTGATGGACTCCATGCCACGCCGCATTGCTGCAGTAATCCAGGGAAAAAGAGACCTGACTAAGTTGAAGGCTGTACATGTTCACACTTTTCACGTTTATACTTTTCAGCTGGCCCACATTTCTGAAAACCCTATTTTTGTGTTGATCTGAGATACTGAATTTGGGATTTTCATTAGTTGTCAGTTCTAATCATCATTAAAAGAAATAAACACTTGAAATATATCAGTCTGTGTGTAATATACTACAGGTTTCACTTTTTGAAAAACATTATGTTACTGAAAAAAAAAGAGATCTACCATCAGGAGCTGCAACACACTTCTTTTCAGCAGATTATATATAGACAATGTCATTCAACATTTTAACAGCTAGAGGAAGGTGCTCTGCAGAAGTCTGCATTATAACATATTGTAAAAATTTAATTTTCATCTTTCTAAAAATAAAAAAAAAAAAATATATATATATATATATATATATATATGTGTGTGACTGGTTCTTTGACTGTAAAACAGGTGGTTTTTATTTATCAGTTATATATTAGGCATGATCTTTTATGGGGGAAATGTCTTCTTTCATTATAATCGTTGCTTGCGTCTGGTGTATGTGAATACTTGAGCCTGTTTGGTTTAGAGAAAATCCACAATGAAATCTAAACTAATGCACCCTGCGTTTAAAAAGATCTGTTAAAAAAAAATTCACCAGAAGCCCAAAATCGATAGCAGTTATGGAAACTTCTGACAAGAACAGCAGATAAAGAGAAAGATGAAATCCGGTGTTGGATGAGTAAAAACGTATTAAACGCCACGAGGATGGAGGATCTTACAGAAAAATAAACTCCAATTCTCCTAAGGTTACTCTATAAAGAACATCTAATGTTAAAAGGCGCGTCGACATTAATCTTAACTTCAACTCTTTTTTGACTGTGACTTTGCGGTCTGTTGAGGCCAAACGGCTAATTTGAAGGTTGTGGATTCCTTTGAGCGTATAATAAGAGGAGGGATGTATGGGGTGGATAAACACTTTAAAGCGTGTCTCCATCTCTTTGGAAACAAACTCCTACACAAATAAAACGACTTCTCAGACACTTGAAAACAAGACGGCATGATTACACGCTGCAGAAGACTGCGACATGCTGCCATGCTTTTCCATCTTCTGCCCTCGGGGTCAAGCCTCATCATCGGCTTTCTGAATCAGCACGGACCCAACGCTGGACGCTGATGTCTTGCTCGGTGTTTACGAACGCGAGGCCCGAGGCTCCTCCGTCACCGTCCCAACCGGCCAGAGGATTCAGGTTACGTGCGAAAAAGATGACGGCCGACATCTGGAATGAGATCTGTGGCCACGCCCCGGCAGCATCTAGCTTTGATTCCTCCTGCGGGCGCGGAGCGGCTGCATTCCTGGGATTTGCTGGAACATTCAGTGAGAAACGGAACAATGGAGCCGCCGGGCCTCCTCTTTGCCACAGTAGGAACTGAACACACACACACACGTGGGACCCCGCGACTTTTTACGCTGCACAACCGCAGAGCTGCGAGCGGAGTAAAAAGGTGAGGAGGGGTGCCTGTTGCGCTTGAAACTGACTGGTTCTCCTCGGCCTCCACGCTGCTGCTCCCTGAGCTTTCCACGGAAAGAGCAAACGCACAGTGCCTTGCAAAAGTTACATTTTTTCCCCACTTTCTGAACCACATTATTCAATGTATTTTATTGGGATTTCTTTTTCATGTGATGGAACACCACAACGCAGGATTATAATTCTGATAGCGAAAGAGGAAGGAAAAGCTCACGTGGGTTTTAGCATCTCGTCCAAGTTTTAGGTGCAGTGTATAAGGAGACACGGCTTCGGACCAATAAGATACACGGTGGTGGCGGGATCATGCTGCGGGCATGCTTTTCTCCAGCTGGTCAGGGTTGATAGAAGGATAGATTCAATTTAGTTCAATTCAAAAGTACTTTAGCAATCTCAAAGGGGATTAATAAAAGGGGTCAAGTCAAAGCCCAGAGCCAATCAAATTTGAGAATCTGCAGAGCATCTGACGGCGCTTCGCTATTCTGCAAAGAGAAATGGGCGGCAATGCCAGCTTCTTGATCTGCACACACACCCAGGGAGGCCGAATCCAGAGGCACGCCGCACCTTACAGCCTCTCGCTTCTAAAAGACGTCCGAAGCAAAACGTCCCTCCCTCGTTCCAATCACGTTCCGCTCTGACTTGGTCCTCTAGATAAAATCCCAATAAAATACATTCTCACTCACGCCTGCGGTCCCAACACGACAAAACCTGCGAGGCACCGCGTCGCCCGCAGCTTGTAGCGCGCCTCGGTGTGTCTGTGTCTGCCCAGGCCGACCGGGATGTGAAAGAACGAAAGACGAAACGTTTACATTTTATGGCACAACACCGCTTTTGTCACAACCATTAAAACATATTTCTTTTAAAAAGTATACCTGAATTCGGAGCTTAAAGATGAGAAACATCAACATGCAAATAATTCCTCTTCATTATTCAACACACTGTACATAATTTGGCCTTTTGCGGATCATTATATATATATATATATATATATATATATATATATATATATATATATATATATATATATATATATATATATATATATATATATATATATATATATATATATATAAACAGCACGAAAACCCTAAAGAACAGAACGCTTGTCACAAGTGGTTATTTCACAAACTCGGCAATACTCTGTAGGTAAAGCATTGCCCGCGTTAAATGACGGAGAAATCAGTGTGACGTGAAATAAACAGCAGACTGCAGGCCGGACGCTCGGAGGTCTCCTCCGGCGGAGTGCGTCTGTGGAGACGACAGGTGAACGACGATGGTACACTGGAGCCCACGCTTCGACAGCAGACCCCCCACGCCGAGGCGGCGCTCGGACATTTCTGATGCAGGAAACGTTCTAAAGTTCAATATAAGCAATTAAAGTAAGTGTCTGGGTTCGCTGGCTGCAGCAGCAGCCATCACCAGAATAGAGTAGTGCCCGACGGGTGAGGACGTCCCCCCTCTCCTTCCCTCCCCCTCCCAAAAAAAACCAAAAAAAAAAAAAAAACCCAGAAAAGTCCCTGCAGTGTTGTCATCAGTCCTTCTTCTTGTCCCGCTCCTGGGCGGCGGCGTCCGCGTGGGCCCCGGGGAAAGCGTGGTGGTACAGGTGCCGGTGGTTGGCCGCTACATTGTACAGCTTGTACAGAGCCTGGGTGAGGAAGGACAGGATGGGTCAGGACACGCCGGGTTAATTCAGACACAACCGACGTCACAGGAGGAAGAGGAACAGGAGAGCGAGCGGCACGGACAGAAATATCTATCTACGGCCACGCTTAACTTGAGTGAGTTAGAGAAACAAGAAGCAACGCTTTTCCGGTCCTCCTCGGCTCTGCAGAGGCCCAAGGCAGCTAAAGAAAGCAGAGCAAGCATCCTGCACAGGCTTCATGCACGCCGAGTCGTAGTGCGGAGCAGGTGTCGAGATGCTACATGCGTTGCCCTGCGCAACATCTCTCGCCCCCTTTTAACCTTTTAACTAGTGTTGCACCGATACCGATACCAGTATCGGCCGGGGTGCCGATACCGCACTAAAATGGTGGTATCGGTATCGGCGAGTACCAACAAATAGGTCACAGATACCATTTTGATGTTTGTATGTCACTTGAATGCAGCCTTCTCTCTCCCGACACTCACTAGTTCTACTGGATTCACTTTGTATTAGTCTTTTTCCTGCTTTAATAAGGTAGCAGCTTGACAAAGCCGTGATAGCAATTATTTTACATCCAAGTAGTATGCTGTTCTTCATATATACACACACATCAATTTCAAAGTAATGGTATCGGTATGGTATGGTATCGGCCGATACTGCACAGCCAGGTATCAGGGCAAAAAAATGGCATCGGCGCAACACTACTTTTAACATCTCGTCCTCTTACAGGCAGAATCCTAAACAGTTTTGGTTCCATTTTCATTTATGTCTTTTGCATGACTGGCCGTCACAAAGTAATGGATAACACCGAAGCAGAAGGAAAATGATCCGCTGATTCTGAAAAGCAGAGCGTCAACGCAGATCTTTTGATCTATGTCTACCAGCTTTGCACATCTTTTTTTTTTTTTTTTTTTTTTTTTGCTCGGTCCTTGCAAAATAATTAGCAAAAAAGGAGCAAAAGGGCCTGCAGACATTGATTTTTTATTTTTTTCATTAAAGTCCTGCCATGTGTTCTTAATTAGATTTAGGTCTGGACCATTCCAACAAGAACATGTTCTTTGCCATGCAGCCCAGGCTGTTTGTTTTTTTATCTGCTGGAAGATGAACCTCCTCTGCAGGTTTTCCAGCCTGCAAACTGATTTTCTTCCAAATATGCCTTGTATCTAAAGAAATCCCCACAGCATAATGCTGCAAACACCGTGTTTTAATCTGAGAATAGCATGCATGGATTTTACTTAGCAGTTTCTGAGGTGCTGAATACAAATGCATGTCAGATTTCTATTATTACATGTAAAATATGTCCAAACTGTGCATCCTTTTCCCTTTTGTCCCCCCCCCCCCCAGAAAAACCTGCCTCCACCAAGATAAAGAGAAGAGACGCCACCCAGCTTGGTATCGGCACACAGTGGAAAAGCCGACACCGGCCGCGGCATAGGGGCGCAGAACTGCACAAGGCAAGGCATGTTATTTTTGGAGCAACAAGGAAGGACTTGATAAACTACACTAAATTACACTTAAAGAAAATAAGCACACACACACAAACAGGAGACACTGTTTGGCAAGCAGATGCTTTGGCTCACCTGGCTCTTCGTAATACCCACCTCATTTGTGCTCCCCTGCAGAAGCATTCAATGAAATAAGTACAAAGAATGTAAAATGGATACGTGCTGAAACACACATTCATCAACAGCAACAAAGACGGGATTAATGTGGTCATAGGTTTTGGAGGCATTTTGGCAGCTGGATCTGAAAATAATGATATTTTTATTTCCCAGACCTTATTCCCTTTGTCATTGATTAAATGCTTTCTGCTTCCTTCCTTCCTCCTGCCATACATTCGTTGCTTCCTACCTGTCTATTTTGCTCCCTTCCTTAATCCTTGTTCCCTTCCTTCCTTCCTTCCTCCAGTTAATTTTTTTCATTCCTTCCCTGTGCACTTCCTTTCTTTTCTTCCTTGTACCCTTCATTACTGACTTCCCGTCGGTCATTCCTCCTTACACCTGCGCAACACTTTTATCTTTCCTTTCTTCGGTTCTTGTGTCTTTTCTTTCTCACTTTCCTTGTGCTCTTCCTTCCCTTCTTCCTTGATCCCTTCCTTTGTCATCTTCCTTGTGTCATTCTTCCCATTCTTGTGTCCTTTTTGCCTGATTTCTTCCTTCGCTTTCACTTCATCCGTTTCTATCCTTTCTTGTGCCTTTTCTCCCTTCCCTTTTTCTGTGAATCCTATCCTTCCTTCCTTCCTTCCTTCCTTCCTTCCTTCCTTCCTTCCTTCCTTCCTTCCTGTATGAGGTTTCCTATATCAACCCTGCTTCCTGTAAAGTTCAGTGTGGAAAAGCCTAACATTTTTACATGATCATACCGTAGGAACACTGTGTAGAATCTGTCCCCACCTAGTGGACATATGATGTGTTCTCACTGAGGGTTTTGCTTTTTTGCACAGAATATTTATTTAATTCCTAAGCAAAGTACGACAAACAGGGCTGCCAAAATGCAGTATGAAATGGGAACACTTCTCTCATGAGACAACGGGGATCTAAATGGACATGCAAATATATTTTGATTGTGACTGTCTTAATGATAAATACATTTAGAGGTCTGGGCTCAGTTAAGCCATTTACCTGGTCCCAAAGTGCCCCAGCCACCTGGTCGATGACGGCGCCCAGTTCCCTGTACTCCCCGGAGTATCGGATGTAGGCCCAGGTGCAGAGGGTGATCAGCGCCAGGCCCAGGATCATGTTGCACAGGCTGGCGATGATGTCCACGCCCACAAAGCCCGTGATCCCCGCCGCCACGTACATGACGAAGATGACCACGAAGAGCGTGGCCGGCGTGCGGGCGGCGTGGAAAATGTTCTTGGAGTCGTTGTGCTTGATGTACTGGACGAACACCTCGTCGATCTCGCCCTCCAGCTGCTGCAGGTAGCGGCGGCTGAACTCCTCGCCACCCATCTTCTTGACGCCGCGGAAGAGCTGCAGGGCCTCCTCCCTGATGGTGGCGTGTCGGCTCTGCAGCTCGCTGGGGGCCAGGAAGGGCCGGTCGCCTCCGCAGACCTGGGGGACCGAGAGGAGAGGGGTCGGCGTGAAAGGAAAAAAGTGCAAGCGGACGCGTAGCATCGACTTTTCAACCGACCTCCTCCATTTTTTTGTTGTACAGATCCTTGGCAGCTGCGACGGCTGCTAAATTATTGGCCTCCGCTGTGGCCTGAAGAGAAAGCACAGTCCACACGTTGAAGCATGAGACGCGGCGCAAAGCAATTATTCCAGAGGGGGAAAAAAACGGGACTAAACACTGAAATAATGACAAACCAGTGTCTTTAAACGTACCTGCAGCATTGACTTAGGATGTGGCAACTCTTCCCCCTGGTATATTTTAATGTATGCCTGAAGCACAGAATACAGATATTTTCATAATGAAAGCAGAAACGTTCATTTTGAAACACACGCCTGTGGTGTTTGGTTCTGGCGGTTCAGTTCTGACCTTAAAGTACTCCAGCAGGCCTCTGCAGGTGATCTTGCTGCCGTTGATCTCCTTCACGTCGATGTTCCGAGGACTGAGGATCCAGGGGATCAGGATCTTCAGGTTGTTTATGAACTCCCCATCGATCTCTAAATGAGAACAAACAGCTTGTGCAACAATCTGGGAGTTTGCTTGGTAGGGATTTTAAAGCAGATATTTGCTGATGAAGTAATTAGCTTTCTTTTATCAGTTTCCCAGGAAAAAAAAACTTCTGCAGAATCAAGAAGCAGAGATGCCTGTACTATCATTCTTACATATTATCTAAAGGTTATTAGATGTGCGTGGTGCCGCTTTGCTTAAATCTGGTTTTTAAAAAGTTGTCCAGCTGCCTGAAAGGCTGTAGCTGGTGCAGTCGTGCCTCTGGTTCCATCTGATGTAAAACTAACACAACCTTTAAATTAAAAGAACTTGATACCAACAGACATAGTGGACCCTAAGCTAAAAGTACATTCACACTGCAAAAAGAGAACTAAAAATAAGTAAAATTGTCTTGAAATGAATGTATTTGCCCTTGATTTGAGCAGGTAAATGAGATTATTTGCCAATGGAATGAGTATTTCTACCCCTAAAATAAGATGATGGAGAAGAATTTTTCCTATTTTAAGTGCAAAAATCTCATTCCATTGGCAAATAATCTTATTTATTTGATCAAATCAAGGGCAAATACATTCATTTCAAGAAAATTTGACTTATTTTTAGTTCTATTTTTGCAGTGCAGTGTCACAATAAGGTGGGCCTCCTAGTTAAATATTTGGGCCCTAGATCACACCCATCTTTAAGCACAGCTTTTATTCCTCCCTGCCACATTAGTTTTCTGCCCTTTTTTACATGCTTATGACTCTCCTAGCGACAAAATGTGATGTACACACAACTTCCAAGCATTCCTAGCCACTTTTTGCCACAGTGACCAACACAAACATCTATGGCCACCCTTTTCTGCGACGTGCCGCTGGCAGAGAGAAGATACCTTTAATCCTTCCGTCAAAGTTCGGGTTGGTGGCCACCTTGAGGCCGGGGTGAGGCATCAGGAAGCAGGAGATGTTGGTGAAGCAGGAGTGGATGTGCTTGCGCACGTTCTGAAGCTCTTCGTGCTGGTTCTCCGAGATCTGCAGCAGGAGCACACGGTTCCGGTTCTATTCAATTGCGACTTGGCGCCACAGAAATTGAGCGGGACTGAATACAATCAGACAAACCCCGGCGACAAGCTCATCTCAGCAAATTGAAATATCACTGAAAAGATCATTTATTTCGGGTGTTCGATTCGCTTCTCATTAAATAGATTAATTCCACACGGGCGGATGCATTTCAAGAGAATAATGCTATTCATTTAGAAACTTTTGGCTCATAGCTACTGAAAACCTGAAATTCTGTTTCTAAGAAAACCTAAACATAATTGAATTAAAAGGATTCATTATAAAGAAAACTGAGCCTATTAAAGCAGTATGTCCATGGACTGTATGTTATATGTTCTCAGCGTGCGGGCTGGGATATATTCCATTTTCTGACCCACTTAATCCCTCATGGGGTCACGAGGGGTACTGGTGTCTATCTCCACCTATCAATGGCCCAGAGGCGGGGTACACCCTGGACAGGTCGCCAGTCTGTCGCAGCGGTCTGGGATCCTTATTAGTGAATTACTGCATCAGTGCGGCGTAGCATGGAGGCCATCAGTGGTTCTGCTGAGGTGTTCAGGAAGCCCCGATTGTTTTAACAGTGACCTTAAGCGCGTCTGCATCGTTGGCTCTAGTGTACCCTGATCTTTCATATCTACTACGGTGTTTATGGGTTAGGCTCACTAAAGCCTTGCGGGTCAATCCATCACAGCGATGTGCTGCTCATCAAAGCAGGCGGTCAAATCAGCGTCTCCATAATGCCTGTCAGCAGAGGAAAGCACACGGTGCTCTGAGATGTCCCGATGGACGCCTGCGCTGACTTTACACTTGAAACCCAATGGACCAACCCAACAAGAATGACACGGCACCCCAAATCGCTACTGACTTGGAGCAGCTTGGACTCTAGGCCTCTTCACCCTTCCTCCAGACTCTAGGACCTGGATTTCCAAATCAAGCGAAATGCAAACTTTACTCTCGTAGCTCTTGTCCTGGACAGGTCTATGCAGTCGGTTACATTTCTATTAAAACGATTGGATGCAGGACTCTGAAGGCACAGCTTCTTTAGCAGTGCATACCCTCCATGTGGAGGGTGTCAATGACCATCTGTTGAACAGCAGTAAAGTCAGCAGTGTTCATCCTGATTATATAGGCAATAACAATACCATAACATGATATTTCTGTCATGAAATTGTTCTTTTAATTAGCTGTATGCCATAATCATTATCATTATTATTATTATTATTATTCCTTTATCTAACCAGGAAAAGTCCCATTGAGATTAACAATCTCTTTTTCAAGGGAGTCCTGGCCAAGATAGCGGCAAAAGATTATATTACAAATTATATTACAGTTTACAATAACATCTGTCTAAATTAGAATTTCGTAAAACAGTTACAAACCATAGATCTCATTTCCAAACTTTTGAGCAATCGTTTAAAATGTCCGATCGGAATCAAATCCTTCAACTTCCAGTCTTTCTGAAGATTGTTCCACGCTGTGGGGGCAGAGTACTGAAAAGCTGTCTTTCCAGCTTCGGTGCGGATACTAGGCACAGACAGAAGCAGAGACTCCTGAGAACGTAGAGAATACAGTCCAGCTGCTCTTGGTTGAATGTACTCACAGAGGTATGAGGGGAGCAGACGCAGAATACCCTTATAAATGATCATATACCAGTGAGTGAGTCTACGAGTCTCTAATGCTGGCCAGCCCACACGTACATAAAGTTCACAGTGGTGTGTGCGAGGCTTACAATTTGTGATAAATCGTAGAGAGGCATGGTAAATTGAGTCTAACATTTTTAAAACTTGATCTGGGGCATTAATATAGATTAGGTCACCATAGTCCAGAATGGGTAAAAACGTTGCAGCTACCAGTCTCTTCTTCGACTTAAAAGTGAAACGAAGCCTATTCCTGAAGAAGAAGCCAATTTTCAGTCTGAGTTTTTTTAATCAATCAGCAGGATTAGCAAAAGTAAATATCCCCTCTGTAAATAAATGACCATTTTGATGATATTCCAATAATTTATTGACATGCACCTGCAGGTTTGTGAGGAAGAAAGTGATCCAGCAGCGTTAGACGCTTCAGTGAAATCAGAGATGACTGACCTTCAGTCTCTTCTCAAGAAACTTCATGCCGCCCTCCTGTCCGTATGGAAACTCGTACGGAAAACTCCAGTCTCGAACCAGGAAAATCAGGGACTAGGACAGAAAGCGCACCGTCATGCAGCATTAGGTCAACATTTATAAATGGCCGGTTACTTTCAACTTCATCCTAACAGGCAGCACCTAAATTATTGTTTGGAACTAAACAAAAACTGTCAATATTTAAAACAGTTTCATTTATTGCAAATTTGTTTTCAATTGTTTGCATTTAGTTGGGAAATAGTGACACAGAAGCACGGGCCATACCTGGAAAGGTTTGAGGAACGTCTCCTCCATCGCTAGTCTGCCATACTCAGTGAAGAGCTGAAACAACAATGACGTCATCAGTTGTGATCTGAAATACTTTGATTCAGCATCACACCATGGGTTAGCAATAAAGCTCGAGATTAGATGCCAAATCCAGCTCATGCTCAATTTCAGCAGTGCTTTTTTTTAGAATGATGACATGCCATCAGGATTTTGTCATTTTCCAGCAGTTATTGTTTTACCTGCAAGTGCTGGAGATCATCCTCTTGTACATTCTGTGATATATTGTAAACCTGGAAGAGACAGTTTTCCTTACAGTGTTGACAAGCTGAGAACATTTAAAAAGTTGTTGTGTCAGAACAAGCGAGAAAAAAAAACAGGATGAGATTTGTGTTTTTATTTTTTATTTTTTTCAGTTCATCTTGTTCGGCTGCTTCTTCCAGCGCTGTTATAGCCTCTGAGCCCAGGGCGCTCAGAAGTGCTCGGTGGGGGTGAGACTGTTGTACCTGCATGGAGCTGATCATGGTGCTCAGGGCGAACACGGTGGCTGAATCCCTCAGCGTGGATTGGCTGTCGAATGTGCCCTGCGTGTCCATCAGCAACACGGCGACCTGCGTCACCGGAGACGAGGAGAAACCCACCTGTTAGTCTACTCTACGCTCACCTCAGTCATCGGCATCAACATGTGGAAGAAAGCCTTCAAGTAAATCCATCTTTTACTGTAGTTGGAAAATCTCATATTGGAACCATTAGAAAAATCAAATGTTTGAGTGCATTTGTTTGGCAGGAGATACCTTCCCTAAGTTAAGAATCACCTAACGGCGCAATTATTGGTTCTCCTGCTGTCCTCCAGAGAGGAATCTTTGATCATGTATTTCTGCTAAATCTCCCTAGATCATCCAGACTTCTGGGTCTCCCAGGATGCAACTCTTCAGCTCACCCAACGGGTTTTCTATACAACTCAGGTCTGGGGACTGAGACGACTTTGTGAACAATTCTACGGCAGACTGCCGAAAGTACTGACCGGGATGCTTTGACGTATCGTCGGCCCACCCTTTGCAGCCACAGCAGCTTGACCTCTCCTGGGAAGGGTTAGAGGTGTTGGTGATACGGTTAGGGTCTGATATCTGACCAGCATTTGTGAGGTCAGACACTAATGCCGGACCACCAGGCCTGGTTCGCCGTCTCCGCTGCAACTCATCTCCAAAGGTGTTCGATCTAATCCTGAGGTCAGGACTATGTGCTGGAAAGTCAAGCTGGTCAGCCATCTTTATGGACTCTGCTTTGTGCGCGGAGGGGCGGACATGTTGGAGCTGAACGGGCCATCTTCAAACGTCTTCCGCAGCGTGAGGACCATGCAGGTGTTGCAAAGGTCTTTGGATGCTGCAGCGTTGAGGGAATTAAGTGTCCGAGCTCAACCTCCGAAAAAATAAATAAACGCCGTTATCCTTCACACTTGACACGATGCATCATTTAAAAAGTGCCATTCTCAGCGCAACTACCACGCCCAGACTTAGCCACTGGCTTGCCTGACAGGGAGGCAGGAATCATCTGTCCAGAGAATTGATCTCCACTGCTCCAGAGTCCGCCGGTGGCGTGCTTTAACACAACTGAGATGTACGGCCATGGAGCTAATGTGAAACCCACGTGAGGTCTGGAGGTCTGGCATACAGTGGGTAACTTCCACTCACCGCTCACCTCAGCATGTGCCGTCACACACTCTGTAACGTAGGTACTGGATGTTATACACTGCATAAAAGGGAATTAAAAGCAAGTAAATTTTTCTTGAAATTAGTGCATTTTTCCTTGATTTGAACAGCAAAAGAAGACTATTTGCCAATGGAACGAGAATTGTTCTTATTTTAAGTGCGAAAATCCTATTCCGTTGGCAAATAGTCTGATTTACCAGCTCAAATCAATGAGAAATACACTAATTTCAAGAGGGTTTTACCTACTTTTAGTTCCCTTTTTGCAGTGTACACCTGTGGCCGTGTAAGTAGTTAGAGCACATGGAGTCAGGGATTTGGAGGAGCGATCTAATACTCCTGGTAATACAGTACGTGTTCTGTTGGCCTTGTGTTTTGGATCATTGCTAAACATAAGCATAGCAACACCCAGCGATGCCCCATTTTCACGTTAGCGAAAGTCAAGTAGCTCACGGTCAAGACGTCAGCATTCACTCTAACTAGGCTACCAGGGTAATGAATGCTTAAAGTCCCAGCAGAGTTTAGTAAGCTCAACACATGATGGCAGGGCAGGAATGCATCACTGCCCAACAACCGTCAGCGTCTATGATGGTGTCTGACGGGTGTTACGGAGAATTGTTGACATAAAGACCCCACTCTGAGCTGCAGCTCATTTGTTTTTTTTATCTCCCCTATCATCCTGCTAATTGGCAAGATAAACACAGGTCCCCTTCCAGCCTCGCGGTTAGAAGAGACAGGCCTCTGTGTCCTGTTATAATAACACCCCAGGGCGACAGAAAGTTTATTAATCAGGTGTCCCTTCAACTTATGACTTTACCACCAAAGTCACGCACTCAAATTAAAACAATAGACATTATGCTAATGTATTACAAATGCATGTATTTTAATGGTTTTGTGCAGATTGTAGTTATCACTGTTTGTGATAACTACCCCCCAAAAAAAACAATCCCTCTGACCTTTCTTCCATCTGGTTTGTCCACCAGAAAGACCTCGCTCCAGATTTGGATGCCAGTGGTTTCCCTCTCCGAGCCCCCCCTCCAGGAGAAGCCGGTCAGAGGCTCGCTTGCGTCTCCGAGCCAGTGTTCGGACGCCTGAGCAACAGAACGTCACAATGTGAGGGTTACATACCGGCAGGCTGCTTTATCACAAAGGAGTGCAAGCAAAACGACCCGTGTGCCGCTAAAATAAAGAACTAAACAAACTACACTGCGGAAAAGAGCGCCACCATACACCTGGTGAGACTACAAATAGGGAATATACCCTAAAAGCACAATATCCAGACCAAAAAAATGACAAGTCGCACCTTTCAAAGTGTGGCGGAAAAAAGTATTAACATGCATGAACTTTTCTACATATTGTCACATCACAGATTCCAATCACAGGTGTGGATTTATTGGGATCTTTTGTGATAGACCAATGCAAAGTGGTGCCAGATTGTGACGAGGCAGAAAAATGAAACAAGGCACCGGGGGGTGTTTGTTCGTAAAGTGAAATCTGGAAAGTGTTTAGCTTGTCAGGTTTTCAGCTAACATCTTTTCCATCCACTCTGAGCAGCATCTCTGCCCCTGTTGAAGGAAGGTATCAGCGTGTGACAAAGTGGTTCAGTTTGTGTTTACCACTTGTCCCTTATTCTTATTTCTGACTCATTTACTTTCTGGTCATAATGCTTAAATTTAAACATTAGTTTGCAACGTTGCTTCACTTACTATCCCGGCTTTGTTTGTGTTAGCATTATGTTGCAGTTTACATCTATTTATATGTTTAGGTTAAAGCTACTACTTCTGGATTATTGGTTGAACTTATATATTCATATTTGTTTTCCTTTTTACTCACCACTGTTTGTCCCTTGTAGATCTGCAGCAGGGCAGGAGTATGGGTGGGGCCGGCCCAGTACTTCCTGCTTAAATGTCTGGATGATGTCACTGATTGCCTTGCTGGGTTCTACCAATTAGAGGCTTTTCTTTTGAGGATTGCTTTATTTGTTTTTCTTTAAAGTAACTTGTTGAGTTATCTTGTATTACATGGTTTATTTTTGCAGATCATTTCATTATGTAAATGAGTTTGTAAATTAGATTATTAATTTTATTCTTGTTTTTCTGTTTAGCTTTTTTTTGTTAACCTTGACCTCACTACGTTACACAGCACACCATGCCGCTTCCACCACCGTGCTGCGCTGTGACGAGGGTGCGTTAGGGTTATGTGTGTTGTTAAAGGCAAATACACGTGCAGTTAACATTTTCAGGTTTTTATATGAAAAACAAAACAAAAACAAAAAAAACAAAGGCATCTATTTTCTTCCTCGTCACAATTATGCACTGATTTCTGTTGATCTGTCATATAAAACTCAAAATCGATGTTTGCACCCTGAGAATATGCTGGAAGGACACTGTGTCACAGGGTGGCACAGCCCCCTGTGTTGCTGCCAACCAATGAGCGAACACGCTTAGATGATTTGTTAAATCCATATACCGACGGGCCAGAATGCGTTTTTAATGACTGGGTTTGTAAGGACGTCACACACCCACAGACACTTACGTGGTTGTACATGTAACGCAGCATGAAGTCCATGAGGAAGGACTTGCCCTTGCGGAAAGCCCCCGCCACGGAGATGGCCACCACCTCGCGGTCCCTGACCTCCTCGGACAGCAGGATGCGGCTCAGCGCCGCCTCGTCCAGCTCGAAGGTGTGGTCGTCTTTGACCAGCAGCACCTGGATGGGCCGGGCTCGTCCGTCCGGCTCCTCTTCCTCTGAGCTCCACTCGTAGACATTTTTGTCATTCAGAGACCCTGAAAGGACAAATCGGAGATCCTCAGGGCGGGTGGGGGGGAAACGCACGGGGTGAGCTCACAGAGCCTCCGTGACAAGAGCACCTGGAAGCGTTGCTAGAGCCCGGAGGCCTTCACAGTTATGACGGGCAAACTTAACGGTCCATTAAGAGAGCGGGCAGGAAAGAGAAACCTCCTTTTGCTAGCAATGAGATTCATTACATTACACTGACTCAGTCCACTGTGTCCGTCCAATCTGCCGGCGCTCAGCGAGATCACATGGGCTGGAAGGTTTCCCAGCAGCAGCTCTGAGTGTTTCCAGTCATCGCCGTTTCATGCAGCGTGGAAGCTACAAGCAGCGCCTTGCAACGCCGCCCGCACCTCCTGAACCTTTCCGTAGTTTGTCCCCAAGCCTTCAGTCTATTTTACTGGGATTTTAATGGGACACGGGTTAGTGCATCATTGTGATAGTTATTTAAAAAACTGATCTAAAGACTGGAAACGGTTAGCCCATTCTTCTTTTGTAAAACTGTTAAAGCGCCGTCAGCTTGGATGAAAAGTGCCTGTAAAGTAGGGCGTGGTGGCCTAGTCATTGGGG
Organism: Fundulus heteroclitus; assembly: GCF_011125445.2. Taxonomy (NCBI): domain Eukaryota; kingdom Metazoa; phylum Chordata; class Actinopteri; order Cyprinodontiformes; family Fundulidae; genus Fundulus; species Fundulus heteroclitus. Next base: position 24,496,776 of record NC_046379.1, read on the forward strand.
CGGTGCATATTGTGCTCTGCGAAGGCTGCAAGTACTCGGGTTGAACCCCACACAAAACCCTTAGCCCCAGATTGATCCCCGGTGCTGTTAAAAACGAACGAAACGCACGATTGCAATGACAAGGATTTTCCTTCTTCTTCCTTTCTTTCTGAAAAGTACATGCCGGAGATTGTGAATTGCACTAAGATCTAGACTTTGACTAGGCCATTCTAAACCAGCGAGTAGACTTTGAGCTGAACGGTTCCGCTGTAGCTTCAGATGTTGCTCCGTAACCTGACCCTGCTTTATACCTCTACACAACTTTCTCCCTGGGCTGCCCGCCTGTTCCTTGGTCTTCAAGGTGCTGTTTGTTCTCTGACGTTCTCTAACACAGGGGTTCTCAAACTTTTCATGGCCAGGGACCCTTTAGTAGCGGTAAAAAAATTTCCAAGGACCCCTTTAGATTCCTCAAGCTGATAGTATTTTTAAACAGCCTGTTGTACTGTTAAATAAATTAGGAATTGTGTATGTTTTTTTAAATATATATATATATATATATATATATATATATATATATATATATATATATATATATATATATATATATATATATATATATATATATATATATATATATATATATAAACCTAATATTAGAAATTTGGTGGAAATTAGATTCTCGATAAAGCTAAACTCGATGTAACTGATGTCATACTTGATGTTGTGGCCGGAGTTAAATATTTGTCCATTGTGTTACTCAGCTCAACCCCGACACATTGCCTCCTCAGGCCCGTTGACATGCATTTCAAGGACCCCCAACCCGTGGTTCGCGGACCCCCAGGGGGTCCGGGGACCCCAGCTTGAGGGCCGCTGCTCTAACAAACCTCTGAGGCCTTCAGAGATCAGCTGCATTTACTCTGGGGTTAAATCCCACACCGGTGGACCCTCTTAAAGGCAACTAGTTTAAGCGGATTTTATTTATTTCCATCAGAGCAAAGGGAGCGCAGTGCAAATACACGCCGCATTTTTCAGAATTTTACGAATATGCACCAAGTTTTGTTGGTCTCTCATGTTAAATACGCCCCAAAAAAAATACATCGATATTTGTGGTAGTAACACGGCGAAATGTGAAAGAGGTTAAAGGGGAGTGAACGTTATTGCAAGGCACTGCAGCTATGCCCCCCACAGCGATCCGGTCTGCACGTCTAGGGATGATGTGACTTTGCCTTCCGGGAAGTGACTCGAAATGTAAGCCTGGCCATAACTCTCCTACGGCTCAAGTAACAGGTAAGAAGTAGCGGGCAGCACTTTGGGTTGTGTTTAAAGATTAACACGGGACAACACGAATACACCGTCAATAATTGAACAAGGCATCAACCAGTGTTTTCGTTTCTTTTCTCGGGTTTGGTTTGGTCTGCCAGTGCACAAGCCTCCTGATCACACCGTTTCTGCCTCTGACCCTAAAACAGCCAAAAGACGTCAGAAGATGCTTTAAGTGGGTCAGGCCAGATCAACTCTCTGCTAGCAGACAGCAGCAGCTTTTCAGCTCTCCCTCCCTTCGTTTATAACCCAGGCCTCTCCCACTAGGCTGTCCCTTAACAGGCTGGTTTGGCTACAGAGCACTGTCACAGTTTTTTGATGCAGGATTACACACATTTGTCCACAACGACATCACTGGGCTTTAAAAAATAAAAATGAAACAGTAAACACCGTGAATCAAACGATTCTGGGGCCTTTAGAGGCCCGAGCTGACCCAGCAAGGCCTTTTCTACAAGCCAATCACCGCATTTACCTATCTAAATGATAGGATCCATTCAAATGAACAGTGTGTCTTTATGCATGCGGGGCTCCAACTGCGGCGCGGCGTTTTCCTCCGTATCAACAGCGCAGACATTAGATGCAGAGACAGGCTGCTCAGCATTGGTCTCAATGTTCCGAAACGAAAACAAGCCGAGCATGTAACAAACCCGAGCGCTGCATCGTTTCCACCCTTTGTGTGAAATATGACTTTTTTTTTTTTGGACGTACACTCACCCCAGCTGTCTCTCTCTGGACGGTGTTTCACCATAATGCGGTCCTTATATCCCCCGGCTTGAAGCGTAAATGAGCGACCCTAGTCGATAGTCATGAGCGTATGGGAGCTGGGAGGATGCCCTTATCTCCAGCACAACGACGTTCCTGTTGCAGGAGGATGATGGTGCTTTTATTCACGGCGCGATACACGGGTCGCGTCGCCAGAGGGCGCTGCTGTCTGTTGTCCCATCCCCGGGTGCTGAATGGAGCCAAGTTAACGATGTGCAATGCATATACAGTGCGTATATAGTATCAAAACCCCTCGATTATAGAAAAAAGATCTACTGGCTATGTGCTTTGCAGCGGTGAGCAATCCTTTTTGTCGCTGTCGGGAAAATGCCCTGCAATTCATGCTTGTGTCGGTAGGTGGCAATGTTGGACAAAGGTTGGGAGCCATGCTGCCTTCAGACACATTATGGAACTTTTATGTAACAGGCCACGGAAAGAGGTAGCTTCTGATTTCGCAATTTCGTCCATTTCTTCGTTTCTGGCACATGCCCATTCGAAGCGACTTATACGACTTATGCCCTTTTAAAGGATGTTTCAGACTTGCTGTGACAAACGATCGTTGAAAAGTAATCCAGCAGGAAGAGGTAGTCATAACAATTCTCCAAAACATATGGTTTATATTTATTTTAATTATTGGTTGAAGAAAAAAATATATAGAAAGTCTTCAACCAATAATTACAATAAATATAAACCATATGTTTTAAGAATCGTTATGGCTACATTTGCCTCCAAAATCAATTTAGATTTTAGTTGTCATTTCTGTACTTTCATAACATATAACGTGGTGTGCAGTGGTTTCAGTACATGTTTACAAAATGCTGTGTTTGTGGGTTCTAAATGGAGTTGGAAATGTACAAAATGGCAAAATGTGAGTGCGAAATGCGTGTACTGTACAAATTTGCGAAGGGGCGAATTTACCCAGAGCCAGCATAAGCGTTCACAAGGTTGGAAAACATGGCACCTTTAGAGACACACACTACGCACATTTTTCCGAAGTTACCTTACCGGAATTGCTAAGCCTAGATAAGTATTTGGATTGTTAACAAAGTTCTAGAAAAACATTTTTAAATTAAGACGGCAAGCTTTCTAGAGTATTTTTCAGTAAGAAAATAACTGTAAAGTAAAATGTTAAGTATAAGTATAATTTTTTGTTTTATTATTTTCAGTTTGTTTGTATGTTCAGTCTGAATTAGATAATATTCAGGCGACTAACTAATAGGAAAAAACAGCAGGTTTTAATGTCTGGATAGCGGTTGTAAGGTGAAGAACAAACAACACACCGTCAGTGTGATTTTTTGCCCACGGTACCCTGAACGCACCACGAGAGAGTACAGTAACCATCGACTGCGCGGATTAGCAGCACACTGTTGCTGTTGACGGGAGCGTTTTCTCTCACTAAATTCTAAGAAATTACAAACAAATCTATTGTTTCCGCGGTGTGACGCAAGACTCCACGAACTCACAACAATGTCGAAGCTGCTTTAAAGCCGACGGAGGGAAATGACCTGCCAGCGGGCAAAGCTGCGGCTGAGATTTCTGGGGGAACCGAAGCGCACCGCAACGTCTGCGCTGCTCTGACGGAGACGGCGCGAGCTGCAGCCGACTGAAGTTTCCTCGACAACAAAGGAGCAACGTTTCAACTTTTTTTCAACTATTTATTCGACGCCGCAGCGCAACTAAAGAGTCGGAGGGGGTTTAAAATGCAAGGCGAGCGCGTTTGGTTTGTTTGCGTTGGAAAAGGTAAGCCCAGTTTGAAGTTAGAGGCGAGGCGGGGGGGTCTAAGTTCTGGTCTGCGTGCTAGCTAGCATTAGCTGGGTTGCCCTGTCGCTAAGCCCCTTGGCAGGCTCCGGCTATTTGCTGGAAAGACCGCTGCTTTCCTGTTTAAAGTAGCGCAAAGTAATGCTTATAAGCGTGACTTTGTAACAAAAACGAACAACTTCGAGCTAGAAGCGATTATTCGCCTGCTCTGATGTACTAAAAGTGTTGCGTTGCTAACAAGGATAAATTTCGCCTTAAGAACGGAACGTAAGACCTGTTTCATAACCCCCTGTTTTTCCCCTGAGACGACAACTCTTATTGGGATTAAAGGCACCGATTTATCCCTTTTTATAACACTTTCCTAAACTTTCTGTCCTTGCGCCAGGCTATGGATCCCAGGGAAGCGCCGTCTGAATAGCGCTGGTCGAGACTGTCTTGTGTGTCAACCACCCACCCACACCGCGTCCAGCCAACGAGCCCTCTAAATGTAAAGGATCCCTCGGTTTTAAGCTGCCATGGATTTCCTTCCCCGGCCTTGCGGCGAAATTCAGAGGAAGAACCCCCAACACGACTTCGAGCTCATCCAGAGGGTGGGAAGCGGGACATACGGAGACGTCTACAAGGTAGGCTCTTTGTTTACCTGTCCCCCCCCAGTCTGTCACAGGAGCCGGGGTTACAGTTTGATCAGCCTGCCTCAGGACTAATCCAACCATAAGCTGTCTGGTGTTTGTTTGCTAAGTCATGAGAACATGTGACAGCCACATTTGGTTCTCGTTTTCACCCAAGCCCAGCATCTGTAGATGTCCTGGGAAAAAATAATCACGAATGCTTCATGATAATTGTCTGATTCATGGCTTGGTTGGTTTGTTGTTAAGAAATTGCTTATTTTGCAGAATGTTGTACTTTTTGTTTGCCATTTTGGAGGAGTAATAGGCTACATTGTGCTTAATCTGCTCAGGTAGCCATTTGTGCTCTGTAGTCGGCCAATTGAAATGTTTAATCAATGTTCTTTACCAGCGATGGGTAGCGCCACATTTAGTTTACAGATTATCTGTTTATTGGACTTCAAATGGTAGAAACCATACCTTTTTTTTTTTTTAAACTATTGCATATGTTCACACAGGTCACTGGGCCATGCAACATTATTATTATGTTGCAAATGTTTTCCTATTGTACTCTGTCTCTTTATTTTCAAAATCACAACTACATTTTCTTAAGCAGTCACCCTTTATTCGATTTAGATATTTACAAAGTGAAGAACTGATGGTGTTCAGCCAATGCTGGCAGCCAGTTTCTGTCCTAGAGGAGCGTAACCTCTGAAGAATACCACTACATATAGGAAGAGTAAGGCTGGACGATATGGACCAAAGATAATATCTACGTATGTTTAGGCTGAATCTCGATATACGATATTCATCTCGATATGTTTTCATAAAGTAATGATAAAAAGGCATCTCTGAATCAAAGCTTTATCCCAGATGTCTCACAGGCACATTTTTAAACAAACAGCTGTAGATAAATATGAGGAACAGCTGAGAAATAACCTACTGGAATACATAAAATATAATTATAATTGCAACATAGAGCATCTTGATATAAACGATATAGTGTTATATCTCTTTAAAAAAAATCTCAATATATTGCCCAGGCCTAAGGTAGAGTGTTACCTATATATATAGCTACACTTTAATCACTGACTTTTTTCTTTTACATGAGGTTAGATATTTCAAAGGACAAGCGATGGCATAAAGTCCACCAAAGTAGTCTGCAGCTCATGGTTTTGGTGTATCTGTGTAACTGTGACAGCTGCACATGTGGACCAGTGCAACTTCAATGTTAAGTCTGGTCGAGTTTAAACGGACAGCCAGGATATTTCCCCCACGTGTTTACTGGTTACTGTAAGACATGCATTGTGCTAATGGATTGTAAAACCCTTTTCACACACAAGTTGTCATGACACTCAGCAATCACACATTATAAAATCACCCGAGGTGAGAAAATGATTACGCTAAATAAAGCAAAAACAATTGTCTTTACCTGCTTGACCTTTTTCAACCACGGGGTTTTAATGGATCAGTGCTTATTTCCTGAAAACTAAAACTGAATCAGACTTTCAGGAACTGACCGTCTAAATATCAACGTAAAACAAAACAGGCAAGATTAAAACATCCTCTTTACCTTTTAAAACGTATTACCAGCAATCTAAACTGAGATATTATGTTTTTGGTTGTTTTGTTTTATCAGACAAGTCTCTCTAGAAAATGAGATCTTGGCTCTCAATCAGAATACATGTATAAGTAAAGTTTAAATAAAATAAAAAAATTATATTGCTCCATTTAACATTCTGAAGGCATCAGTTTTCCCCCTGGTTATTTCTTTTGTTTTGTTTTGGGGTTGCTTTTGCTTATCTGTCACTAACAAACTGAGCATAATCCAGAGGTGGAAGTACAGCCATGGCCTCTCTCCATACAAAGCTTCTCCGGCCAGCCCCCACCCCCAGACAGGCCACGGGTGGAATGTAGCGCCTGGTATTCACCCGGCTCACAGGCGGACGGCTGCAGCGGGCCGAAATATGATCCAGCCCCTGTCTAAACACGCGTTTCACCAAGGGTGTGTTCAGAGCTGAAATGACAGTGGAAACACCTCCTAATAAAAAAAAAATGTCCCTGTTTGGGCTGCCTTACACAGAGCAGTTTTAGGAAACCCAGGTTCTCTCAGCGTAGAATATTTTCTACACACTTTAAATTGATGGGGATGCTTAAAAGCAGCAAGAGACCAATAAAACAGCTTCTAATGCTGTCAGCACTTAAATGTGGAAACAGGAGCATGATCACGTTTGTTTCAGTAGCTCTTTTTAAACGTGCTTTATTTGCATATATTATGAATGAAAGCAGTTTAATACTCTCTGATAGGAAATGTTTTTTCCATACGTTATGAATGGAAACTTGCGGTAATGTATTCTACTTACCATTCCTACCGTTTAATCAACGTTTCTGAGGGACCAGGGTAGTAAATAAAGCACATGCAGCTGCAAGTCACATTATTTCCTTACTGTCATTTTTCTCCAGCCTATGGATCAGTGTGGGTGGGTAGGTACATGTTGTGGCAGTAAAGGTGTGGCTTAACTTTCCACAAAGTATCCTTACTTTGTCGTCCCTTCCAATTTCAGCTGAAATGAGAACAGGTGCAGGATCTCTGACTGGTAGTGGTTGTTTTTTCTGCAGATGTGCTGAGCCGCCTGGCTGGAAAAGCTCTGGTGGTTGGAAAGCAATTTGGAGCATTAGTGCCACCAAGGGAGGAAGCTTTAGAAAGCTATTGAATATTTCAGCAACCATCCATCTGTCAAAAAAAAGGGTGTATGCATGTGCTATGCAGAAGTTCCCAGAATGTTCCCTTGAAGCTCCCCTACTTAAATATGCGGTATGGGTAATGCCCCCTTCCTGCGTCAGAGCTGTGCCTCCTTACAAGCATGTGCATAGCCCATCCCATCATCCACAGCCAGTCTAGTGATTCATTTAGAAGGTTTTCCGAGACATTTTCTTTCCATTAAAAAAAAAAAAAACTAAACTGTCACCTTGGTCTCGCATACTTTATCCAGAGATGAGACGTCAGGATGTCTGCAGCATTCATTTTAAAGCTTCTATTTATTTTTCACATGGTGGAGGAGTTTCCAGCAGGCCTGTAGAGGATGTATAATTATAAACCTGCAGTAATTTTATTTTATTTTGCCTGAGTGCAACAGGTTGATAATCTTCTTTCTAAAATATTTCTTTGGCATTAAATGGATGAGCTCCTAGATAATCTGAAGTAAAAGTGTGGAAGCTCACCAACACACGAGTCCTTTACTAGAAACGATTCCTCCTGGTTAAAATAGGACTTAATTTCCTCTGGTAGATTGTTAAAATTGTGGGCATGAAACTAGCTCGGAGCCACGAGGCTGTTTCTTCTGAGGGAGGTGTGCATTTTTACAGCTCTTGGCATTCTTTTACCTTATGTCCCTACAGCAATTTGTGCATAAGGATCTACATCTGGCTGTTGGTCCAATATTAATATTAATAACGGGTTTTGTCCACTGCTGATGGCACCTGTCGGCGAAGCAACTGCAGACAACGCGCCATTGTGCTAAATTAACTCGGTTTGCTGACTAACATTCCTTTTGTTTGATATCATGTCAGACTTCAGGCATTTTGGATTTTTTTTCCCTCTCATTTTCCCCATTCTTGTTTCATCTGACGCAGCGTAAACAGAAGCATATGGTGCTACTGCATTAACTGGCCCATGATAAGCCATGTGACCGTGTGAAAACCAGGACTGCTAAACAGCATGCAGTAATGTGACATAAAGCATCAAGCCGTATTTCTCGATTTGAATCATCTGAGGGCTTGTTTTAGCCCTACACCCACCTACCTGTGGTCAGATTAGTTGCACTTTAGCAGACTGCCTCCAAGCAAATTGCTCTCACTAAATATTTGCGTTCATACGCTATTTAAATCATTCTCTATCATTGCCCATCCCTGGTTAACAGCTTGGATCTCTCGGCCAGATCTTTTCTCTTCATGATTAGCTAAACGTTCTCACGGTTGGCTAGCTTTGTTTGCTGACCGACCACTTTATCACCTACACTTTTTCTTTTTCCATCTTATATTAACAGACAAGCTGCTTTGCAGGGTAAGTTTAGGATCTGGGTTTTTCCTAAAAAGACAAAACAAAAAAAAAAACTTAGTGACACAAAGGTTTAATGGCTTATTTCTGTCTCTTCTATCCTCACATAGTGTCTTGTCAGTGGATTTAGTTCTGAAGTACCTTGATGTGTTTCTAGACACATTGACATTATAGCTAAAAACAAATCAGATATGTTAAAAACCCTTTTGGCCAGCGTTTTCGGTGTCATGTTGCTTTGGAAAACAAAAGGAAGCTAATGATGCCGGGAAAAAAATCTAAATTATAAAGGCAATAAAGCATTGGATGTCCAATAAGGAACCAGTTAGTCTTAAATGGTTCTGGTTTAGTTATGTTTAGAGTTTGAAAGTTACATTTAACTGCAAACTCTTTATTAACGTCATAATGAAATAAATTAGCTGTCTAAGAAATGAGTTGCTGATTGTAATTTCTTGTAGCCTGTGGAGAAACCAGGGTAACGTTTGTTTTTCTTCAGTCTGGCACAAGGCTTAGTTTAGTGTTGAAGTTCGTCTCCTCAGACATCTGTTACACCTCCTCCTCTTCCTCCTCTTCCTCCTCTTCCTCCTCCTCCGTCCATCAGTCAGTAGACATTACAGGTTCTTAAAACTGTCTCGTCAGCTGCATCTCTTACGTGAACAATAATTTCAAAACTTCTCCTTTCCTGCTTCGTTTTTTTTTTTTTCAAGTTGGTTACTTGTACTTTAGGAAGTGTAAAATGAAACACAGGTTACAAACAAGTGCGACGTTACTAAAAGCACACGCTTTAAAGCAGAACTATGGCAAGGTTGCAGGCGAGTGAAAAACTGTCTGATAGCTGTGCAGACACGGCTCAGAGCGATGCATAACCAAGATAATTATTTTCTTCATTTACATTTTTTTTATGCATTTGGTAGTGGTGGCAGAGAGTTGCTTTGCTTTGTGTGGCTCGGTGCTTCAAAGTGCCGAGAACCAGCCTGTTTCCTGTGTTGACGGTTGCTAGTTGAACTGCAGTGATGAAAGTTAGCCGGACTGGCCGGGTTTGTGGTTTACGGCTGATTTAGCTGCTCGTCCCGCAGCTTCGTCTCTCGGATTAGGGCGCCTCCCGTCTTGACCTGGATTTGGAAGACGGCGCATCCTGCTTTGACACAGAAATTTCACAAGGGATGAGTGGCTGTCGGGATGAGTAGTGTGCCCCCCCCCCCCCATTGCCCCAGACCAAACAAAAAGTAGAAAAATTACTTTTTCTACACGAGAGCTGAATCAGAAATTCATTCCAATCTGCAGCTTCACAACCGACTTACGCGAAGCTCATTTGAGATGCAGCACATGAAGCTTTAAGCCGCTTGAATAGCCGCGCACTGCTGCACGTCTGCTGAGGCCTTTTCTTTAAAAGTTGTTTTGCTTTAGAAAGTCACAAATATTTTTTTTTTTAAAAAGTTATGGAGGAGATGAGCAGCTGTTGAGGCACGGCTTGAGAAATGTGGCGGTGCTAAATGTGGATGATGGTGAAACCGAGGTTTCAGTGTGCACAATGTTTTCATCACACTCTCTTTAAAGAAGCAAACGGTTTGTGCGAAATACGCTTATTGGTTTTAATGTTTTGCTATGTGACAGATTCACGTTATTTAAAGATTTTAGATTGTATCTGTTTTACCTGTTGTATTGGCCCTTTAGGTTTTAGTTATTATTATTTATAACCTGTGAAAACATCTTTCATCCTGTGTAAATTCCCTTTTTTTTTTATTACATTCCACTTTTCCCCGATATCATATTTGGAGCTTTAGCAGCGATTTTTATCTGAATTGATTAATCTGCTGCTGCAAGGAAACATTTGGTCTATAATCCTTCTTTCCTCTGATCCTGTTACGGGTCACCACAATGTATCATCTGTCAGCATTTGCTCCATAATGTCTGGAAATGGGGACGAATGTGTGTCATATATGTACCAGTAACGTATATAAAATGTGGCATTAAGGGAGTCTTGGCCAAAGCGTTATCTGTCAGTATCAGGGTTTTAATTTCAATGCCACGTGACTCTAAAGCACCAATGTCAACAGAAGGTTTCTGGGTTTTCTTTCCTTTGTTGATCTGCTCCTAACTTTGATTGTTTGTGTTTTCAGGCTCGAAATATTCAAACAGGAGAGCTCGCTGCTGTGAAGATCATAAAGTTGGAACAAGGTAAGAGCGATCATTGTAATCCTTTTATGTTGGTTTGTTTTTTCACACCGAGCGTTTAAATTATTGGTCATTCTGAAAGTCGGAAAGGATATTTTTTCCCCCCAACAATTCAAATTAAATCCAGAGGATGTCCAAAATATGTTTATAAAGTGTTGCTTATTGTGGTGTAAATGATTTATCTTTATTCATTCAGCCCAGATCTTGTGCTCTTGAGAAAGGTTTGGTGTGTCGTCTTTAGTTTGGTGTTATTTTGTTGTTTTTGTGTGTATTAGGGGGTACAGGAAGACATTTCTGACTTTGCCCAGCTCTGGGTGTGTGTTGGTAATGACCCAGTGACAGAGTTAGTGTGATCCAGATTAGAGGGATTAGTGCCATAGATGTGCAGACAAAACTCTGCTGATTACCAGCCAGGAAAGGAAGAGATTCACTTCTCTGTTTTTGGTTTCATCCATCTTGGCACAGTCCGTGCTGGTGATGGTTCCCTGGGGGACGAGTAATATGTTTTGATTGGATTTCAGACTGTGTGTGTGTGTGTGTGTGTGTGTGTGTGTGTGTGTGTGTGTGTGTGTGTGTGTGTGTGTGTGCGTGTGTGTTTCCCTCTCTAAAGCCTTGTAAGAGGGTTGTAAATATATCAGGAAGTTAAAGTTTGTCTCTTTCTTAAATAATTTGACCTAAAATAAAACAAAAGCATTCTTCAGGATTACTAAAAGAAAAGAGTTCATGTGCTAGAGGATCCGGGGCTTTTGCTGCATGTTTGAAGAGCTCAAGTTAAGGTTGACCCTCTTTAATTTTATAATTTAGGGCATTTTATGGATTTCTAAAATATATATTGCATTACTGACATACACAGTTGTTGTTTTTACTCTTAAATTGCTGCAAAAATAACTACGAGGTCTACGGCACAGATAATGCTGTCTATTCCCAGGTCTAAGTTTATTTCTCGAGGCGAAGGAGCCGTTGCTGTGGCAGGTTCTAGACCCTGGAGTAACCTGCCTCCTAACTCTGGAGCATTTTAAGTCACCGTTAAACACGCATTTCTATGATCTGGCTTTAGTATAAGATTGCACAAGTGTTTTGTTTTTATAGTCGTTGTTTTAGATAGTTTTAGGTTTGATTTTTTTTCTTATTCTATTATTTAGTATGGCACTGGTTTTAAATTTGAGCTGTTTTGCTTGTAAGCACTTTGTGCAGCTAGATTTGTTGGAAATCAGCTTTATAAGTAACAAGGTGTCCATCATGAGAAATTAATGGACGACACAGAGTCCATTAATTTCTCATGATGGACACCTTGTTGGGCATTATCCCACTTATACCATGGTCCCTTACGAAATAAATAATAAATCAATTATTAATACTTAATGGGTTTTTTTCACCGTTAAAATGTACGTTTTTCTCAAGAAGCGGCTGAGAGATTATTTAATCTGTTGCCACGCGTTGCCAAGGTAACCAGCATCAACTGTCTTGTGGTTACCAGGCAACATCTGAACCAGCACAATAATTTAGGACAATTAGGCCGTTTGACCTGAACCCTAACTGTAACACCTTTTAACGGACACCCTGCAGCCAATCAGAATCGAGTACCCATCCAGACCATGGGGTAATATTTTAAAAATCTGTTTTAATTTGTAGTTACTGATCTCTCCTTACCCTATTTTACTTTGACAAACCGGATGTTGTTGCGTTCTTTGTTCTGTTCTGTGGAGTCGGACGGAACGGGGCGGAAAATTGGACTTGCTCCGTATTTTGACGATGAACGACAGCGAGCGTGTCCACTGATGTTCGGATATGGAACCGTTCTCATTAATTAAAAAAATAACAACGTAGTTGCTCGGTCTGACAGGCGTGCGCTTACGCGAGCAGAGCGTTCACGGAGGATGTGCGATCTTAACCAAAGTCTGCCTTTTCTTTAACTCAGCCGGGTTCCTCTCTTCAGCTCCAAATGAGGAGCCACGCCAAGATGTGCAAAACACACACACAGCGAAACAGATATAATATTCATCGTTGTATAAATCTCTCTCCAGCATTCAGTCAGTGTTACTTCTTCTTCTTCTGCCTCGGCCCTTCTGCCCGCTGTGTTTTGTTGCCTGGAGTTTGTGATTTCCAGCGATTTATTGCCAATAAACGCTCTTTTAAGTCTTCATCTGACTTAAAGTTAAACAGCTTCACGCTGAGCTTCATCCTGGCAGAGTGATCGTTTCCACCTTTGAATGACCACGACTGAAGCTGCTCTTTACACCTGAAATTTCTTCCAACAGATTTAAACTTATCTTTGCACGACTAGAACCAGCTTTTTAAAATTGTTTTCAAATCAGTGCCATTGTTACTGATGGATCTCCTGTTGTAATTTATTAATGGATTATCTCCAAACCCTAACTTGTCCTGATTCTTCCATAGGAAATAGAAATGTTTATTTAGTAGCTATAATTTATGAAAAATGTGTTCTTCATTTAAAAATGGTCAACGTTATCTCAGTTACGTCATAATTTATTATACAGCTCCTTTTTTTGATCATACATTCCTGTTTGTTGCCTTTTTTCACTTATAGGATTTAGACTTTAAATGTCTTTCTTTGGGATTGGTGGTGGTGGTGGTGGGGGGCTTACACGCAGCTTTTTGCACGTATCAGTTGTCTCTGTGCCAGAGGTAAATGGCTGTGGGTGGACCTTGCTATCAGACAGGTTAGACCAGCAGTGACGCTGGCATAAAGTACACAGCAGAGAGTACAAATTTAGGAGTGCTGAGGCCTTAGGGGCTGCAGGGCGCCGTGCCTCAGCCAACTAAGTAGTTAACAAAGGGACAAAACAAAACGGTGTCAATGTTGGCTTTTTGCTTTTACTAACGTGAGACACTCAGTCTTGTATGGATGCTTTGTTTGGCTTCTGTTTAGTGACTTAAGTTTTCCAATTTCTACCGAACACATTCCCGTCAACCAGAACTCTGAGTTCTACTAGTAAGCCGACGTTTATGGCGGTCAGAACTTAACAAAGTTAACATTAAGAAGCTTCTACACAATGAACAGAAAGCGGGTGGCAGAGCGAGAATGTGAGCGTTCAGAGCGGAGCGAAGGCCTCGGCCTGAAAAGGAAGTGGCTGCATTCTGAGGCCTAGACTCACCCAGAAGAGAGGTCTGTGGGGTGACTACTTGTTTTTTCTTCTGTTGAAGGTCAAGCTTAGTCACGTAGTTGCAATTACACTAGTTTAAAGTAAGTGGTTCTTTGCTCTCTATCATTTAGATAAATCTGAAACTACTTCCTCCTTCTGTATCTACGTAACACGGGCAAATGTTCTGTAGTCCTTCACATGTATGCAATCGTGTGTGGGAGGCTAATGTCCAGCAGATAGTTTGGAAACACAACTACTGTGTAACGTGATAAACATTTATAACTCTTTATCTTTTCTTTTCTTTTTTTACAACACATTACAACCACCACTTCCAAGGTGTTTTTATTGGGCTTTCTGTCATAAACTAACATACAGTAGTTAAGCTGCAACCATGAAAGACAATACAAGAGATACATTGGTGGATTTTTTTGTTTGTTTTACAAATATTTGGAAATTGTAGTGTGCGTTTATGTATATATAGCCCCTTTACGCTGGTAAAGCTGAAGGCAACCAGTTGCCTTCAGAAGTCACCTGCTTGGTAAATACTGTCCACTTGTGTTTAATTTCATCTTAATTTAAATAGAGCTGTTCACCGAAGGCCTTAGAAGTTTGTTAGAGGACACTTATGGACGGCCAGCATCATGAAGTCTAAAGATCGCAGTGGAAGGGTCAAGGCTGAAGCTGTAGAGAGATGCTTCAAGCAGGGTTTGGTTTTAAAACAAAATAGCAGAGCTCCGTTTAATCCATCGTCCAAGCATGACAAGACTGTGGCACAATTGCAAAACTAAAAAAAAAGAACCGGGTCATTCACCCAAATTGACGTGCAAAATGAAGCTTAATCCAAGAAGAAGCCAGGAGGGTTGTTGAAACTCTGGAGGAGCTGCAGCGATCCACAGCTCGGCTAGAAGGATCCTTTGACAAGCGATTGACAAAACGATTAGCTCCGCACCTACAAGTCTTCATGGAAGAGAAACCAGAACCAAGTTGTTGTGTAAAGAGAGGCACACGATGATTTTTACTGTTGCTAACAAAACGCAACAAACGTGTTAGGGCTTTCCCTGCGGTCAGATGAGACCAGAATTTAACAGTATGGCCTACTTTCAACTAGGCCTGGGCAATATGGACCAAAAATAATATTTTAGGCTGATTTCTGATACACAATATTAATCTTGGTGTGTTTTTCTTTTGATAAAGTAATTATAGAAAGGCATCTCTCAATCAAAGCTTTATCCCAAAGGTCTCACAGACACGCGTTTAAACAAACAGCTGTAGATAAACAGCTGGAACATAGGCTACTGAAACACATAAGTGTAATTCTTACCCAGCATAGACCATCTTGATATAAACAACATAGTCCTAATCCTAAACTCTCAACATGTTGCCCAGCCCTGCTTTCAAAACATCGTGGGACAGAAAATAAACCCTCCTCATCATGATGAATAGGAAAGTAGTGGCAGCATCATGCTTTGGAGAAGCTGGTCAGAGTGGATGGGAAGATGGACAGATCTAGATGGAGGGCAATCCTGGAAGCAAGCCCTTTATCGGCTGCAGAACACGTGAGACTGGAGCAAGGTTCACCTTCCAGCAGGAGTAGACCCTAAACGTACAACCGCAGCTTTAACGCTTTAGATAAAAGCATAATGGTGTGTTAGAAAAAGCCCAGACCTAAAACCACATTTGAATCTGTGGCTTGAAAAGAGCTGCTCACAGAATGCTCCCCATCCTACCCGACTGAGCTCGAGTGAAATTTCTTAGAGGAATTTTGTGAAAGGAAAAACATTGGTTCATTTTTCTTCTAATTTGCAATTATTTACTACTTTTTGTTAGCCTGCCTCATAGAATACCATCATAATACCAGGAGCTTTGTGATTGTTCTTCAGCGGTGAGGGAAAAGTTAAACGGGGGCGAATACTTTTGCAAAACTCCGTCTCTTTATCTCGGTCAGAAACAGCGGGTTCAGACACGAGCTGAACTTTGTACGGTTGTAGTGTCCAGGACCCGACTGCTCAAACCAGGCTCGGCTTTTTAGACTGACTGGTCAGACGATTTTAAGCTTGGATATCCTCCAGGAGAACTGCTTACATGCCATCTTGAAAGTAGACTTCACATACTTGATCGTGTGAATTCTGGAAATACTGTTTGCAAATATTCTGCCCTGAATGTGACATTGGGTGAAAAATAATCGCCGTCGTGCTCTGGCTGATCGTTTGGTGCAGCTTAACCTCCTGTTAATACATTCCAGGGTTGTGTGTCGGCACAGCTGAGAACAACTTGGCTTAAATGCATGTGTGTGTGTTTTTTTTTTTCTTTTCTTCACTTCCTATTGGTCGTGTGTGTTCCTGTGCAGAGCTCGGCTGGGAAGCTGCCCTGGAAATCAGCCTTTACCGCAAGCTTTATATGAAGGTTCCCCTGTTGTTTCAGTCTGTTCTGTAGTCTTTAATGTTTTCCCGGTGATGAAGACCTGCTGTAGGGGGGGTAAACTAAGTTGTTCTGAAACCTGAAGCTTGAGACATGTGACACTTATGCATGCTGGCTGTTTTAACGTGTTCTCCGACATCTGGGTGGCCAATAAAGTGTTTTGTTTTCTAAATGCACTACAAGCCAGATTAGTTGTCATCTACTCCGATTATTTCTCCGTTTTTGAAGTAAAATCTTTGTGTAGAGTTTTCATTTATGTCTCACTTATTCCCCTTTGTTTTCAGGAGATGATTTTGCCGTCATTCAGCAGGAAATCTTCATGGTGAAGGAATGCACGCACCACAACATTGTGGCCTACTTCGGGAGCTACCTCTGGTAAGATCCAGCTGAAAATAACCCTGTTTTTGTTTTTGTTTTTGAAATTCAAACCTTTCTGCTCTCGCCCAATCTGTCTGGGCTGAAATATTTGCAAAATGTAAATATTGCTGTCATATTTTCAACCAGCTGCCTCACAAACATCGCTTTGTGCGTTTTAATGACTTTGTCACACTGAAGCGTGAAACCAAGACTCGAGGGTTTTAGCCTCGCTCGCCCCTTCAGCGCCTCCGTGAAGCGTTTAAGTTTTACAGGGGTCTGTTTTTTGAGGCTTTTATCTTTGAGGAAGTAGAGTCGGTCCGCCCAAAACTGCCTCCCTCTTCCAGCAGGTTTAACTGGATTTAAGGCTCTGAACTGCTTTATATGGCTGTTAGCGCCGACACATGCAGGTCGTAGCACAGCAGCTGTGTCTTGTAGTCTGGCCAATCAGAGCTCAGCTGGGTCCAAAGGAACAATCATTTCCAGCCAGCCATGCATTAGTCATTATGCAGCCTATCGCCGTACAGGAACGGCAGCTTGTCTGGTAACATTTCAGGTTATGTTTCACGTAATAATTCAGCTCGTTTGCACACAAAGCAGAAATGTTTATTAAAGCAACAGCGTAAGCGGAGATCTGGTTTCACCTAGAATCTCGTCTACTGTTTCCTTTTATAACCGTAATCTGGCTGTTTTATCAGATACTTTCAAGCCATAATTAGATTTGGATCCCAGAGAGAGAGAACTTCTGGTGAGTCTTCTAGATTACCTGGCAATGAAGACGAGCTTAAAAAAAGTCAAGAATGAAACTGGCTTTTCCTGTTTTCTTTGTTTTTTTTCCCTTGTAGAGCGCAGTTGCGGTTGTTAAATGCTAAACTTGTTTCAATTCGCACTCATCATACAAAAGTATTTATACCACAATAGTTTTATGGAAGGCTTTCATGTTGAAAACATCAAAGGTGTTCAGGTCCTAAATTAATTGCTTGGCATACATGTGGCAGTAAATGAAAACTGCACGTCTCCATGGTAACCATCTCCATGGTAAAATATGGTGGCAGCATCATGCTGTGGGAATCCTTTAGATTAGCAGGGCAGCAACCTTGGAAATAAATACATTTGCAAGGCTCCCTACATCAGATATTTGTTTCACTTTGAAAAAATGTCCAAAGAAAAACATTTGGTCTCAATGTTTATCTGATTTCTTTTTCTTTTTCTCCTGAAGTCGAGAAAAGCTTTGGATATGTATGGAATACTGCGGTGGAGGATCCCTGCAGGATATTTACCACGGTGAGCCGAATCCCTCGCCGATTCTGAAAAGTTAGATGCGAGCTCTGCTTTCTGAACTCTATGAAAACTGAATGACTGCGTGTTGTTACAGTTACAGGACCGCTGTCTGAGCTGCAGATTGCATACGTCTGCAGAGAGACCTTACAGGTAAACGTCCTCACAGTGTCATAAGCATTGTGGTGTCTATTCCAGTTTTAGCTGAATATTCTAATTTCCTTTTCAGGGTTTGAAATATCTGCACAGCAAAGGCAAGATGCACCGTGATATCAAGGTATTATTACTTTCATCTTTTATCCTTCATTAATGCAACCTGTCATGCCTGCTACTCACAAAATAGAGTTAAATATTATAGTCTATCTAACATTCTATAATAAAGCAACGTTAGTGCTTGTGGTTAAGATTTATAGCAGCGGCGGCGGCGGTGCTACTTATTAAGAACCGTACACATCTGCAAATAGCATTCGTTGTTCCTGAAGCCGTCCAGCCACCTTCTCCTTTTACGGTGCAGCAGAGGTGCTATATTGAAAGGATGTGGCCAGCGCAGCTGCATGTTGCAATTTTAAGTTTCAGTTCATACTTGATCATGCTTCACGAGAGCTCAAAACGCTGTAGCCTCTCTCAAATGTGTTATCATGAAGGTCAGGGCTGGGCCTATTATCTTTTCTCGGCTCTATGCTGCAAGCGCTTCCTGTTTCCTCTACTCTCACCACAGGATGCTACCACAGAGACTGTCAGTCACAGCCAACATAAACAATGCCAAAGGCTGGGATGGCTGTATAATCTTACTAGAAGTTAGATTTTTAATCTCAGTGAGGTTTTGCATAGTTAAATAAAGACCTTAGATATATATATTTAAAAAAAAAGGTCTGGAGTTTTTTTTTTGTGCTTCAATCGGAACAGCTGGCAGTGGCAAAGCTTTGCCTCTTTGCTGTCGTTCTGAGGAAAAACATCAGCTCAGCACTTTTTTGAGCCTTAAATATGTCTTTTTGGGATTCGTCAACAGGGTGCCAACATACTCTTGACAGACAATGGAGATGTGAAGCTAGGTAAGATGCTCGACCATTTGCTTGGAGCTTTAAAGCCATAGTAGCTGTTTTTTGTTTCATGTGCGTCGCGTGATCTGAAAATCTCTACCGATCTTTGTTGCAGCTGACTTTGGAGTTGCCGCCAAGATAACAGCTACCATCGCAAAAAGAAAGTCCTTCATTGGAACACCCTATTGGTAAGTGGGGAACTCCTGATGACATCTGTGGTGTGTGTGAGGGAGAAGCTTCATCTAAAAGGTGCAGGATTGGTTCCCCGTAGGAGTGTCCTAGAATGAGACATTGGACTCTTAAATTGGGATACAAGCCTGCCTCCGACATGACCTCTAACAGTTTCACAATAGTGGATTTTACACAGTTTCGTTTATTTAATGCAATCTTAATATTTTTGTTCCTAGCTTTCAATCAGCGCTAATGTTTAGTCTTGTCTTTGTTCAGGATGGCTCCTGAGGTAGCAGCAGTAGAGAAGAACGGAGGCTACAACCAGCTGTGCGACATCTGGGCTGTTGGCATCACATCCATCGAGCTGGCTGAGCTGCAGCCTCCAATGTTTGACCTGCATCCGATGAGGTACGTTTTACTTGTATTAAGAGCCGCCAGTCAAACCTTTCCCCACGTGGTTCTCGGCCTGCTTCCTGCTTTTGTGTTTCCTCGACTGTTTTATCACGTCTTGGTGGCTCGCACAGCTGTCCTATTGTAACAAAGTGTGCTTATGGTATGAATAGAATATACTGTAGGTACTTTCATTAAATCTTAGACACCTTCCCTTTGACTCATTTCTTTGTTCTGTGTAGGGCCTTGTTTTTGATGTCCAAGAGCAGTTTCCAGCCTCCTAAGCTAAAGGACAAAACCAAATGGTTAGTATCCGGGAACAATAGAGGTTCTGTCACTGTGATGAACGCATGAGAGCCATAGAAGAACTGTACCAGGCTACTGCTTTAATTCAAGCATTGACCTTTCCTCTACAGGAGTGCTGCTTTTCAAAACTTTGTTAAAGTGTCTCTCACAAAAAACCCAAAGAAGCGGCCCGCTGCAGAGAAACTCTTACTGGTAAGAGTATTTACAATTAATAAATATGCTTGTATGTATGATGTTTTATAGTTGCGACAATAAAAAAAAAAGAGTGACTTTTCTCTTTGAGATGTGGTGAAGGTTCTGGATAGTGGTTATTGTAATGCTAAAAAAAACTAGCATTCCCATCAATAATATAACAATGTCTTTATTCCTGCTTAATTTTCCCAGCATGTATTTGTGGCTCAGACTGGGTTAACGAGGAGACTTGGAGTTGATCTCCTCGATCAGGTGAACAACCCAGACACCCTTCGGAGTTACCGCGAAATTGACGATGATGACCTTGAGGTAATGTGGTTTCTGTCTCATCTACACCTTAAGTTTAGGAAAAATGTGGCTTGGTTTTAGAAAACGAAGCAAGGGAAATTATAGGCTCTCCACAGGGTCTTTCAAAACTGTTAATACCCTTTGAACCTTTTCAGATTTTTGTCACGTTTCAACCACAATCTTACCTACGGCTTGCTGCTCGGTTATGTGATAGGCCAACACAAATAAAGGGATAGAGGAAAAGTGCATGGTTTTAACAAAACTTTTTGGCTTACCTGCAAAATCCAGTTTGTGTCAGAAAACGCTACACATCACTTTAAACAAACCATCTCCATGGTGCCACATGGTGTTGGCCAGTCTTAAGTCTACCACCTAAATCCAATTGAGAATCTATGGCAAGTTGAAAATGAATGTTCCCAGACAGCATCCATGCAGGCTGCCTGAGCATCAGCTGTATTGCAAAACGAGGAGAAAATATTATTGTGGATGCTCAAATGTGGAAAAGACGAACTTCAAACGATATGCAGCTGTAGCTGAGGTCTGTGGTTCAACTCTGCAGAACAGGCACACTTTTACAAGGCATAGCAGCTAACAAAGCTCAATTTCTCTAGTTGTAATAAATGTTTGCATACGTACTAAATCAGATTGTTTGGTGCTTCTTTTTCTGTTTTTATTTTTTATTTTTTTTATCTTTACCTGGACTTTTATGGCCCTAGTGTCTTTTTTTTTTTTACAAAGTAGGCTGACAGGAAAAGTGGTTTGAGAGAGGGGGGAAGACATGTAGTAAAGGACCTCAGGCCGGAAATGAACCCACATCAGCTGCGACGAAGACTGAGGCCTCCGTATATGGGTCGTGCTCATTACCCGTTTATTCTGGGTTGTTTTGATAGAAATCTAAATTAACCTTTTTTTTTTAAAGAGAAAAATACACGTCCCTGTCAAATTGGCTAAGAATACTGTCCTAGAAACAGACGTGACAAAAACTGATATACCTGTAAACACAGGCTCTCAGTGGTTAACTAAGGTATGGATGGATGGCTTTGCAAACTCATATTCAGCAAAACATCATTATTAGCTTCACGATCTATAAACCAATGATAAATAAGGAGATTTGAGGAAGCTAACAATAACAAACAACCAGCATCAAACCAGCTTCATTCAAAGTTGCTGTTTTTTGTGGAGCCGTGACTCCGACTGTTGGGGAGAAGTCTGTGTGGATGTGTATAGCGAGCCGGGACAGTGGCGTGAAGGGCGGATTAATATCTTGTTGTGAATATTAACGTGCTTACAGTTGAAGAAACCAAATAAAATGGACGCTAACCGGTCCGAAAACAATAACTGAGTTGTTTTCATGCACTCTTGAAACTTCCCTAGCCCCTGACTTTTAAATCTGTCCAGGAACATTATTATTATTCTAACTGGGGTCTACATCACGCCTTTGTGGCAGCCAAAGAGGTGGTACCAGCGCCGTTTAAGAGACCATTGTGCTTTTCTCACCCTGACAGCAGCAGCACTGTCTTTAGCCTCAGCACGTAGAAAAAAAAAAAAAAAACACCCAAAGGCTATTGACTGCAAGCAATGGAGCTTGTAACGAACAAACAGCCTCTGGGATGCATATTAATGTGGTGACGCACAAGAA
Organism: Fundulus heteroclitus; assembly: GCF_011125445.2. Classification (NCBI taxonomy): domain Eukaryota; kingdom Metazoa; phylum Chordata; class Actinopteri; order Cyprinodontiformes; family Fundulidae; genus Fundulus; species Fundulus heteroclitus. The sequence continues at coordinate 24,518,609 of NC_046379.1, forward strand.
AAGCAGCTCTCAGCAATGCATGACTTGCAGAGTTTCCAGATTATTTTAAACGATAATGTCCCTACCGCGCCACGTGACCCAAGCAGGTATAACGTTTCAGTAATGTACCACCCACCAGTGATCATTTTCAAGATGCTTGTTTCTTTAATATCTGCCTAATAATCTTTTGCAGCCTCTCACCGGAGGCCGACACACCATCCTTCCCTCCAAACAACACCCCAAAGTTGAGAGGACGCCCTCTGAGATTAACTGTAAGTTGCACACAAAGCCAAAGGCCCCGCAGCGTGCCGCGGCACTGTGACATCACCAGCTATTGTGTCACTCAGCCCAGCGGCTTTTCTGACCGTCATCCCGCTAGTCCCGTGGCAGCGCCTGGCATGTTTCCAGACCACAGTTTCTGGTCGTGTGTATGCTGATGGTGCGGCCGAGAGGAGAAAGCTAGACGTAGCGGAGTCCGTCCTGCTTCATTTTAGCTTGGCTTGTTTTAAAGCTCTCGTGAGCGAAAGAGCTTGTCTGAAGGGTCCTGAAGGTTTTCCAGAGGAATTCTGTTTCAGATCTAAAACAAAATTGGGCAGGAGATCATTTTAATGGCGGCATCTTAGTGTTTTGACACCCTTCAGGGAAGTTAGGACGATTGCGTCGTCGTAGATGAGGCAGAACGCTGTGCTGCTTGTCGCGTGTCAGCAGGTTGCAGCCATGTTGACGACATAGCGATAGAGAGATGTGTCTGTCTGATGTCTGTCACATTTATTTGTCAGCATTCATGCTTGGCTACGTCTTGTCACTTGTTTGTGCTGTGATCTTTTGTACTAGATCTGTGTCCTGTTTGGTTTTTATCTCAATGTCTCACTGTTATCTGACCTTCCCTCCTACTCGAAGCAAACAATGGGACAGGCCTCGAACATCCAATCTCAAGTCCTAGTGACTGTGAGGGACACAGGGAGGATGCAGGTTAGTGGCAGCGCAGGGAGACGGCGTCTTTTAGTTCCCAAGCTTACTTCCTGAGAGAATGTTTACCCCAAAAAAAAAAAAAAAGGTATACGAGAGCTTCAGGTTAGAAACTCTGGTGACACTGAGAAGAGTTTGTTGCATGTCAAAACCTGATCCCGCTGCTTTACTTAACCTTCTGAACTGTAGTGCGGATGGGTATCGCCTCACCTTAGTGTTTTAAAAAAAAAAAAAAAAACCTGCAGCACTTCCATGTGATCGGCATGCTGCAGAGAGAAAAAGAACAGGAAAATCTGTGGTCTGAAAGGTTAAATACAAAGTTTCTTTGTTAACGAGAAGCTGATTATGTCGGAGTGTGTTTTGGCAGGTATTGCAGGCTTTTTTTGTTCTCCACCCAGGATAACCTGGCGTTTATCCTGGACGCTAATCCAGCCTCTCCTACTGGATTAGGTGGTTGATGCAATGTGACCCAAAACTCAAACTAAGAGAATTTGTTTGAACACGAATTGTTTTTTTTTTTGTTTTAATCTTTCCAATATGAACAGATACTTATTGTCTTTAATGGCCTATTAGTTTGAAAGCCCAGACTAGACCTGAATCCTCAGAAGTAGTTCATGTGTATTTTTGATTTATTCCTGCACTTGATTTTATTTATTTTATTTTTTTGTTGTTTAAGAATGTGCTCTGCAGGGTTTATCAAAACCTGGCAACAATGCACTGAAGAGTTATTGAGTCTATTTATGTTGCCTGGAAGAGTTGAGCGCTGATGCCCTCTAGTGTTGAAGGTGTGCGAAACAAACAAAACTGAAGACGATGTGTTTCATTCACAGTTGACAAGGTCCAATTTCAGGCGCCTCTTCTCCCAAAAGAAACTGAAGCTCATTCTGAAATGGTAATGATTGTTTTGTTTTTTTTTAGTCACTGCCAGTATTTTATGTTGTGGTTCTATTTCATTTAATAGTTTGTATGTAGGCCTCTACAACAAGTTAAGCCCAAATTTATTTGGACCCCTGACAGATTTAGTTTATCTTAATTCACTCAAGCAGATAGGAAGGGACAGACATCTCAATGAGAGGTAATAAAATGGTTAAAGGGCAAAATGTGGTGAGAACGAGCTTCTATCTTATTTAAAATATTAGAATGTCCTGTTGCTAATTATTTATACTCTGCTCATTAATCAATGGGAAAGTCTTTGTTGGCAGCACAGCTATCAAACCCTTATAATCGCTGAGCAGCTTTTTGTATGTTTCCACTGTTATTTTAAAGGTTGGTCTTTGTGGTTAAACTCAAAGACTTCAAGGCTGGAAGGCCTCCTTGACATCACCTTGATCTCTATTTAATTACACAGATGCTCTGTTAGATTACTGTATTGTCAGGACTCTGCCTGCATCACCCTAAAATATTATTACTTGTGATCTGAAGAAACAAATAGTAAAATTAAAAGATTATTTCTAGTCTAAATCTGCCAGGGGTTTGAATAAAGTTGGAATTAACCGTGTATAAAGAAAGCGAAACATTGGATGTTGTGTTTTTATGCATGCCTGCCTCTCCACAGGATGTGAATAAAGACCATGACTTCCCTTCCCCATGGAGCCCTTATGCAGATGGAGGAACAAGCAGGTACTCTATGGGAGCTGTTGCCATGGGAACAGTCCTATTTACCTTGTGTGTCACTGACTACATGCCTTTCATGACACGCTGCTCAAAAAAATTAAAGGAGAACCTTTCAATCAGCGTATAATATCAACTCAGTGGCCGGTTCAGTAGTAGAGAGGGTTGTTAATCTGTGTCGGCTGTTCTGGTGTTTATGACATTATTAACAGGAGCACTAACAGGGCAACAGGGAGATGACCCCAAAAACAGGAAATGGTTCTGCAGGTGAAGACCGCAGACATTTTTCTGCACTGCTGTTCAGCAGTTATGCATTTGACCTGGATCATTGTCACTACTTGCAACACGAAGGCGTTACCTGGAACCTACAGAGTCTGCACTCGGTAGGGTCAGTGCAGCTCCAACAGGAAGGCACATCAATACCTGCCATTGCCAGAAGGTTTGCTGTGTCTCCCAGCAGAGTCTCTGGAGCATGGAGGAGATTCCAGGAGGCAGGTAGTTACTCTATGAGAGCTGGACAGGAACGTTGGAGGTCCTGAACCCATCAGCAGGAGCAGCATCTGCTGCTTTGTGCAAGGAGGGAGATGATGAGTTCTGCCAGAGTCACACAAAGTGACCTCCAGTGGGCCAGCTGCAGAAATGTCTCTGACCAAACCATTAGAAACGTCCTTTATGAGGGTGGCCTGAGGGCCAGACGTCCTTCAGTAGGCGCTGTCCTCACTGCCCCGCAGCGTGGAGCTCCACTGGTTCTAACCAGAGAACAGCAGGAGTAGCAGGTCCAGCACTGCTGCCCTGTTCTCTCCACAGATCAGAGCAGGTTCTCCCTCTGAACTCGTGACGGATGTGAAAGGATCTGGAGGATCTGAGCTGAACGTTGTGCCGCCTGCAGCGCTGTCCAGCATGATGGGTTCAGATGATAGGTCCATGGAGGGACACAGACCTGTAGAGGATAAAGGACGCTCCCTGACTGCCGTCAGCCATCAGGAGGAAGTCCTCAGACCTTGTTAGAGCCTTCACTGGTGCAGTGGTCCTGGGCTCCTCCTGCTCCCTGATGATGCCCAGTTTCATGTGGCCAGAGAACGCAGGCCGTTCCTGGAGGATGAAGGCATTGATGCCACTGACTGGCCTCCAGGCTCCCTGACCTAGATCCAGCAGAACATCTCTGGGACGCCATGTTTAGGTCCAGCTGACGCCACCAGGTAGCTCCTCAGACCGTCAGTGACGTCCTGGTCAGGATCTGGGAGGAGATCCTCCAGGACACCGTCCATCACCTCCTAAGGAGCATGGCTGACGTCAGCATGCATAGAAGCAGGTGGGGACATAGAAACTACTGAAGACTTTTGAGTTTCTGCAAAGATGTTTCAGCAAAATGGACCAGCCCGCTGCGTCAGTTTCACTTTCTCAGTGACTTCAGATTAAGATCTCTGTGGAGATCATTTTCTTTAAATGATCTGGTTTAACACCTGTAGACGGATATCCTGCAGGATTTATTCCCGATTGACATCTGGTGTGTTTTCAAAGTGTCCCTTTAATTTCTTGGAGCAGTGTACAATGCATGTTTTAAAACTAATTCACATAAATGGATCAGTAGCATTATTAATTTCTTTCTGTATTTCTTCACTACTAATATGTAGAGATGTGCGTTTTTTTTTTTTTTGTCCTGTTAATGCTCTCCTTCTCACACTAACCTGATTAGTCACTGGATCTAAATTTTGGTAGAAAGCTCACTGTGTCTCAAGTTCAATATGTCGTGTTGGTCTCTTAAGCTCCGTCTCACTTGTCCATGAACTTTGGCTTTTATTTTTCCCTCCACTTTTCTCTGTTCTCTTTTGGCTGTCTGCCTCACCTTTGTTGTCCTTCCAAGGAGCCTTCTCAAAAGCGTTGAGGATGAATTGTTCCAACGGTAACACTAACACTGCGTGTGCTGTAGTACCTTACACCAGCCACTTGATGCTTTGCTCTGCCACTTCCCTTTCTGCCTTGTCCCTACACAATCAGCTCCCATGACTGCCATCTTATTAGCATGCATGTGTGGTGTGATAATAGGCGTAGAGTGTAGTCCAGTGTCCTGTGTTTACGTGGAAGTGTTAGAAAACATTACCCAGGGTTACAGTGTCTTGCAAAAGTAGTCATACCCATAAACATTATTTTATTGAGATTTTATGTCAAAAGATTAACACAGAGTATTCCCTAATTGTATTGTATCAAACGGCAAATGGGATTTCTAGTAGCGTTCTTTATAGAAGAGTGGCAAAAAGAAAGCCATTTTTGAAAGAAGTGAATGACCGGCCTCTTGGCTGCTTCTGAATCTTTTTCTCTTTGCCCCGGGCTTTCAGGGTAGGTGGGCCGTCACATTTACGGTACGTTGCTTTGCAGTTGTGTCATACTCCTGCTATTTTCAGATGGATTAGGCGGAGCTCTGAGAAGATCTGCCTTTGGGATGTTGTTTTAAACCCCAACCCTGCTTCAAGCTTCTCCACCACTTTATTCCTGACGTGTTTAACGTGTTCCTTCATCTTCATGATGCTGTTTGTTCACTACAGATGCTGCTCATATAATCAGAATATCATCATGAAGAGGTCCCCCCCCCCTTGTAATTCAGTTCAAAAAGTGAAACTTGTATATTATATTCATTCATTACATACATACTGATATGTGTGTAATTTCTTCTAAATTTTATGATTATAACAACTAATGAAACTCCCAAATTCTGTATCTCAGAAAACTACAATATTGTGAAAAGGTCCAATATTGAAGACTCCTGGTGCCACACTGTAATGAGCCAATTAACTCAAAACACCTGCAAAGGCCTTTAAATTATCAAAAAATCCCATATAATTTGCATAAAATCCTTTCTTTTTGCAATTATTATTTTGTCTCTGTCTGTCATGTAAAATCTCAATAAAATACATTGAAAAGGTGTTCTCTTCAAACACTTTTGCTTGACTCTGTAAGTGTCAACTCATCATTTTTGTCTTTAAATCAAAGATTAGTTGTAGTGCAATTTTCTCTTTCCTCATTTTAGTTTTTTAAAGAAACATTTGCTCAGTTTAAATGTAATCAGAGTCTACAGAGTTACCCTTCTCAAACTGATTATTGTATTTATGTGCGCAGTGGACACGTCGCCCATCTGGATGATGCCTCTGAAGGGGTCGAGCTGTAAGTTATGTGCACACATTCAAATGTTTGTATAGATACATGTATAGAACACCTTTCTGTCTAAAAACCTGTTTCAGGTCGACGCTTAAACCAGGTGTACCTCCTCCTCTGCCCCCAAAGGTAAGGCTTGCAATATTGCTTCTGTTTAATTCTCCAGTTTGCACTGTGAAAAAGGCACTAATGTTTTCTGTTTTTTTTTAAACATTTTTTTTCTCCTAAGCCACGAATAAACAGCACATCAGAGGAGATTGGGCTGAACGAGGAGAGGTCTCTGACAGTTCGCAGGTTCCCGAACTCGGAAAATGGACCGAGCCAGGCCGCCCGCAGGCAGAGCACGCCCGACGAGGGCAACAAGGTGGAGCATTCATCATTTGACTTCCTGTCAGCTAGCGTCAGCAGCCCCGGCTTCTTATCGCACGCCTCTGATCCTGGTGAGTCCATTTCATTCTTTCATGTAGACACACTTTTGTTCTGTTTGTTGTTGTTTTTTTTTTTTTGTCACTAGTATTTTTTTTATTTAATTTGATTTCTAAATTCAACCTTGCTCCAATTTTACAAGCTCCAATAAAATGTGGCTCTAAAGGTGAGGGAGACTGGTATAAATTGTTTGGATCTTTATTCTGCTTTGACTTTTTGATAATAATTGACAACTCCATCTAATTTAACTTCCCTGTTTCCATGACAGAAAATGATTCAGATGGAGATGTGAATGGAGGCCGTTCTACACCAACATCACAGCACCGGAAGGACAGAAAGGAGTTCCCCGTGAGTTGAAAGATAATTCACCACAGCATTTATCTCTTATTTGTACCTTTTTAAATGCTTAAAGGCTGAAATTTCAAGGTTCCTGTTAGAAACCGTCATTTCTAGTCTCTGTGCTTCATACAGGCACAACTCAAATAAATTATCCTGGAAAAGTTCAATATTGTTTTCAATATTTTTTGTCACTTATTTCAGGAAGTATAACTCGTATATAGATTTATTATACATAGAGGACCTGACCTGTATATACTTTGGAAAAGTCTGTAACAAATGCCTTTTCCCGGTCTGGGGGAAAAAGCAGAGTTGAGGAAAATGTATTTTCAGATTTTATTTCATACCCTGCTGTTTAAATGTTTCGTTTTTCCTTCCCTTGTTTTTCATTCCTACTCATGTCCTTCCTCTCTCCCTTTCTTTGTATTCTTCCTTCTTTCTTTCTTTCCTTCATTTTTTTGTGTCCATCCTGATTTTTTTCTGTCCTTTCATCCATCATTCTTTGTGATCCTCCTTTGGTTCCTTAGTTCTCCTTCCTTTTGTCCTTTGTTCCATTTTTCCTGCCTTTCCCATCCCCTAACTTCTTTTTTCATGTTTGTGTGTGTGAGGATATATATATTATATACCCATGTTTTTTTTCTTATCCTGATTGATTCTACAAAACAGTAGAACATTATTTCTGATTCATCAGATCTACTATAATTGATGGCAGACCGGAGCTCAAAAACAGTAACGTTTCAGCTGTAATTACAACATCATGGGCGCTCGGAAGACAAACAAACTCGTATAATACTGATTTGTTTACTATTTTTTGGTGTTTAGCAAAGACGGGAGTACTTATTTTTTAGTGGAATTTGATAACTGCGCATGTCAGAGTGGTTCTATTCTGAATAAAATCAGGTCTATATAAACGCACATTATGATCAGATTAATTGATTGTGTGCCCGTATAAACGGTACACTCCGATTATTTAATCTGAATACATTTTAATCCAATCATGACATTTTGTAAACATAGCTACTGTTGATGGAGTGGACCGTTTGTTTATAGGAAATGTTATTTCCTATCCTCACTCGCCAGATGGATTTTGTTCCGCCGAGCTTCACTCGTCCATCTGGAATCGCTCCTTTGGAGATGAATTTCAGGAGGAGGGGCCTTATCAAAAATCCCTGCATATGATTGGATAAACCACCTGTCCGTCATCTTTAGCAACATGCTAAAAAGCTCTTGCCAAACCCGATCGGGAGAAGGGCGATAACGTAATTTCCACTAACAAAAGCCTTTACAGCCGTTCTCTGGTCTTCTTTTAAATAATTAACATTCGGTATATTGGACAATACTGATGAAACAGCAGGATCAATGTTACCGCTTGCTGCGAGCCGCCATTGTTGTCTGAAATCTGAATAATTTAGGTTGATTTTACAGTAAATGTCGTACTTATTGCTCTTTTAAGGATTGGGGACCCTTGAAATTTGAGTCTGGAAAAACATGGAGTTCATGGAAATCATTCAGGAACCGTGTTGCCATCTGGCTGACCTTGTACTAAAAGTTTCTACTTTAGTTTGGGTCTTCTGCTTTTAACCTACCAGATCCAGTACCTCACACTTAGTGGGCCCTCAGTCCTGCTGATTGTGCTTCAAAACTCTTTACATTGCTCCATTTAAAGCCTTATTATTTCAGGCCGGAGCTAAATTATGGCTCTACGGTTGTCATGACTTAGTGTCTCCAGCAGTTATGGTATCTTATTGTCATTGTTTCCTCTGCTCCTACTTAGAAACCAGCAATAAACGGTCTGCCGCCCACTCCTAAAGTACATGTGAGTAATCCTCTGCATTGTCCCTCACAGCCTCTGCTCATCCATGATGGTCGCGTTTCACGGACACTGTTATTAAACTCTCATTTGAGTTGCTGCTGCACATTCTGTACATTTTTGGGGTCCACATAGTTTTCTGCTTTGTGGTTCAGCTCCACTCAGGCGCATTAATTCCTCGCTGACATTTTGAACCAGATGCTGCCTGTTCTGAGCTGGCTGGCTTTCTGTTACAGATGGGAGCCTGTTTCTCTAAGGTGTTTGATGGCTGTCCGTTAAATATCAACTGTGCCACGTCATGGATTCATCCAGACACCAAAGGTAAGTACTAAGCACATTCTGCAGATTTTCGGGGTATCGTTGGTCAGTTCTTTTGTTAAACTAAAATGCACTGTTCCTGTTTTAGATCAGTACCTAATCTTTGGAACGGAGGATGGCATCTATACATTAAATCTTAATGAGCTGCACGAGTCAGCAATGGAGCAGGTAACGCAGCTAAAGTCCAGCTCTGAGACGCCTTTAATAGAGTTTTCATTCAATTAGTTCTGCATTAGCTAATCCTTTTGATTCTTGTCTATATTTTACCTAAACTAATTTCTGTTAAGTTGCTGTCTTTTTTAGCTTTGCAGAGAAACATTAGATGGATGTTTAACTGCACCCAAAACTGGGCTACTGTGATTCCCATGAGTTAAAAAATAACCCACTGTATGATTAGGTCCTAAATGTTTCCAGATGACTCTGTTGAAAACAAATATGTGCAACAAGTAGTTGGAAACATGTAAAAAAAAATAAATACTTTCCAGATCTGGTGACGCTCCAGTGACAACATATTTCTGCATTACAGTTTAGGGCTTTAACTTGACCAGGTTATCACATTTATCTTTCTGGTGCCTGAAAAATCCTATTTATGGTGACAAGTTCATATATTTTGTGGTAAAGAAGCATTTATTTTCTTTTTTTAAATGGTTCTAAAAAAAAAAAAACAGTTCACAATGTAGGAAACTTGCTGAGATTCGTCAGATTTCATTTACCGGCCCACTATAAAGCCTTTGCAAAAGTATTCACACCCTCCAGCCACAAACTTCAGTATTTTTTTTTTTTAAATGGGATCTTATGTGATAAAGTAGTGGTTAATTGTGACATGGAAGGAAGTAATGAATACGAGGTTTTTTAAATGTAATCACAGTGCGGGCTTTGACTGGGCTGTTCTAATACGAATATGCTTTGACCTAAACTTTTCCATTGTAGCGCTGCATGTATGCTTCTGGCTGTCTTGCTGTACGGTGACATCACACCTCGGTTTCAAATCCTCTGAAATCAATTTAAATTCTCTGACCATTGTCCTTATCCCAGCTACGTGATGCTGCCACCATATTTCACTGAGAGTGTTGGTTACTGCAGTGTAGGTTTTTTTTCTCATTTATTTTTGACAGTGCCTAATTTTCATCTGAAATGACCAGAATGCGTTCTTCCACATGTGTGTGGCATGTCCCCTGCTTGGCAAATAGGACTTAGTTTGGATTTCTTTCAACCCAGGCGTTCTTCTTGCCATCCTTTCATAAAGGCCAGTCTGTGGACTGCATGGCTAGTAATTATCCTGCCGATAGATTCCTCCACCCAAACTGTGGATCTCTGCAACTCCTCATAGTTACTCTGTGCCTCTTTGGTTGCTTCTCTGATTAATGCTTCCTTTGTCCTGCCTGCCAGTCATTGCACCTGGGCTACACTCTTTTCGTCTTCGCGTGATTGATTATGGCTCTGCCAGATGTCCAAAACTCAGGATACTGTTTTGTAGTCGAACCCAGCTATAAGCTCCCCTCCTTGACCCGGCAGTCATGTTTCTTGGTCTTCGTGATGAGATCACTGGTGTTCTCAAATCTCTGAGACCTTTACAGAGCAGCTGGATTTATACAGTGAAAAAAAACACACAGATGTGGACTCATTTTGCTATTTAGATGACATCTAAATCCATTTGGTAGCACTCAATTTTATTTGGGTATCACAATAAATGCAGTTAAAAAGATTTTTGTTTGTAAAAAAAAAAAAAAAAAAAGTTTGAAAACCTTGTATGAATAAATAAATAAATTAATGAATTTAGTTCAGACAAACCAGTGAAATTATAAATTTAACACATACATAAATTATGTATAAGCACTAACATAATTAGATTGTGTGTGTGTAATATATATATATATATATATATATATATATATATATATATATATATATATATATATATATATATATATTTAATCATACCTCTTCTCCTTCCTAGTCCTAAACATCAACAATCCTCCTGATTCCCACTTTACTTATGAGTCCATACTGCTCAAAGTCCATTAAGCAAGCAGATAAATCAATCTACTGTATTACTAAGTCCGATAAAATGCATACAAGTTTGTGGCTGAATAGCTTCCAGGGGTGTGAATACTATACCAAACATTATGTATAAATGGACAAAGGTTTAATTTGTCTGTTCTAGTGAGGATTTCTTCTCTTTCCCATCCTTTAGCTCTAAAGGTAAATTCTGTACTTGTTCTGTACGATGACAGCAAAATGTAGTTTTCTTTGTTTTCTTTTTTTTGCTAGATTTTCCCCAGGAAGTGTACATGGCTGTACATTATCAACAACATTCTGATGTCTTTGTCTGGTGAGCAACGAGCCCATCCCTCCGACTTCACTTCCCTCTGTTTTAACCGCCTGTGTCTTTGTCCCGTGTTATCTGGCTGCACCTGAAGGCATCACAGTCGCTCCATATCTGCAGCCCTAAAATAACTGTTTCTGCTGTTTGCCGTAAGGGTCACTCTGAGAGCTGTTGTCATTGTACAGTAACACATCCCTCCAGACTGCTGTTGTTGTCTTTTTTTTTTGTGAGGAACAAATTCAGGGTGTTCTTGTTTGTTTACGTCACCCTATCAGTGAAACCAATCCTGTTCCTAAGATAGGTGTGCTGTGTTTGATGAGAACCCCTAAATCAGCTTTCATTTGAAACCAAACTGTCTGCATCTGGTTTTCCTAAGAGCCTATCCTTTGCTCGGTTTAACAGCCGAGGATGGGATTACATAGTGTTAGGTCTATTTGCGGTTTTACCTTTAGCAGTTTGCCCCTGGGTATACTTAACCTCTGTTCTCTTCTCCTCTTCCCTTGGACTCTGTCCATCCTCCTATCGCCTGGCTTGATTTGATATTCTACTAACTGGCTTCATCAGAAGGTAATCATGCTTCACATCATCATCATCATCATCATCAGCACTTCTGTTTTTTACCTCCTGTTCACATCTAACCTTCCTGTATGTAAGGACAGCTTAGCGGACCAATAATTCAAAACGACACTTTAATTAAACGTTTTCTTCTACACATGTTTTGGATTTGATCCCATAAAACCTCTAAAATGCTACTCGGCTCATCCCCCGAAGGTAATGAAAGGATTTACTGTGTTGTAGGAAAATCTTTCCAGCTCTACTCTCACAATCTGATCGGGCTGTTCGAGCAGCTGAGGAAGCCCGGCCTCGCAGCTCAGTTTCAGACGCATCGCTTCCCAGACAAGATCTTGCCGAGGTGAGCTCACCAGCCCCGTAGCCGGCTCTGAATTTCCTCTTTTGTACATGGTCGGATCCGTCATCATCGAAGTTTTTCTTTTACCGTGTTTTACTTATGGAATAAACTCAAATCCTACATTTTTAATGCTCACATGTCTCTATCTGCAGGTGTAGCTCAATAAATGAGAATATCAATTGAATTAATTGAGAACTGCAAGTTTAATAGATTTCTCACGTATAGAGTCAGGCAAGTGATCATTTCTGGTAATTTTAATGATTATGGCCTGCAGCTAATAAAACCCAGGATTTAGTTTCCCAAAGAATTAGAAGATATTAGACCAATAAACATTGTATTTGATGAATGAACTACTGAAAGAAATGTGTATAGACAGTACAGTAAATGCACTCAGTACTTGTTTGATTTGATGAGTTTGCTGGCCAAACAGGCCCAGGGATGCCATTGGCATTAAAGAAAGTGTTTGCACTTTTGGCAGATTGGGCAGGTTCCAGGTTCTGCTGGAAAATAAAATAAAAACTTCTCTTGAAAGCTTGTCGGCATGAAATGTTTTCATAAACAGCTGTTCCAAGATCTTAATTTCAAAAACAAAACTGGACTGACATCAACAGCTGACTAATGAAATTATCTCTGAGTATGGCAAAAGAGGCTTTGGACCACTGAGCAGCAGTCCAGTCCCTTTTCTTTTTATCCCAGGTAAGACACTTCTGATGTTGTCTCTACATCAGCATGTCGACCACTAGTATTGTGACTGTTGTAGCCCAGGACCTGTTTATTTCTCTGTTTGGTGACACTTGAAACATCAACTCCAGCTGCTGTCTACGCCTTCTGACACTTCCCCTAAACTCTTGAAGGAACGTGGCTTCACAATCTTCCCAAGACTGCAGTTATCCCTTCTGGTTGTGCACCGTTTTCTGCCACTTTTTCCTTCCACTCAACTTTCCATAACTATGCTTTTGAACAATCAGAGCTAATGACTGTCCTTCAGTCAACCGTTTTCATCTAATTATGAATGGTTTGACATTGACAAAACATTTCTGTAATCAAACTTGTTTTTGTTTTTTTTACCTTTTTATATTGAAATTTTCTGTGCAGCATAATTTCAGGTTTTTATTTGCAGCAAGCCATAATCATAAAAATATATTTTTTATGTATTACTTTTATGTATTATCTGTTTTGAATTATTGAACTAAATGAACATTTCAATGGTATTCTAGTGCATTGAAATATTGTATTTGTTTCCTTTTATATGCTTGTATTATTCCTGTTTAAATAGGTAATATGGAACATGCCTACGTCCCTGATTTTTATTATTACTTTGAGACTTTGTCCACCACAATATTTACCTGTTTTTCTCTTTAGGCGCTTTGCTCTGACCACCAAGATCCCTGACACAAAGGGCTGTCACAAATGCTGCATTGGTGAGTCTCCTTTTCTTTGAATACCTTAGTTTTATATGAGAACTCAATATTAACTTAATATAAATAAGTAGATTTCTGATTGTACTTCAGCATTTTCCTCCATGGGCCTTTATTGCTTTTTTAAAATGTATAAAGACAATATTTAATATTTTGTGCCATCTCCTGTGGAAATGTATATTGTCTGGCAGCGCATGCTAACACTGTCTTCCTTCAATATTCCAGTGAGAAACCCATATACAGGCCACAAGTACTTGTGCGGGGCTCTTCAGTCTGGCATTGTCCTTCTGCAGTGGTATGAGCCCATGCAGAGGTTTATGCTCATCAAGGTCAGTGATTCTCTTTCTCCCCCAATTAATATACATCTCTGTTACTTATTTTTCTTAAGATGACTACTTACTAGAATTCTTTTTTTTTATAATTTTTGGATGATTTTAATCGAGTAGTTGTAAATATTTGTAATAGAAGTTTGTTTTTAAGCGTAACGCCACCACATTGATGTAGCTCCACCTGCCAAGTATCAGCAGTTTTACTTTAAGGATTTCTAAGAAGGGCGAAAAGCCAAACTAATCCTGAGTCCAACGCTCTTCTTGTTCTCTCCTCCAACGCAGCACTTTGACTTCCCTCTTCCCAGCCCGCTCAAGGTGTTTGAAATGCTGGTGGTCCCAGAGCAGGAGTATCCTCTGGTGTGTGTCGCCATCAGCGAGGGTACCGAGCAGGGCCAGGTGGTCCGCTTTGAGACGATCAACCTCAACTCCTGTTCCTCCTGGTTCACAGAGATGGGAACAAGTAAGTCAGCCGTCACCTTTTGGCTTGTTGTCAGCATTTTAGATCTATATTTCAAGTTTGAAAGCTGCAACATCAAAGAATGGACTGTGCACCATCTTCTCCAGATTAGAGTGGGCTGGAAATATGTAGTCTTAACAAGCAGAATGTCTGTCATACAATCATGTTTTTTTTTTTATAAATTGGTTCTAACAATGAATTTTATCATTGGAGTAGGGTCTAATAACTTCAAATTTCTTCCTACTTCGTATCAGAATTGTTATACTGTAAATTGTATCAGATCAGTTTATTTATTGTATTGTTTTCTATTACATATTTTTATTTAATTCCAACCATGTTTGCAATGACTAATAAACAAAACTAAAATAGGTAATGTTTCTATCTATCCCACCCCGACATCAGATAATCAGCAAGTGGATGCAATCCATGTCACGCAGCTGGAAAGAGACACAGTGTTGGTGTGTTTAGACAGTAAGTAATCTTATATTCTCTGGTTAATTTACTTTAGTTGTCTTTGTCTTCAAAGATTGATTTATTTGTTCAATTTAAAAAAAAAAAAATTATATTTTCTTTTTAGAAAATGTAAAGATCGTTAACCTTCAGGGCAAACTAAAGCCCAACAAGAAACTGGCTTCTGAGCTCAGCTTTGACTTCTGCATCGGATCTATTGGTAAGATTTGAGAAATGTCTTCTACTTCTGCATCAGTGCAAACAATTCAAGAGCAGTACCCTGAAAACATTTAAACAGCTAATGATCTGTGTGTTGTAAGAGTTAATGATGTGGCTCAGCCAAACTTCTTCAGAAGGCACTGAATTAATGCCACGCCGTCAAAGAGATTTACACATGCAACATACTGAGAATATTTGAAATATTTCAGGAATGGGTGAATTTCCCTGTTTTGCACACTAGGCGGATGTATAGGAGTTTTCTTTCAGCCAGCTGACCATCTGTGTGCAGCAAAAGTTGAGGCATTGCTTTACTTTATGCTCTATAAATCCAGAGGAAATGCTGCATTCTCCTAAAACCTTGATGGAGGCTTCCTGCCCATGCCTGACCTCAACTGCAAAATCCAATATGGCCCCCATATTGGATATTACTTAAAGTTGGTTTGTAATATCTGGTTACAACTGGTTAAATTTCAAGATAAGTTTAATTTGTTTAGTTTTTTTCCATCTTGGATCTACATTTCTAACTTCCCACCACCAACTGGCTCCACCAATTGTGGTATTTAAAGAAAATCTAATGCCACAATGGATTGGCAATGTTGTGTTTTTGATTTTTTTGTATTGGGAGAAACATATTGTCGTAAGAATTAGTCATCATACAAGAAAAACAAACTCTTTTTTAAGGGATGAGAAAAACTCATGGTATTCGATTAAATCGTTCTGTGAAATGTTTTCCTGCTGTTGGTTCCATGCGAGCGTCAACAAATGGTGGATTTTATGTTTGAAATGGGGTTGATCAGTTATTGTTTCGTGTTTTCCAGTCCAGTATCTCTGCTTCATGTAAGTGGTGTCATCAGGGAGCCCATTTAATGACGGGGAAGTTTTATTTATAGAACAATACCCAGGATTGTGTTTCGAGGAACAGATTCATAGTCGGAAAAACTGTTTTGAAACTTATTATCACCTTTTTTTTTTAATCTGCATCACAATAATTTCCACCGAATATTGTGATCCAGATTTCTTCATCACCCATGCCTAGTTATTAGGTACATCTATAAGTTTGCCTCCTTCATTTTCTTTCTTTATTGAGAAAAACCTTTGAGCTTAATTTGAACCTCCTGAGTAAAACTTGGGACTTTGAAAGACTTCTTTTTTTTTTGTTTTTTGTTTTTGTTTTTTTTTCCTTTTTTTTTTACTTTTTTGGTTTAATTGGGTTTATCGTGTCTCCTATGTTCTCCTTGTCCTCCTTGAGTAATGTCTCTTTGTGAAGTAACTCATACTTTGTTTGTTACAGTGTGCCTTCAGGACAGCGTCCTGGCCTTCTGGAAGCACGGCATGCAGGGAAAGAGCTTCAAGTCCAATGAGGTATAATGCAATAAAACTACCAAAGCTGGGTCAAATTACTCTATAACCCATACAGACGGTTAAAAAATGGGACACATTTAGTAATTTTAGTTTTAACTTTGTTATCTTCAGTCTTTTTTCACTTTAGCCTCCCTGACGATTATATTTGGAACCTAAAACTAAGCTTGGTTAGTGAACACAGATCTTGTGTTAGCGGTAGAGCCCTCAGGTCCGGTCCATTTCTGCACAGATGATCCCTAGATGTTTGCTCTCAGGTGGAGCCAGACAAAGCTTCTTTGTGTCAGGCTGAAGTAATGAATTTGTTCTCCTTTTCACGGAGGGATTCAGTGTTAACCCGATCATGAGTCAAGCAAAGCTGCACAATGAAAGTTCAAAAGATCACAGGGAGGTGAAGCGTTGTTTTTATGAAAGGGGATATGGCAGTAGAGGCCTCCCACAAGAACAGCGCCTGTGTCAGACCTCGCCCCGGAGCAGCCAGCTGAAACAAAAAGGTATTTTCTAAATGCGTGCTCGGCCCAACTCCGCAGTTCTCCTATAGTCAGGATTTTAGAAACGTCAGCAGCCATGTAAAATTCATGCTCAGTCATAAACCCAACCTGTCGCATAACGGGGAACACCACTAAATAATTCAACCTTTGCCTCGTTATGGTTCCTCTCAGAAGACATTAAAGGGCGGGTCAAGCCTGGCGAACCATGCTAGTCTTGGGTGGATGCTCCTCTGAACACCCAAGCCCTCGTAGCACTTTGAGGCTTAAACAGATCAAGTCTCTCCCAGGGCCAAGGGTTTACACCTAGCAGGTGTCGCCCATCCACTATCTCACATCTGTCAGCAAGTATTCATGACATGTCAGCAAGTGAAACTGTTGAAAGGGCCTTTTGTTTTTTACTCCGCGTTGTACCACACTGCACGTAACAGTATCAACAGGTTTGCCTGGGAATGTGAGGTGACGGCACCAATTCTCTGTACACAGATTGTTAAAAACAGCAACTCTCCTTAAAGATATGTTGAAGCTGGCTATAGGCCCAGCTTCAACATCATCAGACAGAAATGTGCTGACTCAGAAATTAAAGTGTGCTGCTATCACCCAAACTCCCACATGAAACTAGCCGAATATAATTCAGAAATGTTACTGTTGCCATTAAGTTAATTTCCCTGAAGTTAATTGGTGTAATATTCTAAGGCAGTATTTGTAACGTTAAAGTTACCCCTTCATATGCAGTGTTGGTAAACATGTGCTAAAAGCTTTGAAAAAAAGAAATACAACCTTTGCTTTTAGTTTATTTACTTACTGAGTAAACGATTAAAGTGTTGTTTTAACAAAACTGGCAGTGAAACATTTAGTGGTTACAGTTACTTTAATCAGCGCCTTTTAATTTTTCTTTATACTTAACCTTTTTAAATTGATGGTGAAAGCGATGACTTTCTGCTTCCTGGGGTATAAAATTGACGCGGCACAGAGGCCGACATCTATCCTGTCCTCCAGGCCGGGATGAGGAGGCATATTTAACTTACCAGCACCACACAATGGTACAGAAGGTTAAAAATAACAAAGAAAAAAGGTCACTTTTAGAGAACTCTGGCAAAGAGTGACATTTTGGGGTCACCTGGTTTCTGTAAGAACCATCAGAACCATGATTGTGAAGTTTGCTAAACCACCAAGTCTAATGCTGGAAACATGTGCTTTGGTCCGGAGAGGCTGAGCTTTTATGAAGCAAAGACTCTAGGGGAGGGGGGGGTTGGTGTGAAGTGGGGTTGTCAAAAGTATCGATATTCAAACACTATCAGGATACAATACTAATTTGGCATCTGATACTAAATATTTTAGCACGTGATGCAAAAGAAGAAGGGGAAACCCAGAGATGTTGACAAGCCTGTGTGCAAACAGTGCTTTAAAGTGACAACGAAGTCGAGCTGCACAACAAAAATGCCAAGGATCGTCACCCTGGTGGAAAAAATATTAATTTGGGTTATTTATTTTGCATTTAGTTGCTCACTTATTTAACTAGCATCTGTGATTCTGTTGAGAAAGCATGTTTCATGCTGAGATTGAAAAGGGTGAGTTTTTCATGTTAAAATATTTTTATGCCTTTTAATTATTTGTAATTTTTTTAAACCCTCTCTGTGTCGGAAATGGTATCGAATATTTTCCTGAGTTTTAAATTTTAGCCTTGTGACAACAACCCTAGTGTGAAGCATTGAATGAAGATGTGAAAAATCCGACAAAAAACTTGCTGAAAATAAAGATTATTTAGGCTAATTTGCTGATCCTAACCTGGAGGGGAGAATAATTATGGCCAGCTTTGTTGCTAGTTTTTACATTTCCACTGCTGTAATTTCACATTTAAAGGAATTAAACCAGATTTTGATATCCAACTCAGTCTGTATTAAAATGTGTAATTTATATTCTATGCTGATTTTAAACATATTTCACATGTTTACATTTTGGCAGATTGATTAAAAAATGATTTTCTTGTTCTCACTAAGTATTTTTTTAATAAAAACATTTTACACTTTATTGATGTTAATTTCAGTTTGAGCATCAAACCTTCTGGTTCTGACAGTACAGAGATCTTCCTTTGCCTCAGTTGGCCTCCATGTAAAAAATGATATTTTTTCTTATACCTAATGTGTCCTCAGCGATTTTACTGTCAGATTGTCAATTAAAACCTTGTCTTGCTTAATTTGTAGGTGACTCAGGAGATTTCTGATCCAAGCAGAGTCTTCCGCCTCCTGGGATCTGACAGGTTAGCACAATTATTTAAGGGTGACATCAGTGTGTAGAAATGTAGTTTAACATTCAACGAAACAAATGAATTACAATAAAACTTGCCAACTGAGTCAAGATAAAGCAGTTTATTTTGTATGCCATCTTTACGGATGTCTCTTTGCTTCATTGTTTCCACTGGTTCAGTCTCTCTAGATACTAACCTTCCCTTGTGTCTCTATGGTTTCCATTGAAAACATTTCTATTTAGCTTCTGATTTGTGATTTAGCCTCTTTTCATATTGTCGGTCTTTCTCTGCATAGATTTGGGTTTCTCCTCTCATCTGAGTATCAATGTTTATTCAAAACATTATACTTAATGCACATCTGCCCGGGCCTGTTGCCTCACTAGTTTGTCAGTTTTATACAGCTCACAATCTTTACATTTTTTGTTAAACTGAAAAACACAAGATTAGATTAGCTGATTCACCAGGAGTTGGTGTATCACTTATTCCCCTTGTTCACTCTGTGTGCCTCTGAGACAGCTGTCTTTTGGTACAGTTTGTTTTATGTGACGTGGATTCAGGCCATGTATTAACATTCATAAATGCTTTCATAAAGGTCATTTGTAGTCCCAAACACATTTAATCACTATTTTTAATCACTTATTTATCTTGGAAAAAGCTCCTTATTCCTACGGCCTGGGTCACAAGTAAATTAAAGAAATGCAAATTAGAAGATGCCCCCCCCAATCACCAGCACGGTTTAGAAACTCTAGAGGAAGCAGTGGTGGGCTTAAATGCAGTCAAGCTTTGTGGATCTGTTGACCTTTAGGGATCAAAATAAATTTCATGTGCTGCAGCCAAAGCCCCAGGAACAGTGACCTTAATCCTCAGATGTTATCAGACTATAGCTGTTTCCAGTTTAATAAATAAACGAGCTGAATAATCAGCTGCTTCCCTATTCAGTCTGCGTGTCATTGTTTAATATCTGACAGGTCTCTGGTAGGAAAAACACATTTTCAGCATAAATGTGCAGCGATGCCACTTCTGCACAGGGTGTTGTGACCTTTAGAGGTTGAGTACGATCATGATGTGGGTTTCCCTCCATGCCCTGGGTTAAGGTGGAGCTCTGAGGAGTGCCGTAGGGTTGCCACTGGTGGCACCACAGTAAGTCTCCTGTCCACTGCCCAACCCCCCATGTTTTATTCACCAGTGCACGGGCAGTGCCAGCCTGGTTTATGTGTCTGCACGGTTCTGTAATTTCATCTAATGGAACGGACAGTATAGACTGCAGCTAAGCTGCTCTCCTGTCACCACGAGACAGATTGTATCTGAAGATGCAGTGACCCTCATCCTGATCTGACATCATACTGTTGCTTAACATGCATGACTGTTGTCTGTACACTGTCAGAGTGAGACACTCAGCATGTCCTACATGTCTAGTGTTAAGCTGGCACAGCAGTTCGCTTGTCACAAAGCTTTTTGAAGGACGCAGTCAGACGATGTTTCTTTTATATTCATGTGTTCAGGTTTATTTTATAAAGGTAAAGGACAACTGATTATATTTAGTGATCTGGTATGTTTTTCTTTCTTTTGTAGTCCTTCAGAAACGGGTGCTTCTTCATGGACAGTAAATCTAATCAGCTGCTTGTCTTTACAAGATGTAAACTAAATGAAAACGTTACTACTGCAGGGTGGAAGCTGGAGGGATTCCTAAAAAACATTCAGGAAACAAGATAAAATGGAGAGACTGTCGATACTTTCTCATTATTAACCAATGCAGCAGGTTACCTACAATATGATCAGTCATGTTGATCACACATTGGTTGCTGCGTTGGTTAGAATATTGTGGCTAATTTTTGATCTTTAGTTTTAGTAAAACTTGGATCTGCAGATAGTTTTCTTTTGTCTCAATTCTGATTTTTCCTTTACATCTGATATTAGAACAGCATTGAAAAGATTATTTCTGCCACGATTGGTCATTTATATTGTGAGCAGAGCTGAGGTCGTGGCATTGTGAGGGGGCCTTTTTAATGTAAAACGTGGTTTTGTTGTAAAGTAAAATAACAAAGAAATGATTGAGAAGTCAAAATGTTAAACTCTCAACGACTCATCTGTAAGATTAACGTCCAGATAGAGGAGTTTCTGAGTATGTGGGAACCTTTTTTAAAACTCCAGAGTTAAGACATTATTGGTCCAGAATAATAAAAAAAAATAAAGGCAGTGTGCGTGTTTTTTTTTTTTGCTGCTGGCTGGGGTGGGGGGAGTACAGGAGGGAGGATTGGGAGGGGTTTAGGGGAAAATGTCTAAAGTCCTTCTTTACATAACTACTTAATGTCGTATCACTGATGTATTACTGATATTTTTTATCAGTTCTACTGTATGTTTAATTACTGTGAATGCAGTAGGCATTCACAGTTCTTGAGATCCTGTTTCTCTTTATTCTTTATTCTTCTTCTTAGTGTTTATTCTTCCTAATGCGTTTTTACTGTTTAAAGTTTGATTCGCTTCTCCTCCTACAATTTTTCTCCGATTTCAACCATTCAACTTTTAAACTATTCAGCTTCTTCTGGAATGGATGGCTATGTCTTTTTGTACTTTTAACTCTTCAACTTTTTAAAATATTCAGCTTTTTCTGCAAATTTTCAGCTTTTTTTCTCCCATAGGAAATGAATGTAATTCACTAAAATTCCGCTCATTTCAGCTGCTTTTTGACAGCTTACTGCTTCAGCCTACTTTCAGCTACAAACGCCATTCAACTTTTAAAATGTAGTGATATCTTTCAGCTATTATGGTCTATTTCAGCTTTTTCATATCTTTTACCATTTTCATATAGTACCTCCTTAAAATAATTTTGGCTTTTCAAGAAATTCAGCAAATAACATGCGTTGCTATGGTTGTCAAGGAGGCAGTTATAGAGTGCGCACTCTAGAAATTCAATAAATTCTTCATCTCCGAACAACTTCTTCTCACTCGCTCAATTTTCAACCTATCCACATAAATTATACATCAAAACGTAGGAATTTTTGGCTGGAATCAGGAAATGTAACCCTCATTGGTGTAGCATTTATAGATTTTTCGCAAATCACCTCAGAGCGACACAAACCCGAAACCTCCCCCATTCATTTCCTATGGAGCGGTTTTGAAAAATGACGTCTGAAAATCCAAAACATCACACGTTTTCGCATCGTCGCTACTCCTAAACCGTTTGATGTACAGGCATGAGACTTTCACATATGAATGTCCCAACCCTTCTGGCACTCACAAAAAAGGAATTTTGTGGATAACTGTTACGGTTTTTCCGCAGGAACAATTTGTTCGGGAGTAGCGAATGTGCAAAATCCTGAAAATGCTTTAGAGCTGCATTGTTCCACATGATCCACTTTTTTACATCGTCGCTGTGCCTACACCCATTTTTGTACAAACATAAAAATGAGCAACATAGTCCTCAAAAGCCTGCTGATACTCACAGTGAAATAATTGTTTTGATATCTCTTATACTTTTTCAGCTAGAGCGATTTGTTCGGGACTGTTTTTAGAGGATTTGGCAAATTCCTTAAAAAACCCCTTTACATCATAATTTTTTACGCCTTTATTAAACTTTTTCCAGCAAAAACCGATAGCTTTTCTTCTTCCCCTATCCGTCACGAACTAAACGTAGAAAAAATTACGTCTCTACCATTTAGGGATCAGGAGATATGAAGCGTTGTTCGGGACAAAGTTCTCCATTATAATCCAATGGGACTTATTGTGAGCAAAGTGTCTGCACTTGAGTAGACTGGCCGCTGCAGGTGTGTCAGTGAGTTTCCATGACGACGGAACTCTGAGGGCCAGAGGGAGAGGATCAATTGAGATAGAATGGCAACTTTCGACGCTCACCGCAGTTGCTGTGATTAATGTAGGAATCTGAAATTCGCACAGTCACTTCCTCTTGACATTTTAAAATTTTCAAGTGACTTTCAGCTATGTGTCATTTTTCTGTCCCATTTTGGATTTTACATGCTTTCCTATTGGGCCTTTGCTTCCAACAGGACCTGGCATGATGCCCAGACACGACCCAATTGGCCAATACAGCACCACCCACCTGTGGGAAATGGCGCTACTGACCATTTTGGTCAAATATTGAGTTCTGGGCCCAGATGTGGTGAGGCTGAGTTGCTAAAGGAGGCCAATCTGACCCATGAACTTTGGTGACGTTTGGCGACATTAAGTATTGGCACCCCTATTTGAGGCACTTCCCAGTACAGGATTTGGACCAAACTGACAGAGTACAATCACCCGGTGATCCTGAGCACAACCATGTTGGCGGCTAATGGTTAGCATGTTGCTAATTGGAAGTAGCTCTAGGAAGCTCGGACAAACTTCTGCTTTACAGAATCTGTACCTCCTTTATACAGAATGCTCCACAATAAGTTTGGGCCTCGTCACGTAAAGCATCTCCAAGTTAGGAGGTGTCAAACATCCAATGCTTTTTCAATGGGGGCGAAACCCCTTATACTCCCTAGAAATGCAGGCCCACAATATGGCTACAGTATATTCAAGTTTGAAATTCTACTTCTGCTTTGTTAAACGATTCAGTGTTTAGAATGAGTTAGGAAATGTTTGGTGCCTTTCCCTCAGTTTTTTCTTCTTCTAATCATTCAGCTATTGTTCCTTCATGTTCAAATCCTTCAACTCTTTCAAATTCTTCAACTTTTTGAACTTCTTCAACTTTTTCAACTTCTTCAATGCTTTTCAGCTATTTTTTCTCTTCTTCAAAGATCTTCTGCATCTTTTGCTTAATCATTCAGCTATCTGCATTCACAGTGCATTTTCGCAGGAAATGCAAATTTTTCTAGTTGTTGAAGGATTTAATAAACATTGAAAAAAAAAAAATGTTAAACTCTCTTTACCTTCCAGCATCAGTGCTCAGTGCCTTGTGTTGCTCTAATAGCAGTCTCTGTATTTATTCTTAGGAGTATAAAGCCCTTCGCTTTAGCTGCCAACATTTAAAAAAATCCTAGGAAAGATTTAAATCTCCTAAACTGTCGCTGCGTGACGGGTTGAAAGTTCAAGAGGATAAAAACAAAGCAACTTTGCTGACTGTATTATGTTCAGCGTTCCTGTTGGGTGCAGAAATTCAGCCTGAACAAACTGCAGATAGAAGTGTAGCAGGCAATTGTCTTTCTTATAAATAGCTTTCCATATACCTCTTAGTTTTAAATAGGCCTGGGCGATGAGTCGATTTTATCGACTAATTTGAATTTGCAATTCTTAAAGATATCTTTTTTTGTGTGTGTGTGTGTGTGTGTGTGTGTGTGTGTGTGTGTGTGTGTGTGTGTGTGTGTGTGTGTGTGTGTGTGTGTGTGTGTGTGTGTGGATCCAATGCACTCTCTTGGGCTTCCATTAAACTTTGCATTATATCAGTGGGGAAATTGTTTTGCTAATAGCATGCAGTGTTCAATATATGTTTAGGAAAATATATTGTCAAAATCCTCTAAAAATGAAACCGTTTTACTCTAAGACGAGGCACTTCAATGTATTCATTTCATTATTTTTCTAAGTTAATTTGAAGCTATACAGGTGAAGTGAGGCCCGTGTTCAGATGTGCAATACCACTAGCAGCAAACGTTTAGTTATATTTTCATTGTTTACTGTGGCGGGGCCTACCATTTGGTTTTGCCATGATTCAAAGCTCCTAATTAGCTGCACTTTGAATTCAGGTCAACTTACAGATGAGATGTTATTAAAAACAATTTCAGTAATTTGTTTTCTTGAAATGAAAGGTAAAAAAAAAAAATCATTGAATCAGATTTACAGCCCTGGTTTTAAACATCTGGTAAAAAAACCCAAACAGCCAACTTTGGGTCTTCCTCGCTGAGTAGCAGCATCCACACAGAAGCGCCGCACCCTGCAAACGTCACTTCAGCTGTTAGTTTAATACTCGTTGCCATTTTTACATGCTTCATTGACTGATGGATATTTTAAAATGCTTACCAGAGACACTATAAAGGATAAATGATCCTTTTTGTCACCACCTCTGTTTAACGCTGCTGTCCTTGTGTCTCTTACAGGGTGGTGGTCCTGGAGAGCCGGCCCACCGACAACCCCTCGGCTCAGAGCAACCTTTACATTCTGGCGGGTCACGAGAACAGCTACTGATCCTCAGGAAGGAAGAAGGGAGCAGGAGTCCACAGTTTTTGGGAGATTTAGACCTTTGTCTGAACTTTAAGGGAAATGCTTACTGGGAGTGTCTGTTGATAAACTGATCCCGCTGCTTGCTAACAGAGGAGCGTCTTCAGTGTGGATTCATGAGTAGCCTTACATCAGCAGGACGTTCGCTGTAGCACATCTGAAGACGTGTAACGGGGAAAGGGCTTCGAGCTGGAAGGGGACAAACCAACGAAGCTCAGACACGCACCCCGTTACAGTACCTAACAGTTTTCTCACTTTTCCGTACTGTGAACAAACGGTCTAGAGGTATTACTGACAAAAGTGCCATTAAAATTCACACACATTGTGATTGTATTAGAAAACAGAGGGAGATCAAATCGTTTTTTTGTGTCTAACATGTTATAATCATTGCTAGCGATCTCGCCGGGAAGGTTCGGGCGGACGTTTTTACAAACTTTGTAGTCAAAGCTAATAGATCAGTTTAAAAAGAAACCCTTGAGCCTTGCGGGTTATTTAAGCAATATTTATTAACCTCGTCGTCGTTCATTGGGAATGTTGGGTTTCTAGGCTGTCAGAGTTAGACGCCGCGTCAGGATCAGCTACCTAGAGAACAGTTCCTGATTAGCTGTGGGTTATTTTTACTGATGTGTAATAGTTGCATTTTCTGCTCTGCCGCATCTTTTTTTTTTTTTTTTTTTGAACTTGGATGAAATGTAAAAAATTTTTCCCCCTTCACTCTTATTTTATAGATCTTTTACTTCTTTTTACTTGCACCATTTAAGCACTTTTGTACATTTTTTTTTAATTTAAAATAAAATGACAAACTGAGGGACAGTGCTAGGTTTTGTTAACATCTCTGCATTCCCTTTGCGAAATGTTTAATATGTACTTTTTGTAATAAAAAAGCTTTTAACATGGTAATGCGGGCTGTGGTTTATTATTGTGACGGGAGATTTGAAGTTGCGTAAAAGCTGAGGATCCTCGCGGGAAAAGGGAAAACAAGTGAGTATTTGTTGACGTCGTTTCCCCTTGTAGGCAGCCCTCTTCTCTGGCTTTACTAATTGGTCCCAGTGTGACGCTCCTGCATTTTCCTGTTTGCTCCCTGGTGTCACTAGTTAGATGATGTCAAACATCATCTTAGAAGTAAACATTCACTGTCAGAGTGAATACATGTAGTTTAGTTGGAAGATTTTAATATTTTCAGATATCAGATATGCTTTACGTTAAGATCTGGATCTCAGGTGTTAAAGATGTAAACAAGCTCTGCATCCCCTCTGTCTCACTGGGTGGAGGCAGCTGTTCCTATAGAAACTAGGCTTCAAAAAAACCTTAACTGTGTCAAGTTACTCAGCCAGAAGGCTGAACCAGAAATCTGGTGATGGTCCCTTCAAAATAAAAGCCAAGTAGCAAGTTTTGCTCAAGTGAGCCACCAGCTGGTTAACAAGGAAGGGCGACACTTCGACATTTTCTAACACTTATATTTCAGTCTTTTTTTCATTATTGTTTTGTAAAATTGCCATTCACATTAAGACTGAGTTCTTAAAAAGGTGGCTTTGTAGATAAAGTGAAATGCATGCAAATTAGGGTCGAACAATTAATTGCATTTTCAATATAATCGCGATTTTAAAAAACGCAATTTCCAAATCGCAGAGTCTGCAATTTTTGGCTATGTAACAATTAAGGAATTAGACACATCCATTAAGTGTTGGTAAAATGTTTAAAGTGGGTTTGCCTCCACATGGAAGGGAAGGCAGTTGCAGCAGTGAGATAATCTAATTTTATTACTTGTTTTAGAGTTTATATAATCATACATATTATTAAGTACAGGTCAATCAGTTTAATACATAGACTTGATTGTTGGTTGCACTTTATGTTCAACAAGGATTGATGTCCAAATCAACTAAAAGCTGTTCTCTTGAATAATATTCTGATTAATAGAAACATTAAAAGTTCTTGTTTTGAATAGTCCTTGTTTACAAACGTCTTTATTTAGACGCCATTTTTGTTGCTTGTGGTTAACGCAAAGAAAAGTCAAAATTGCAATTTTGGTTGAAATATATCGTAGGCAGAACGCAATCATTTCTGCTCTGAGTTTAGATGCTGCGGGTCTTTTAGCACCTAATCTGCACAGCGAGGAAACAAAATGATTTGTTGTTTGTATATGTTTAAAAAGACATGATAAATTAAACTGGAAAAAAAATCGCATCAAATCGCAATATTAAGAAAAAAAAATCACAATTAGATTATTTTCCAAAATCGTTCAGCCCTAATGCAAATAAGTAGAGATGCAACATTGTTGCATTATTATGATTTTTTTTGGTGCATTCTCAAGCTAATACAGGCTAGATAAAACTTAAACTTGCTGAATTTGGTAGCAGTCTCAAAACATCGTCCTGGCCAGTGTACATTTCTGCAGCTCTGCTCTTTATAAGGTCTAAGAAGCTGATGTTAGCTTCTAGAGTAGACATTTTTAGATGATGTCCTCTAGATGTTTGCCTGCTCCAGCAAAGCCTGGAGTTGGTGTCTTAACAGTTTGTAGCTCCAAGAGTGATGGGTAATGCTCCAGCTTTCCAGCCATGCCTGTTTCACGTCTAATGAAATGTTTCAACTTGTATGAACTTTACTTTTTAAGTAAGAGAAAAGTGCAGCATCAGCATCCCCTTTCAGCCAGCTGACCAGCAGAGTGCAGCAGCTGGCATGGGGAGGGGCCAGAGAAACATCCCCTCACTGGCGCTTCTTTTGAGAGCTCATTAACATGATTTTAAAGGATCACTATTAAAAAAAAAACAACTTTAACCTTTAAAACCTTGTTCACACCGGTAACGGGCCCATGGAGATTTATTTCCTCTCCATCTATGTCGAGCAAATAAATGATCATCCTGACAATTATCCCCAGTTATTTCCACCTTGGATAACTTAAAAATGGTGACATTTAGCAGGCTTTAAAAGCAGCTGTCTCCAGACTTATGAGTGAGCTCAGAGCTGATTGTCAATCCTGTCTGCAAAATGGTGAAAAGAAACTCTGGATTTTAACATTGCTGTTTTACATTGTGTTTATAATAAAGCCTAATAAGCTTTCCATTGAAGTGGATTCAACATGAAGGTCATTGCTTTAACCTACACAGAAAAATTGATCTTAAAGCTGATCCTTTTAGAGATGATTTATAACTAACGTTTGTTTCAGCGCTTCAGGGAGCCCATCAAAGTCAGTTCAGTGCTCCTTCATGAGCTTGGAACGTGATCATTTCTGCCCAGGGCAGCGCTCAAGAGACGGCCACGTCGTTTTATTTTGAAAAGCGTGCCTGGAAAAGGAGTTCAATACTTGTGGCTTGAGGCTTTAAATGCACCCCCCTGTGGCAGCTGTGGGATAGTTGATCTGTGGTCGTCCTTCCTGCAGGTTGGGTGTGGGGGAAGAAGAGGAGCATCGCCCTGAGTAAACATCAGTCTGATAAACATCTGCAGACAAGTAGGTGTTAGTTATTTTAAATTCAGAAATAAGAACTTCCTGTTGAAATTTAAGATTGAAACAAAGTATAGATAACTTTATTTTATTTGCTTGATCCTTAGGCTCTCCAATGTAAAATCCTGACTTTTTTTTCCAACTAAATATGCATTTTTTTTAAAAGTGCCTCTAATCCCTTTATCTAAATTGTGCACTGTTTTGATTCCCTTCCGCTGGCCGTTCAACTCCATTTGTTTCCTCTCTGAACCCTCAGGGAAATTTTCCTCACACACTTTGCATTGCAAATGTCTTCTTATGCAATCTAACGGTTAGGAGACGGGTGTAATGTTCTCCGGACGTCTATCCTTTACACGCAGTTTAAGAGGTTATCTTAAACATTTAGATCTCTACAAAGACGCCTCCACACACTCTTAGTTTACAGGCAGGCGCGCTTAAAGATGGATGTAAATACGGACTGATCAGTTCTCTGCTGCATGTTAACCTGAGTTTCTGACGCAGAGGTACGGTAATGACAATAAAAGTAAAACCAGCTCAGTTTTTGCAATTATGCTTTAATGCTACTGAAGCCACCAGAGGTCAGATTACTCTCGCTCTCTGTTTTCCCCCGCCGGGTGCCAAAACCTCTTGCTCCTGTTTTGCAGCTGCAGAGACGCTCCTGCAGCCTCCCTGCACGCCAGGCACTGTTTGTTTATCCCTCACTGACTACCTTGGGACGAGGATGGAGAGGTATGAGAAGATCGGGAAGATCGGCGAGGGCTCGTACGGCGTCGTCTTCAAGTGCAGAAACAAGAACACCGGACAGATCGTTGCCATCAAGAAGTTTGTGGAGTCTGAGGACGATCCCATCATCAAGAAGATCGCCCTGAGGGAGATCAGGATGCTCAAGGTACATAAAACGCTCACACCAGGTCATCATAAGGGATCAGAAAAAGTGAACGTCACATGCTGCGTTTAGTATGAACTATACAGTGAAGAAATAAGTTTAAACGCCTAACTAATATTCTTCATCAAATATCACCCAAGATGAGGGTCCCAACACTACAATTCAGACTCACTGCATCTTTGTTGAAAAGTCATGCATGTTGTCTTTTTTTTTTTATTGCCACTACCCAAAGACACACTTGTGCATTCATCAGGGTTTTAATTAGTCATGCAGAGGGTGGGAGCGTTGGTGGTCCGCCGGACACCAGGATCCCATAAATAGGACAGGTCGTCAGGGGCAACAGCATGTTTATTATGAGCTCCCGTTCAGTGAGAGGATGAGGCCAAAAGCGCAGATGGAGCGTTTACAGCAGCAGACGCCGCCGCCCCGTGAACTGGGTCACCGGGTACAAACCC
Organism: Fundulus heteroclitus; assembly: GCF_011125445.2. Taxonomy (NCBI): domain Eukaryota; kingdom Metazoa; phylum Chordata; class Actinopteri; order Cyprinodontiformes; family Fundulidae; genus Fundulus; species Fundulus heteroclitus. The sequence goes on from NC_046379.1 coordinate 24,548,339, forward strand.
GACTGAACTGTGGGTGTCCTGTGCTTTGTGTCCGAGCAGCAGCTGAAGCACACCAACCTGGTGAACCTGATCGAGGTGTTCAGACGAAAGCGGAAGCTTCACCTGGTCTTTGAGTACTGCGATCACACGGTCCTCAACGAGCTGGACCGCCATCCAGCAGGGTGGGTGTGTCTCCTCATCACACGGTTACCTGTCTCTGAGCGAAGGTCATTGTCGGGTCATTTGTTATCATAGTGTTCACCCCGCTTCAGCCTTTTCACCCCTCGTCTCCTTACACCCTCAAACCTAAATGTATTTTATCTGCTCGATCTGGGATCTGTGGCTCCGGGGGCCGCAGGTGGCTCTTTGGACCATGTGGCTCCTACTAACTGGCTAAAAATGGCTGAGAACCAAGTAATAATTTTGAATATATATGTATTAAGAAAATGGAATTATTTATTGAAAAAAAAAAACAGAATAGGACTACATATATATATATATGTATTCAGCAGCCCCTGAGTTAAGAAGTTGTAGAAGACCCATTCTTTCTATTCACAGCTGCTAGTTTGTGTTTGTTTTCAAGCTCAAGCTCAGTCAGGTCACATGGAGAGTATCTGTGAATAGCAGTTTCTCCGTCGATTGGATGTCTGTCCAACACGCGAGCGAGCTGTGATCTAAATCATTCCATTGTAGCTTGACGCTCTGCCAGAAGGTGAACTTTCTCCCCACTCTGCCGTGTTAAATAGTTTTTCTTTTGTGACTGTTTGCTTCGGCTTAATCCGTCTTCCTAGCCACCAGGACCGGCCGTCCCAGCATCATGCTGCTGAATGAACTTCATGGACTGTTCTGTTCTGTATGTAGACAGAGATATCTGGATATCACACTGCAAAAACAGAACAAAAATAGGTTAAAATCTTCTTGAAATTAGTGTATTTGACCTTTATTTGAGCAGGTAAATAAGATAATCTGCCAATGGAATAAGATTTTTGCACTAAAAATAGGAAGAACTCATCTCCATCATCTTATTTCAAGTGCATTATATCTAATTGTCTTATTTTAGGGGTAAAATGACTATTTCCATTGGCAGATAATGTTATTTACCTGCCCAAATCAAGGACAAATACACTAATTTCAAGAAAATTTTTACTAATTTTTAGTTCTGTTTTTGCAGTGCAGAAATGGATACAAGAAAGAGAACTTCTTCTGGCTTTCTTCTTGCCACTCTTCAATAAAAGCCAGATTCTTAGAGGACACGGATGTTTAAAAAAAAAAAAAAAGAAGAAAAAAAAAAAGAAAAGCCACATGAGATCCCAGTAAGAGGGATTAAAGTTTGTGGGATACTTTTGAAGGCACCGTAGCCTTAGAAATGTCTAAGCACCTCTCACACAGCAGGACTCTTGTTGAATGTGTAATTTGTCTCCGGCTGTTGGTTTCAAGATCAAATTAAAATCAAAAACAATTTCAATTAATTGCACTAGTATTCGTTTCAAGTCGAGAAGGAAAAGTCTTCCTGATGGTATGTTAAAAGTAATTTACTTTATATTATACATTATATATATTATATATTATACTCAATATGGAGGTATGCTGTTTCAAGAACAGAAAAAAGAGTTTTAATTGTATGGATTGTCCTTTGTATATATATATATATATATATATATATATATATATATATATATATATATATATACTCAGGGACAGGTTTTACCATGCTAGGCCCCTGAGCAAAGCAAGCGTGATCACGGCACAGAAAGGGCACCTTCAGCAGCGTCCAGTTCAAAATATAGGGTTGCACTTTCTAAACTTCTATCATTGTTGCAATCTGCCGTCTGGGATTTTTTTTTTCTCTCTTTGAATTTCCGCTTGAATATAAAGGTACTGCGTCGCAACTTGAGACCAAAGTTGAATTTCAGTGCGCTGCAGCAACTACAGCTTGAATTGTCAGAAATCTATGTCGGCGTCCACCACGCTCTGTCCTGTTTGGATGCGCCGGGCTCCCGTCTCCGCGGAGGCTGACCGGTTCTCTTTGGTATGCCTACAGGGATGCTCTTAAAGAGCTTTTCATTGGCAGCAAGCCGCGACTCATCGTAGGGAGCGATCTGGCCGCCTCGTTTCTCCCCTCTGCTCCCCGGCCTGTAGCCCGCCAGCTGCGATGCATTCAGGTGGCACAAAGGCAGAGAAAACAAAATGGAGAGAAAAGGATGGAGATTATAATCGATCAGCGGACACAAAGCTCCAATTGGCCATTTCCACAGCAACGGTGATCGATGGCCGCTCCTCGGCCAACAAAGCCTGGGTGCTGCTGAACATCAAGGCTCTCAGTGGAAACAGCAGCTCTGTTGTTCACTGTCAACTACTGAGGGAAGAAAATGTGTCTGAACATCTGGACACACAGAAAGGGAAAGCACAGACTGGTTGTGGTTCTTAATTCAGGGCTAGTTGTGGATTTGCTGATAAATTAAGAGATTAGATGTAATAATGAAAAAGCAGACCAGAGCGTTGAAAAAGCATTCAGAAGGTTTTGACTTTTTCTTGATTTGTGATGTGAAAAGTTGATGCAAAGGCGCCTCTTCTCTCATGTGGTTTGATTTGATTGTAATGATTTTGTTTGTTAGCCGCTGCATGAATGGGATCATTGCGTATGCTGATCCCCTTAAGGGGACTGAACTGACGGTCCGGTGTTGATTCCCACAGCATCCCGGAGCACCTCGTCAAAAGCATAACCTGGCAGACTCTTCAGGCCGTCAACTTCTGTCACAAACAAAATGTGAGTGAGTTGCTTCGTGTTTTTTTGTCTCTTCTCAGTCGGTGTGCAGTGCATCCTCCCGTTGTCAAAGACTTTCCCTCAGCTTGTTTTTCCAAATTCCTCTGCGCTCTCCTCCCTTCTGCAGCTCCCACCGAGCCCTCTGCTTTATGGCTCTCTTTTAAAGCGGGAATTCCTTCCCCTTGGCCGACCAGCAGTTAATGCATCACCTAGACACAACAAGGGCCCCTGCATAACGGGGTCCCATAAAATCCACAAAGCACCTTTGGCCTCAAGAGTTTCTTTTTTTTTTTTTTTTTTTTTTCCACATAGCTACTTCATTCTCTATACAGGACAGTCTCAGAAAATTAGAATATTGTGATAAAGTTCTTTATTTTCTGTAATGCAATTAAAAAAACATGAAATGTCATACATTCTGGATTCATTACAAATCAACTGAAATATCGCAAGCCTTTTATTGTTTTAATATCGCTGATTATGGCGTACAGCTGATATTCAAAATATTAGAATATTTCCTCAGACCAAGTAAAAAAATAAAATTATAACAGCAAAACAAAATCAAACATTTGAAAATGTCCATTAATGCACTCAGTACTTGGTTGGGAATCCTTTTGCACAGATTACTGCATCAATGCGGCGTGGCATGGAGGCAATCAGCCTGTGGCATTGCTGAGGTGTTATGGATGCCCAGGATGCTTCAATAGCGGCCTTTAGCTCATTTGCATTGTTGGCTCTGGTGTCTTTCAGCTTCTTCTTCACAATACCCCACAAATTCTCTATGGGGTTCAGGTCAGGGGAATTGGCAGGCCAATCAAGGACAGTAATGCCATGGTCAGTACACCAGTTACTGTGAGAATCTTATGTCATCTCTTAACCACCACCATACTTGTGATTTAGTTTACTGAACCAAGCTGAGTGTTTTTCAAGGCTCAGGAGACCCTGCAGTGTTTCCAGTTAATTAGACGATTCAAGTGATTAGTTGAATAGCCTACTAGTATACTTTTTCACGATATTCTAATATTTTGAGATAGGATATTTGAGTTTTCTTCAGCTGTACGCCATAATCAGCAATATTAAAACAATAAAAGGCTTGCGATATTTCAGTTGATTTGTAATGAATCCAGAATGTATGACATTTCAAGGTTTTTAATTAAAGAACTTTATCACAATGTTCTAATTTTCTGAGACAGTCCTGTATGTTTGAACTTTAAATCAGAATTTACTCAAAACGTTTTAAACATCTGGTGATGGGTCGCTGCTGTTTGTGTCTTTGCAGTGTATTCACAGAGATGTCAAGCCAGAAAACATCCTCATCACCAAACAGCAAGTCATCAAACTCTGTGACTTTGGCTTCGCCAGGGTTCTCAGTAAGTCTCTCCGTTTGGCACCGGCTGATAATCTGATGATACTTGGCGGAGCCTCCAGATCATTTTACCGTGAGCTCCGGGTTGTCAGCTCTGCAGCATATTTCAGAAGTGACGTTAACTGCATGTTTTTGTAGTTATTGCTGGCCATAAAGTTATCAAATTTTTTACAAAAAAAAAAGTATTAACATGAGTTTCCCTCATGCTGTTCTAGCATCACTTTGCTTTATTCCTTCTGTTTAATACTTGGGGTTAATTCATTCAAAGGAGAGAAATACAAAATAACATGGTTTAAAAAAAAAGCATCTTGAGGATGTTTTTGTGTTGAATTTCGTCCTAAGTCTGATTTGTGTCAGCTTTTTCGCCCCTAAAATGAACCTTTTGTGTTCTCAGCTGGCCCTTGTGACTACTACACAGACTACGTGGCGACTCGGTGGTACCGGGCCCCGGAGCTGCTGGTGGGGGACACTCAATACGGCCCCCCAGTTGATGTGTGGGCGATCGGGTGTGTGTTTGCAGAGCTGCTCTCTGGGATTCCTCTGTGGCCCGGCAAGTCCGACATGGACCAGCTTTACCTGATCAGGAAGACTCTCGGTGAGGCTCGCCTGCTGCTGGCCTGAACCTGTGGGACGGTTTAGATATTTGGACACAGAAATGTGGATTTTAAATACGAGAGACACTTTAATTACCCCCCTTAAATAGGTTTTTGACAAGTTTGAATTTTTCTGCAAAAAACATACGATTTGATTTGAGAAGCAAAATAAGCGAGTGAACTTTTCCCCTTCAGAATCAGCGCCTGTCAGTGACGGTCTGAGACAGCTGACTTCTCTCTCTAATGACTTAAATAACGATCTACATTTGGATGGGCCGCATCATTGCCAAATGTTGCAATAATGTCAACGGCTGAAATAAATCCACGATTCTCTCACTCCTCTCCTTTCCTCATCTGTCATCGCGATAACTTTGCGTACACTGGGGGACCTTTAGCTCCTTGGTCTCCGTCTTCATCATGTGAGGAACGTCCCCCTGCAGTCAGGGTCCTTCACACCAGCTGAATCTATCAAAGCCATGAAAAACGTGAATTTGTGACACCTGGAGTTTACAAAGATTGGATTTAACACAATCTTTTGCAACAATAAGATCAAGAACAATGATATTATGATGAATATATGTTTTGCGGAGTCTTAATCCAAGCATGTGTAATAGGTAGACAGTAAGACAAATGAGAAAATGTAACTCAATTCAATAATATTTCTTATTTAAATGTTGTTTTCTTAACAGTTGAAGTTAATATTGCGTTCCTCTGAAGGGATTCGTTAGCTTTTACATACCTGGCTATCCAAACACTGGTTGGTAATGTGAAGAATTATGCCCTCTTGATGTTTTATTTTCAGTCTTCCGAAATATGTTTGAATAGTATAAAAACAGCGTTTTCAAGCAGCTTCCTAATATTTGTATCTGCTGATATGTTTTGGGGGATGTTGTCTGAAAAATTATTTAATTCCAAAATACTTCAGAGCCTTTGGTAAAAATGAATAAATAAGCCCAGTTCTTTTTTATAGATAGGAAAAACAATGTATGTTGTTTGTTTTTGCCAAACAGACTTGACCGAGTTGGACAACTTTGTTTCTTCCTGCAGGAGATCTGATCCCTCGGCACCAGCAGGTTTTCAGCAGCAACCAGTTCTTCTGTGGAGTCTCCATCCCTGAGCCACCGGAGATGGTGAGGGTCCCATCTGACTGCATCAGATGTCTAAACGTGTTTTTTCCCTTCGGTTGTCAAAACCTTTATCTGGAAAATATCAAATCTAAATGTTATTGATCTGCTTCGTCGTGTTGGGGTTTGCAGGAATCTTTGGATCAAAAATATCCTAATCTCTCGCATCAAACTCTGAGCCTCATGAGGGTAAGAATGCAGTCCTTAAGCCCCATCAGAAAAAAAAGAATGATTCCTAACATGGAAACTTTATCTTCATGCATTGTTTTTTTTTTAAACGTGTGTCTCATGCAGAGCTGTTTGAGAATGGACCCGTCCGAGCGGCTGACCTGCGAGCAGCTCCTGCGCCACCCCTACTTTGACAGTATGAGAGAGAAAAGCGAGAGCTTGTCTCGGGAGCAGGATCGGCCCAACTACAAGAGGACACGTTTACCTCGGAGGCACCTTCCCCCAGGGGTGAGCAATAAGGATAGGGGGGGGATCAGGGGCGGTTCTAGACAGGGGCCAACAGGGGCCCATGCCCCTGTAGAAATAGTCCTGGCCCCTGTTATGGCCCCTGTACTAAAGACATAACATTAAATAAACTTCTCATAATTATTTGCAATGGCAAAGAAACCATAACTGATTGGTTACTTTGACCAATTTTATTTTCTTACTTATACAGTTTTACTCTTAGAAGGATTTAAAAATTAAGACGTTTCACGTTTAACTTTAGCCATATTGAGCTGGGGGGAAAAGTTTTCATCTGCTAGATCAGGGGTCTGAAACCTGCAGTTCCAAAACCACAAGTGGCTCACTTAATATTATTACACAGTTAAATATTGCCATTTTATTGTTTCATTTTTTTTTTTGTTCTGTGCCCCTATGAAAAAACACTGGCCCCACCGGTAAATTTGGTCTAGAACCGCCACTGGGGGGGATACATGCTAGAAATGTAATTAATCTTTCTAAAGCGCTTACAACTAATTTCTTTATTCACAGAAATGTTATTGGTATCATTAGTTAAAACACTAAAGATAAATAAGTTTACTTATCCATTATTTTAGAAAAGTATTCATAATCCTTAAACATTTTCAGATTTATTTTTTTTAGAAGTTAAAATCAAAAACTTCATTGTAATTTACTGGGAATTGATAGATGCGCGAAAACAAGTCGCACAAAACTTCAAATTGGAATGAATATGACGCGTGGTTTTCAGTAATACCACTAAAAACCCATAAAAAAAACAATAAGCATCTGAAAAAGGCAGCATGCATAATGCATTCAACCCTAAAAAGCTAAAATCTGAGAGGTTTGTAGGGGAACACTACAGAACAAACAGCATCATGGTCAGGCATGATGGAAGCAGCACAGAGGGCCATGGTAACTCTGGAGGAGCTGCAGAGGTCAACAGCTCAGGCGGGAAAATCTGTTGACAGGACAATAATTAAAACTTTACTCCACGTTTGGCCTGTATAAACATCTTCATTAAGAGAAAGCCATAAGAATGTTTGCATCTAGAAAACACAGCAAACGTGTAGAAGATGAGGCCAGTTTAACTTGTTTCCCTAAATAGTGGAAAGCTAACGTTGCACTTCATTCTGAACGCATCATCCTCATGTTGAAACATGAAGGTGGCAGCATCATGCTGTGGGGACGTTTTTCTTCAGCAGGGACAGGGAAGTCGTTCAGAGTTGATGGGAAGATAGATGCAATTAAATTTAGGACAATCCTGGATGGAAACGTGTTGGAGGCTGCAAAACAGTGAAGAGTGTTGCAGAGGTTCACGTTCCAGCAGGAATATGACCCGGGACATACAGCCAGAGCTGTATGTCTTGAAATTGTGGGGAGAAATTAACATTTACAATTTACAACTGAAGCTATTCTGCAAAAAAGAATGGTCAAAATGTTTTGTCTCTAGATGCGCAAAACTGGTTTAGAGATTGGAAGACAGGTCTTGTTTTAATCGCACTGGAATGCCGCGCCACAGTTGTGTATTTATGAAAAAAATGTGCATGATTTTCCTTTCTCTTCACAATCATCACTTTTTGGATCATTTAAAATTCTAATTAAAAATGTTTTTAATTTTGCCTGTAACGTGACAAAAGAGGGAAAGGTTCGAATACTTTTGAAAGGCACCATAAATAATAAAAAAAGTTAAATTCATTAATTGCTTATAAAATTTGTATCTAAAATTTATTATTTTTTTCCCCCTTTCCAGTATTTGCCACAATTGACCAGCAGCAGCATCTTTCCAGCTCTGGACAACAAAAAGTACTACAACAACCTGCGCAAATTCAACTACCACCTCCCAAACATCTAAACGCGACCATCCTGATCAGAAACGAACGTCTGCATTTTCTGGACTGCTCAGGAAATGAAGCAGAGTCTCATAGACTGTAGTTTTCAATCTTAAAAAAAAGACTTAGTAAAAGAAAAAAAAAAAAGATTTAGTAACTTTTTACCACGTTTGTTCCTCCTGAGGCATGCTGGGTGCCTCCTACTGTGATCCTATGCACTGTACCCAGCGTGTATAGTCAGACGTGTTGCTTTGTGTGTCTTGCCAGCTTTCTAAGCTGATATTTTGAGACAAAGAGGAGCGCCATGCTGCTCTGCTTGTTGTTACGGAGTTGACTGAGGGGAAAACTATGCTCTACTGCCTTCCCCAGTTTGCCAAATTTTTTTTATTTAAATTATACAACGGACTTTCTTAAAGTGACATTTTTGTAGCGAGTTTAATCTTTTAGTAAGTTATAATTCAGAGTACAAACCTTAATCAGTTCTAAAAATCTATATTTGACGTCAGAGAATACAGCTGCAAACGTTCCTGTTTACTACCCTTCATTCATTTTCATCTTCTTTATCCCTGGAACTTTTAATGCTAAGGATGCTTTCACCAAAATGCCAAAGTATTCTAAAGAGGAAATTAAAAAAAAGAAAAAAAAAGTCCTAAGCTTTTCCACCAGCATAACTGAATAACCTTGAATAAATTTGAATATGTCAGCGAGAACTGCCTGAACTGCTGTTTGTTGATTTATTTATTTATTTTTTTTTTTAAAGCTCGACGACACAACATAACTCCCATACATCCACCTGAACGCCTGCAGCACAAATAAATAAAAATACTAAAATCTGCAAATTCAGATTCTCCTCTCATCTCTCTTTTACTCCGACGACCATTTCATGTGAAGTTTTTTTTTCTGGAGCAGAACAAACACATTGATCTTTCAGATCTTGAATCAGTCCAGGTCCAGTGCTATGTCCAGACGCGGGAGCGCCCTCTGCAGCCTGTCCACAGTCATTTGTCTGTCCTTGATTCCAGGGAGATCGCTGAGAAACAGATACTCCAAGTTCCTGAAGGGAAGTAATGATTCATTAATGCATTCTCTTTGCTACTGCTCTTATTTACCAAATTACCGAGTAAAAAAAACCCCAAAAAAAATCTTTACAAAGCACCTCGTAACCACTGACCTGAGTTTGTGGAGTGCGAGGATGCCCTTGTCGGTCACGTTTCCGCATGACACCACCTCCATCATGTAAAGACTGGCCTGCAGGTTCTCCATTGAACTCAACCTTTCCATGCAGACGTCCTCTATGTACACGCATTTATTGAATTTAATTTCCTCCACAAACTTCAAGCCATCTAAGAAAAAAAAAGAAGAAAAGACTAGCGTGACATAAGTGCATAACTATCGCTGCATTTACTAAAAGCAAATGCTTTCTGTTGTGTAACAAGCTTGCAGGGTAAGTTGGAGCTTTTTAAAGGAAATTGCACTGAGCACTGCATGAGTTGCAAGAAGATAGAGCAGGACATTCTCTGCACTGACCCAAGTAGTCGAACCCTCTGTTCATGATGCAGGATTCGGTGGCATCGATTGCCTGGATCTTGTATCTGCCAAGAGAACCTGTTGGCAGTCCGTTGTAGTCGTGATGCCAGCGGTCAAAACCTTCAAACCTGACTTTGGCACCACATCTCAGCAGCCACTCTGCCGCAGCTCTGTCCGGACCAACCGCCTTGATCCTCTCATTATCCACCCTGAACAATAAGAAAACAGTGTAAAGCACACGCGGATGGAATATAATCAGTCATGTTTGGGAAGGAGATGAATCCATCGACACAGAACCTGAAGTCCTAATGATACCGGGCCTTTAAATGAAAAAAAATAAATAACATTGAGCTACTTTCATTTATGAAGTTATTTGACTGAAGATGAATCAAATGCAGCTGGTGTCCAAAGAAAAACTTGACACTTCATCAAACCCTGTTGAACACCAGACCACTTGGTCCCGGTGCCCCATTTGTAAGGGCTGGCTCTTTTAATACATATTTTAAATAAATAAGTCAGTTGAAGGCTCTTTCACACTAATGCATGTTGAACCACTTGGTAGTATGTATAAATATCGCATTACATGGTGCATAATGTACATTAGTAGGATTAAAAATGTGCAGATGTTCACAAATTAATTGCCAACCATGGGTAAGACATCTAAGACTTTAAAATTAACTCTTCTTCATTGCTGAGCATAATGTCACGCTGAAAAAAAAAACTTTAATGGGAGCACATTTAGTATTGAGTAAATAAAAATAATTTCTTTTTTTTAAATGACCAAAATCCCTCAAAATGTTTTTGATGTATTTTTAGGTTCATATATTTTCAGTTTGATCAGAGTTTATAGGAACATGTTATTAGTAATCAATGGCTATTTGCTTCCATGGGGGTGTAAATATGATGCGGCACTGAGGTCCGATCCTTCTTGACTGGGCCACACAGAGCAGGATAAGGGAGGTAAAATAAATAAAAATCACCAAAACAACACAAGTTAAGATTTAAAAAACGGCAGAAAAGAGTGCCACTTTGACAACTGTGCAGCCGTAGAAAAAATAAAATAAAAGCCTGTGTCCCAACTATCACGACCCAACCCTAACCCGTCCCTTACACATGTATGCTAAACTCTAATGGGACTTTAACTGGAACCATTTGCTTTGATCAGACACTAAGGGATTTTTATCCAGCAGCAAACACCCCAGGTGATGGCCTTAATTGGAGTCACTGCATAATGAGCCAGAGCATCCAATCAACCTTCTTCCATGTCCTCTAGGACTTAGTCACCAAACCTAAAAAATAAATAAAATAAAATAAAATTCCCCAAGTATTAACAACAACAAGAGCCAGCAATGTTGCTGCCGGTGATTTTTGTCAAATAAATATCTGGAGCATGTAACAAAAGTAATTTCCCTCTGGGATTATTAAATTATGTCTGATTCTAATGAAATCCCCTAAAAAATGCCATAATTTAATTTTACCTCAATACCTGAACATTTTAGGCAAACGCAAACTTTGAACTCATCAACATGGCAGCGTACTCCACTGTTCTATTTCTTTGCATTTGAACTCTGAGGGTTTAGAGGACTCTCACGCGTTAAAAACAGCATTGAGCCATCCCCAGAAGCGCCTGCGGCTGGCCTCCCTCTGCCTCGCCGCAGACTGCACAGCGCGCGACAGCAGCCCCATGACTGCGCTGCGGAATAAACACAAAGCGGAACAATTATTAGCTCTGCGGCCTGCAGCGCCGCAGGTAGAAAACAAGAAAGTAAAAACACTCCGACTCCCACCTGTCCTCCAAAAGGCACGGATTACTGTTTACGTTTGGAACGCTTCCGCTCTGCAACCTTCTACGCCGACGTGTAACGCAAACGTGCTCTCCTATTGGCCGAACGTAAGATGCGTTGGTTGCCGACGGGTCCGAGCCGTCGAAGGGGGCGGGGCCACGTCTCGGAGTTGACTCACGGGACGCGGCGGGGGCGCCGTCAATGGCTAGCTGCGAAAACAAAAGAGCAAGACGGACGAACGAAGCCCAGAAAGTGCGTCGGACCGCCGTGCCATGAAGGAGAAGCCGCGAGCCGCTCGTTAAAAGTTTAGAGCCATGATGAGAATACGGAGCGGAGCGGTTTTAAAGGCGGTTTGTGCAGCGCAGCCGAAGCTGCTAAAGGGCATTGCAGGCAGGCGGCTCCACAGGTAAGACTGACTGAGGGAGGGCAGAGGGGTTGCTTACTAGACGAGAGGCGTTTCTCATTGTCAGATTTTAAAAACGTTAAATTGGCTGGACTGGTGGTACTAATGGAAAAACTGTATAAAAGAACCAGAGTTGTGAGATTCTCAGGTTTCTGTTTTCTGTGCAAAGTTTTGTGTCCCAATCTGTCCCTCGTTATCTCTCTCTGACCATTTATTTGTGGACATTTGTTGCTACGCACAAACTGCGCTCCTCCTTGTAAGCTGCTTTTAAAGCAAACTCTGAAATTTAAAACATTATTTTAAGAAAAAGAAAAAAAAAAACTCACTCGCTTCCTGAAGAGTTGCCTGTTGAGGTCTTTAAGAGATTAGTTCAGAGATGGAATTCAAGTCTGCCACCTTTTGGACATTCAGAGACAGAAATTATCTAGCGTTCTTTCCCAAAATTAAGCTTGGTCCAATTGGATGGAGAGCGTCGGTGTACCTCAATTTTCAGAACCTGCCACAGCTTTTCGATCATCTGCTGGGGTAGCAGCATCAGAGCAACTGGCTTAAAGAGGCCCAACAAGCTGATAGAGAAGACCGGCTCTGTTCTGGGGACCTTTCTAGAACCTCTGGAGATGACTTCCCAAAGAAGGATTTTTTTCATAAAACGAAGAACATTATTGACAACCCAGCAATCAGCATCTACAACAACTCATTGAAGAAACCCGCATGAGTTACATCAGCATTTAATTTGCTTGGAGTTCCTCCAGCTTGTTTCCCAAAGATCTCACATTTCCCATAATAACTGAGGGAAAAGATTGCTTAAGTTTCCTCTTTCTCTCTCTTCTTCTTGCTCCTGCTCTGCATCCTCGGCGCTTCATTTCAGCTCCTCTGAGGGTTTGAGGCTGTTGAGATGTTAATCTAACCCGGCAAGCCAGATAGATAATGTGTATCACTCTACGTTCTGCACATTATCAATCTGGATCTGCTCCCATCCAATCCGTTCGGGGTAAGGAGGGACATTCGGCAGAACCTTTCGAGCTGATTGGGCGTAGCGACTCCTAAGTGCCCGCCTACCAAAGGTTGGTTTTAGCCAATCACGGTATCAAATGAAAATGTAAGCAGCCAGCACCATGCGAAACCACAAGAAGTTACGCTGGTCAAGACACTTGCTGTTCTTTCAAAGAAGAAATTGTTGATTCTGACCAAACAGATGTGATAGCAGCAGCTACGCATGCGTCCTCCTGGGCTGCCATGTTTATGTTGGTTCGGCTGTGGGCTCAGCCGCTCTTGCTTTCCTCACAGCTGGTATGTCCCCGCCTTAAACCATTATACTGCAACGTGATTGGCCAGAACCGGTTTTGGTTCAGCCCCAAATAATTGAGATGGGAGTGTGACAAGATGGATTCTCGAACGCACAAGTACCGCAAGAATTTAGCTTGCGGTAACTGTTAATCAGCTGCTGATTAACAGTAGTTGCACAAAAAAACAAGTGGTTGCCATAGTTATGCATCATAACAAATGTCCCAAAAATTAAAAAAAATCCTTCAAGCAGAACAGTATCCAACAATAGTGGGGACAAAAATCCCAAAAAAGCAAGGAGGAATTGAAGTTCCTCGAAAAGATTTGCAGAAAGAAAAACAAAAGAGTTACTCCAACATGCAGCCAGCTTGAGCAGCACAGTTCTAGAAAGATTTCCCATGCTGTTAAGTTTCAAAGGTCTGTTGGTCATAAAGCGGTGGCCGGTTACACATTGAAGCACTGAGTCAAATATTAGGCTCGGTCTTCATTCTGTGGCCCAGTTGAGTTGCAGTGGGAATTTGCACTGCTGCCTCTGTTTTTCAGCACGTATGATGTGGCCATTGTCGGTGCTGGCATCGTGGGCCTGGCCTCAGCCAGAGAGCTAATTCTAAGACATCCGTCTCTCACCTTCGTCCTGCTAGAGAAAGAGAAAGAGCTCGGTAAGTTGGGCTTTTAATTTTTTATCAAGAAACAAAACTCTGCAATGATTTTAATATGAAACGTATTTGAGTGATTCACCATTTATGCAATTCTTTATAGACACCATATAATCTGTAAAGCAGAGCCAAAGAAATATGGAGGAGATATAAAACGCATGAACATTACTATTTCTGAAACTATGCAAAATCTCACGTTCGTATTTATTTTTATCCACCAATCTGTGTGTCCTACCAGCCGTACACCAGAGTGGCCACAACAGCGGAGTCGTCCACAGCGGCATCTACTACACGCCCGGCTCGCTGAAGGCCCGGCTGTGCGTACGAGGAGCAACTTTAGCGTACGAGTACTGTGAGAAGAAAGGGATTCCTTATAAGAGATGTGGAAAGGTGGGTTCCAACTTGATAAGGTTTTTTTTTTGTGAAGGCTGTTGATTTTAGACGACGTACTCTAGGCGGTCAGCTGATCCACATCTGAGTGCATGCTGTCTAGGCCCAGCTAAGTAAACGTGTGCACTCAGTGTTGGCTTGAATTAATTGATTAATTGGGGTCTTTTAATGATCAGTTGAACTATATGGGGTCTGTATATTTAAAAACAAGATTTGGTCGCACAGATTTCAATTTATAGAGGGGTTTTGGGCAAAATGATAGACACAGACTGCATGTATACATGCACCCTCACTGATATTTGTGTAATGTCCCTCGTCTGACATTGTGCGTTAGCTACAAAAGCGTGAGTGATCAACACACCTTTGTAGCCATTGACATATCTTTGGTCTAGTTCTGGCTGAATATTATCAGAAATGGTAGACCCCATTGAAGATTTTTTTGCTTCCTGACATTGACCTGCCTTTTTAATTCTAGTCTGACAATATTCAACTGACCTCTTTAGAAACTAAGCATCGCCTTGATTCAGTTTTGTAGTCAAGTCACTATGCCTTGCGTCCGAGTCCAGGTTCGAGTCTCCAGTGTTCAAGTCCGAGTCAAGTCCAAGTCATTAAGAAAAATCCAAGTCGAGTCCGAGTCAAGTCCGAGTTGAGTCACTATTGATCAAGTCGAGTCCAAGTTCTGCACTAAAGTAAGCATAGCCTACATGTTTTTAAACAAAAAAAAAATAAATACACACTCCACCACATTGCGCTAATAATTTAGATATTAAAATCATACACTAAATAATATTCTGACATATTAAAATTATAGCTTAATGATATAAAAAAGTCGAGTCTTTTTCTCAATTTCCGAGTCAGAATGATCTGAATGTAGGAGTCCGAGTCCAAGTTCGAGTCATCAGTGCTCAAGTCCAAGTCAAGTCACGAGTCTCTAAATTTAGCTAATGACTCGGACTCGAGTTCGAGTCTCGGACTGGAATACTACAACACTGGCTTGATTTAACCAAAACCGTGTTTGGCGTCTTTGGGATCATTGTGTTGGAACACCCGACCCATCCATCTGACCCAAACTGTCACCTCCGATGAAACTAAAAGTGGTTAGGATGCTCAGGAACGACTCAGGAACGAAGGTTAGGTGTGTAACTACGGCTCTATGAATCTATGTATAGGTTCTGATTGGTCATCTGGTGTGACGCCGTTGGTGTTATTAGTTGCACGGCGCATACGCAAAGGGTACATTCAGGGCTTTCAGTACCGCCCTCTGGTGGTCAGGAGGGACGAACTGGAACCACCAAGGCACAAGCCCTGTAACGAACCGCGGGATTCTGGGACGGCGGTGTCCCTGTGCAGAGAGTTTTACCTTAGCGTGGACCCAGAGGGCGCCCTCTCCAAAAATCAACACCTTCAAGCGTGACAGACATTAGCAGCCGCCCATCTGCACCGGCCAAACGCCTGCTGGGGTTGGACAAAAGATTATACTTCTGTCCATAACAACAAGAAGCATGTGAATTTTATTTATACGGCACTTTTGTAGGATGAAACGACAAAATGCTTCACAATCAAATCAAATAAATAACAGTTTAAATAAAAGCCAGGAGTTTATTCCTGAGAACAGGGTACCATCTGCCATGCATGATGGTGCTGGAGGCATCATGCTGAGGGATTGTTTTGATCTTGCTGTCAAAGTACCACTCGGACCACTGTGCAAGCGGTACTGGTGCACCGCACAACGTGGGCGGAATAAAATCTGACAACTGGAGTAAGGTTTAACTTGGACAATGGTATTCTAGTAGGACATTGATCCCAAAGGCACGTCAGAACTGGTTTTAAAATGGCTAAAACAGTTTAACCTTAGGCCTTTACCTCAACCTTAATTAAACATTGAGGGAACATGCTCAATAGCTGGGCCAGGAAGCTAACCTCTTTACACTAACTAGACCAGTTCTGATTGGTAGAGCTGGCAATATCCCACCAGAACTAAACCAGAAGCGTGTCAAGGGCTACTAAAAGCTAAATGACATTTAACAAGTATTTGTTTGGGCATGCATGTATACATTTGAACCTTTGTTTGCAATGTGCTGCAAATAAATTGGAGAAAATCCACAAAACTAGTGCCCTTAGTTCAAGTTTCCTGAAACTAAAGAAGTTTTTATACCGCCTGATAAAACAAATGCGTCTCATAGGTCCAAATCAAATGACGTCTATGCTGATGATTAGTGGATGTAAACGTCTGATCGGCTCTGAACACACTGTCATTAAAATGTTTAGTTGTTAAGTATTGAACTTTAATGCTGACAGTTAGTTTTTCCCCCTCCCACAGCTAATTGTTGCTGTGGAGCAGGAAGAGATTCCCAGACTGAAAGCTCTGTACGAACGCGGCTTGAAGAACAACGTGCGCGACCTCAGCGTGGTTGATGCCAAGGGGATCCGAGAGCGAGAGCCGTACTGCAGGGTAAAAAGGGATTTTTTTTTTTTTTGTGTGTGTGTGTGTGTTTAAATTCAGTAAAGGCGTGAGGGGAGAGGCTAACCTACTGTCATCTGTTCAGGGCATAATGGCCTTGGATTCGCCCTACACTGGGATTGTGGACTGGAGGATGGTGGCTCTCAGGTACGGCACAGACTTTGAGGAGGCAGGCGGCGCGGTGCTTACCGAGTTCGAGGTCAGGGATATTTCCACGGTCAAAGAGAGCCCAGCTGGGAGCCCCGAGGGTAAGGAACGTTTAAAAAATCTCAACGCTGTCACCAGTTTCTAAAATCCGTGGCTATTCGTTTATTTTTCTTTTACCGGGTTTTTCCGTCTGCTTCTTTTTCTCGTTTTCTCATTTCATTTTCAGGAATGAAATATCCTATCGCTATAAGGGATAAAAAGGTGAGGTTCAGTCAGATTAAAGTTTCACAAAGTTGAACCTGCGTTCTGTTGTCCCTTAGCTGTGCACTCTGCCTTTTTAACAGGGCGATGAAGTGCGGTGTCGTTATGTGCTGACCTGCGGGGGCCTGTACTCGGACCGCCTGTCGCAGATATCCGGATGCAGTCCGGAACCAAGGATCGTCCCCTTCAGAGGAGATTACTTGGTCTTGAAACCGGAGAAACACTACCTGGTCAAAGGAAACATCTACCCTGTAAGTCTTCTGAAGGCAGAGTGTGGTCCGGACTCGGTAGGCGTGTTCTGACTGCAGGAACCTTTTCCATGAACCAGGGTGATGTTCTGTGGCTGGTGTTGTTCCCAGCATGAGAACCACGGCCAAGCCAGACCATCAGGGTAGAATGAATCCTAAAAACTGGCCTGGTAGGAATAGGAAGGTGCTGAGTTTGGTGTCTACCGTGAACGTTGGCCAGGGTTTTGTACTGGGAGGGTGCTAAATATTTCTAACTGAATTACAATTCTCAGCTTTTTTGTTTTTGTGACCTTCTCATTTAAAACACTCTGTACTCCTAAGTCATATTTTCTATTAAATTAAAACAACACAGATGTATTAGTTTGCAAAAAAAAAAAAAACACAGTTAAGCCTTTTCACTCATTTTATGTATAAACCAGTTTTTCTTATAAGGATTTTATTTGCATTAATAAAATCAAATGACCTTAGTTTGAATTTTGAAATAAATGGAGCAGAGATTTCTGCCTTTTACAGTCTATGGAAATGGAGAGAGTAAGGTTTTCGTCAAAGCCGTGTTTGGGGATTTTAGGCTGGTCATGTTAGAATGTTTTACAGCAATTATGCTCCGATGTACAAAGTAAAACAACCTCAACCCCGTCCCCCCTTTTCCTGATTTTAGGTTTTAGAGAAACATCTAAAACCTGCAAAGGTTTTCGATGTTAAAAACCTGTAAATATGACAAACTTCCTTTTGACTTTTTAGTTCTGTTTCAGAGAAACATAGAACTGGAAATTAATCACAAGTTTTTCTATTTTCCGATTCTACAGAATTCTGCATCAGCAAAATCTTGTCCGTTTTTGTAATATCTTACTTTCTGTACACCATGCATTAAAAAAATAGGAAATGGTTTTGAAATGACAGTAGCTCAGTTTCCTAGTTCCCAAACACTTTTAAAGGGCTTTCAAAGGAATGACTGATTCAAGGGTTAGGGTGACTGATTCAGTCGATTAGTGACTGATTCAGCTTTAACTAATTAGCGTCTCATTTAGGTTCCCGACCCTCGTTTCCCGTTCCTTGGTGTTCACTTCACGCCGAGGATGGATGGAGGCGTTTGGCTTGGCCCCAATGCAGTCCTTGCTTTTAAACGGGAGGGGTACCGCCTATACGACTTCAACGCCCAAGACTTTGCAGACGCCCTCTCCTTTAGGTATGTTGTTGGTCATCTCTCCTGTGGTCATATGCATGTAGTGTTTAAGGCTCAATATTTTTTTTTTCTCTTGTTTTCTTTTTATTCACAGAGGCCTTCAGAAGCTTATAATTAAGAATCTAAGTTACGGGATGGGGGAAATGTACCGAGGGGTTTTCCTTGGTGCGCAGATTAAAATTCTGCAGAAGTATATCCCTGAACTCTCTCTAAATGATGTGCTCAGGTAGTGAAAATATTATACCATCTTATATGATTGTTTTGGCGGTTTTCACTGACCCGCGTTTCCACCTGTCCAGAGGCCCGACGGGAGTCCGAGCTCAGGCCCTCGACCGGGATGGGAACCTCGTGGATGACTTTGTGTTCGACGGCGGTGTAGGCGATCTGGGCAGCCGGGTGCTCCACGTGCGCAACGCCCCCTCCCCAGCAGCTACCTCCTCCCTCGCCATTGCTGAAATGATTGCAGACGAGGTGGAGAGCCGCTTCACGCTGTAGACGCTCGCAGCGGTCGGCGTGATGAGACTGCAAAAGCGACGGAAATCCAGACTGAAGTTGGAAATTCAAACTTTACGCGTCACAGAGCCTCTTGAAGTTGCGCCTTAATTTTGACTTTTTTTTAAAGACTTTTCTCACTGAAGTGCTCAAACAGGAATGTTTACTCTCACATCGCTGTAAAAAGCCCATTTAAACCTCTACTCAACCTTTTTGGAATGAGACGCATCATGGGTTACAATTAGCAGCAAAGCTAAATATGAAACCGTGAATTTTTTTTTTTTTTTTTAAACTTGTGAAATTACTTGTTTAGAGTATTAACTTCCAGATATGAAACAGAATCTGGACGTGCCCTTTTTTAAGTTGGTTGTTTCTACCTGTTGAATTGTGGTGCTGATGTGCTTTCTTTAATAGCTACATTTGACTTGAGTATGCTTGAGTAATTAAATGGAAAAAGGCATCAAATTTTTCTGCGCAGGAAATGACGTTTTATGGGGAAAGGATGATTCTTTGTTGTTTTCAGTTCTAATTTCCCCATGATATCAAACCTACATGAACTGTTTGACCTTGTGATTTTCTGTCATTTAAAACTGTGATCTTTTTTTAAACTTACCTCCTTTTAAAAAAAAAAAAAAAAAAAAGTTGCCCTAGTGAGTACTGCTGTAGACATACATGCAAGAAGATCTGTCAGTGTTATTTTATTTACTTACCAACAAATGAATACTAATAGATTTTTACTCCAAAAAAATTTTGTTTTTTTTGGATTAACTGAATGTGCATGAAGTTCTGATGCTTGTGCCATTGTCACTTTTTTACACTAATAAAGGCACTGGGCAAATATACATGATGCAGAGAGATTAAAAGATATATTTTTCAATCGATTAACTTTTTATAAAAAATACAAAGTTTTTGATTGGGGCTTTGCTGAAAAATGTGCTAATTCTCGTTTGCGTGCTTTGGGTTGATGACATCACAAGAGGTGCAATAACTGGTGCATCATCCCCAAGCTGTGATGGATGCTGGCGTAGGTGGCAAAGCTGAACAAAACCATGATAACAATGAGTGTCTTCAAATGTAACTGGTACAAATCTGTTTATTTTCCTGGTTGTTGTTTTTTTTCTGATTTGTTAACATACAAATTAACGAACTGTATAATTAGTAAATGGAGTCCTTTGCTTGTATCACCTGTTATGTTTTTTGTCAGTACAGCTGCAGTGCACACAGTCTGAACTCACTACTGCATCTTAACAAAACAGCTGTTTTAGACTAATAGGCAATTTGAGTTTTTCTTCTTCTTTCCACTAGTGTTGACTAGAAAGATGAAGTTAATGGTTGTATTGTGGGTGCATACATGATAGGGCTTGCATTTCTGGGTCATTCAAAGTCAGAAATGGGTTCAGGTGATCTAGCAGATCTACAGGAAAGTGTTTAGGATCTTTTAATCATCCTACTCTAATCCATCAGCCAGACCTTGTGGTATTTATTGCAACTTGGGTTGTAATGATTGCTGTAGAACTTTGATCATTAAACGTGGCCATTCAAGTCTGTCTGGGGCATATACACACACCTCTTCCATCTGTTTTATTGTTTTCATATTTTGCTGATAGGGCGTTTTGCTTCAGCCAAGCAGAACACTTTTGAAAGTAGATTTTAATTTTGTTAAAATAGATCAAATCTGATATCTCATGTTTCATAAATTAGAATATGGGTTCCAATGAGGCTTGTCAGATTAAAAGTACTGTTTGAAAATAACCTTTAAGCAAGTATTAAACATACTTTTATTATATTTTTTTATTGGTTTGATGAAATATTCCAATGTTAAATGTCATGTTTTAATTTTAAGCAAAAACAAAACATTGACATAAATTAAGGGCTTTAA
This sequence comes from Fundulus heteroclitus, assembly GCF_011125445.2. Taxonomy (NCBI): domain Eukaryota; kingdom Metazoa; phylum Chordata; class Actinopteri; order Cyprinodontiformes; family Fundulidae; genus Fundulus; species Fundulus heteroclitus. The sequence continues at coordinate 24,569,156 of NC_046379.1, forward strand.
AACATCAGTCTGTAACAAATAATGAATCTACATAATTTAATTAGGTTACAGAAACCAATTAACTTTTTTATAATATTAAAATTTATTTAACATGGCTGTATACCAGGAACAATAAAAACCTAAGCTACTCCAAAGATTAGTTGCCTTCTGTGATGTCACCAGAGGCATCTGTAGGAGGATTTTTTGTTTTAATGTAAGGGCAGCTCTTATCCTGGATAAATAACACTTTTACGATAAATAACAAAGTGAACAGTAAGCTACTTCTAAACTGGGTGAGATTTTACAAAAAAAAAAAAAAAAAAAATATGTACAGGTTTCGGAAGCATCCCATTAGTTCCGGGGACATGTAATATACAGATTGTCCACAAGAGGGCAGAATAACAATGATAACTCCGCCAATGAACCTTAAAAGGTGTAGAAAATGTTTAAATTAGATCACTTTCACAACTAACGGTGTCATTACTAATTAACTGCTTTATTGTTTCAGAATAAATGTCCCTTTTGGATTTGTGTGTGTGTGTATTTGTGTAAAGCCTGTATAATAATGTTTCACCCAACTTAAAAAAAAAAAAGAAAAAGAAGAAAGAAAATGTGTTTGTTGATTTATTTAGTAATTTTATATAACTTTTTTTTTTTTAATCATTACATAATCATACGAGCGTTTCTGTCTCGTTACATGAAATTACGCAGCGTGCGTGCCTGGAGGACGGATGGGACGCGCAGCTGCAGCGGCAGGCAGCGGCAGGCAGCGGCAGTAGCGGAGTTGTTGTGAGCGATTCCGACTTCTCCAACCAAAAAAAAAAAAAAAAAAAAAAAAACGCTTCGACTTCTTCTCGCAGCTGCGCTTCACCCACCGACAATGCCTTGGACTTCCCACTGTTTCTCTGAAGGAATATACGCTGGACGTGCCATCTGGTAGCGGCGGAAAAGATGACTAAATGCGAAAGGACCCGCGAAGAAAAAAGTGTGCCTTGTTTGGAGCTGGAGGGGTTGTGTGCCACAACATAGGAGTGGAAGCGCATCGAGGCCAGCAGCTGCCCGTAGCCCCAGCTAGCTGCTTAGCTCGCAAAGGTTACAGGTGTTTTAGGTGGCAGGTAGCCACACGTAGCTCGCAGCGGGCTGCACGGCCGGGCGACCCGTTCCCTGTTGTAACTTTGACGTAAACGTGCCTGCCTTACACTTCTGGGACCAAACTAATTAGCCCGGCGACCAGCAACATTGTTATTAGCTGTTAGCTCTTCGGCTAGCCGAGCTCTGTGTTTACAGCTATTATTAGCCGCCAAGCTAGCGAGTCAACTTCGCGGCTACATGTGCTTTTTCGGTGCCCAGTTTTTCGCTGTCACCCCGGACTCGACGTGGAACTCGCAGTGTGGTGGTTAAAAATCATTCTGCGTTTATTTTTATTTTTTACTACTATTATTATTTTTGTGTGTGTTTTTTTTTTTTTTTTTTCTTTTTTTACACAAACCAGTGTGACTCGTTCACCCCCCACACCAACCTCCACCCACCTCCCCCCTTTACCCGCTCCGGACCGACCCACCCATAAGGACTATCTATTCGGGGCCGATGCTGACAGCTCAGCCCGGATCACGGCCACGCCAGGAGCCGCTACAGCGATGCAGCCCCAGCAGATGTACGACTTTTCCAGTGAAGAGAACAGTCACAAGTGGAGAGGCCTCTTCGTGCAAGCTCTCAAAAAGGTATCGGTCCGACGAGACCTCGTTTGTTTTTGGGCTCCGCCCCCCAGGTGGAGGTGGTCCGGTGCCGGGGCTACAGGTACAGCAGAGTGGGGTCTGGATGACAGGTCTGCGCCGTGACAGCAGCACACATCCATCCACTGTTCACACACACACACACACACACACACACACACACACACACACACACACTGACCATTCATCTTAGCGCCATCCTTTCAGATAAGTGGTTTAGTAGTAAGGAGCACTATACTTGCAGATATAGTTAAGTCCATGCTATTTTTTTTTTCTTTCTCCCATTGGTTTTGTTTGTCACACACAAACAAAACACGATTGTGAGTTTGGATAAATAAATAACGATGACTCCTCAACCGAGCTCTCTACAGATGTGCACCACAGCTGGATCATGGTCGCCATTGTTGCTCCTTGCTGGGACCGACCTGTACAGCTCGTTTTTTGTTTCGCTTTCCGGGTTCACTGTCCTTGAAATATAATATAACATGCAGCTCATCTCTTAGCGGCATCTTCAAGCAACGACAAGTGTGCTTTTGACTGTCTGAGGTAACTAAGTCTAGAATTTGCACCCGGCCGGCCGAGTACCACCAGGAGTTAGTCGTAGTCGGCATTTCAGGTGTGAGGACGGAGATGTAGCCTCGGTAGAAGATGGGTTTTGGTTGGTTGTTGAACAATTTGAAATTGTTTTCGACCGGATCTTTTTATCCACGAAACACCAGGATTGTTTAAATTCTCGTGGTGTTTTTAAGGACGACGTGCCGCCACGCTCTCTTGAGGTTTCCAGGGCCCCTTGGAGGAGAAACAGGCCCTCAGCATCCCTCGTCATGGACCGCTTTTCATCGTTGATTTCCAGGCCTGTAGGGGGCGCTCACCGACGCCGCCTCCACTGACACAGGCTGATCCTCACCAGGGGTCAAAGTTTTATCTGCAAGCCGTTTTTAAGGCCTCCTGCTAAATCACCCGCCGAGATGTAAACTAGTCGGCACCGCCGGTCCGCTCGTGCTGCCATTCAGGTCGCTCGCGATGATAAATGCAGCCAAATAAATAAATAAACCGCCTGGACTTAATCTAGTCTAAAGAAGTTGTCATTTAACGCGCTTGTTGGGCTCTCGTGGCGTAATAGACGTTGCCGGAAGTCCTGAATTGTAGGATTGACACAAAGACCCACTGAAAATGACTCTGAGAGATGGGAACTTGGTACAGAAGACATTTCCTACACGCACACACAAAAATCTGTTTTCCCCTCATCCATTATAAAAGGATGACTATCTGTATCAAAGGTTGAGCCTAGTCTGATGCTTGTTTAATGGATGCCGTCTCGCCTCCTGGACTAACCGTAGAAAAGGTTTAGATTGTGTTGTTGTGGTGGTTGACAGGTCTGCGTGTCTCCAAATGCTTTGGTTGCCTAAGTTCCCTATAAAGATATATCCCCCCCCCCCCCCCCCCCTCACAACTATGAATTTGAAGAAGTTGCTCAGGGTTGCCCAATCTTTACAGTGAACTGTGTTTCGGCGTCTTATGATATGCTAATGACATGCGGTGAGCAGATTAAGCGTCCGCCTTTAGCCCGTGTTGCACAGCGAGCTGAGGCCGTGTTTGTCGCTTCCAGACTTCTTAGTCTGCCCTGATTGGTCCGTACAGCGACGATGTGCATCCCCCTGCTTTAAGCAGACGGGTTAAACGCAAGAGTCAAGTTTCTGTCCTTTTTCTTAAGACAAGATGGTTTTATAAACTGTAGTTGAAACGTCCAGCTAGAGATTACTTTGATTTTTTTTTTTTTTTTTTTGTTAATGTCATTGGTCAGCAGTATTGACCCGTATCAGTTCCCATTTTCACTCTCCCTTTCTTTTTCTTGCATCACCTCGGCTTCTCCCGATCATCACAAGGTTCAGTTTCTGTTTTCTGCTCAAAGGGGTTCTGATGGAGTTTGAGTCACCGCTTGGCGGAGGTGGGGGGGGGAACTTGATTTGGCGTTTACAGAGGAGACGGAACAGGAGCTTATTTTCTGGTTCGCTGAAGAGACAGGTATAGGAAACTGGTTTAAATAATAGGCTGCCGTTTGTTGCCAAACAAAGCCCAATGCCACTATCATGCGCTCAGTAGTGGAGCTCGTGCTCTAGACAACATCACACACACACACGCTAAAAATATTTCAACATTAATTTACCAAGCTTTATATTTCTAGACCAGATGAGAACTGAAGCAAAACCACGTGCTTTAAAATATGCTTTGAGATGAGGTTGATTAGCATATAGCCCTGTTTAGGATGGGGTCATAATTAGAAATAATTACTCAATCACATTAAATAATACTATTTTTAGTCTAAAGAGATCAAATGTATGCATATTTATATTTTCTCTTGGAATATTCTCAAGTTCTTCATAATATTATCCATATTGCCAGCTTTCTTTTTTTTACTTGGTTATTTGAAGGGCTGTACATAAGACTGACATTACACTGTCATAAACATGACATAACACCTGTTATGAACATAAATGACTCATTATGAATGTTTAGGACTGTTGTCATTAATTGTCATTCGGTAAATTATGACACTATTAAACCAAAGTTGACATTGTTTAACATGTCTTTGTTATGACAAGCCCTTAATTTTACCTAATCCCAAATCAAGCCCTTAATTTAACCTAATCCCAAATCAAGCCCTTGGGTCATTGTCCTGCTGGAAGGCGAACCTCCGTCCCGGTCTCAGATCACAGCCAATCAGATGCGGGTTTAGCTCAAGAATATTCCTGTATTTAGCACCGTCCTATACATATGCACATAATCATTTTCTGTTTTTTAGTATTCAATAACTACAGCTGGTAAGCTATGAGCATTGTGTCCGTTAAGCAGCCGACAGCAGGCTGGCTAGTAGCTACTACAGCAGATAGTCTTGTTGTGACATTAGTGTGTCACCCTTTTGTTTCAATGGCGTTGAACACGTGAGATAAGAAAGTTGCGCTCCTACGTCTCCTTCCTATGCATTTAACACTAGCATACATATCATGAAGTTAAATTTTTATTTTATTTTTTACCAAATTGGCAGCCCAGCTCACGCATGCGATGTAAACTGCAGCAACGCATCACAACAAGGACCCAATAAGAACATTGTATGATAAAAATCGAGGCGCTCTGTGCGTCTTCCAGTAAGCCGTCTAAATCAGCCGAAGGTCGTCAGGCTCGCAAACGCATAGAGGGCCGGAGCTCAGCCATCAGTTTCCAGCTTTATTGTGCAAAAATACACAACGAACGTTTAGACGCCGCCTGTCTCTTCTTCAAAGTCACGAGCAAACACGGCAGCTAATTACAGATAACCAGAAACATCTGTCCAAAAATAGCCTCAAACTTAGCACAGTCGTGTCACATTCCCAACACATCTTAACGCGCCAGTAGAATAACTTAAAAGGTCACAGACCGTTTATCCAGGCTTTGACTTTTGTAACATTGTCTTTGCAAGTAAATGACCCGGTCCTGTCGTCATCTGTTGTGATGGGATGGATGGTGAGACGCGTCGAGTCAAACTCAGCCGGCGGGCCACGGCGCCGCTGTCGTCGTCTCAACTTGCTTCACAGCTGGAGCAAAAGGGCTCGTTATAGTTTCGTCAGACTTTGACTCGCTGCTGTGCGAAGCCCTTTCCGAGGGGTTGGGGTTCGCTTTTTGGAGATGAGCCGTCATGCACGGCCTCATTCCTGACAAATTAAAAGATTATTTACTGGCAGTTGAGAAAGCTGCTGAATCCTCAAAGTCACCAATGTGGGGGGATCTCCAGAGTCATTATTTAAGGGGAAATAAAACCCATAACGTCAAACGTGAAGGGCAATTGACTTTATTTAATTCTGGTCCAATTTAAAGACGACCTCGGTTCATACACAAAAATATTCCTAATCTAATAAACGTCTGATAGGGTTTTAATGTGGGAATTTGCAGCATGTTTTAATGTAATATTGTACTCTTTTGCTTCTTTGTTGGCAGTCAAGTAATTTGAAACTGGCACTTGGGGAATGTTGTCCAAAAATGTAAAACAAAAAAGAAAAAAAAAAGAAGGAAATAGGATGAAAATAATCTGCGATCCAAATCCCCCATGTACAGTAAACAGAAAACAACTGAGGGAAAATGGCAGACGACGGTTAACACACTTGTCAGATATATAAAATAATCTCAGCGTTTTTCTCACTAGTGTACACAGCTTGGCAGACAGCTTCCGGGTGGCATTGACATCCCTGGTGCTGAAGTTGTACCTGGTTTAAGTGAAGGAACCAGGAGGAAGTGCAGGGATATAAGAAGATGGTTGAAAGGAAACCAACATTTCTACAACATGTTGATTCATGTTTGGCTCATTCAGGTTGAGAGAGAGCAAGGCCTTATGCAGATAACAGGAAGGTTTCACCCTTGGCATTTAGCCTCTGCCCGTTATGAGACATGCTGGGTTTTAAAATGCTGCCAGCCTTTAGACAACCTCAGAGTTGACTGATTTAACTGTTGGTTGAATAATAAAAACTTGATCTTTAGTTAAAAGATGTAAACAAATGTCCTGTAGTATGCTATAAAAAAAACAGGTTGAAACGAAATTTGTTTAGCTGGACCGAGGGCGAAAATGTCTCTTAGGGTTGTAAGGGTTGCTGACCCCTGCTCTAGGGGATTGCTGTTTTCAGTAGTGCTCATCATTAACATAAGATGCTAAAGACAATTTAATTGGTTTAACGCTTGTCTTATATATTGTTCTGTAGGTTTTTTTTATACAAAAAAATGAAAAGAATAGCTAAAACTGATATTGTTTTAAGCTTTACAAAAACAAACGGTCAGGAAGTGGCCACAAACATCTCATTGGTGCTTCCATGACTGATGGCTTATCTTAGAAGACGACGTCATTGATGAGCGTGAAGCACCTGCTGCTGTAGCGTTGTGGTTCGTGCGTACCGATTGCGAATGAGACGAATTATTCGCATTAGTCGCCTGCTAATTATCGCTCGATATTTCTCTCGCAAACAATCGGAGCTGATGACGCAGCCTTTCCCCTCCAGCTCCCTTTTATCGCGTCATTGAATAGGAGCGTCCATCGGGTTGCCGGTTCCTCCATTCTGTCTAACTCACTGTGGCGGAGATGGATTTACGGAGCGAGTCACGGTTCTGTAGGTAATGTGGAACAACGGCGCCGCTGGGCCCACCACACCCTCCAGGTCTGGTCAGATTTCATGCAAGTTTGTTTATTTTAGGCGCTTTTGTAAGCCCAGCAGTCTGATTAACTCTGGATTTTCGCATAAAGTAATCATTTTGTCATCGTAATTAATAATTTCTGCTATCCACTGAAGTATTTGTCAAGTTCAGACGCTGATGTAACACCTATCTGTCACATGGCACATTTTAACAAAGGTTCAGATGTGCTAAAGCGATCATCTGGGTTTGCAACAAAGTGACAAGACAGCAAAAAAAAAAGTTATTTCATATGGGTGCAACCACAGCTTTATGCAGGATGTGTTTTTTTTTTTTAATGAAATCATAAGTCACATTTTGGGTTTCCATGCCTGACAATGTTTACCACCAGCACATCCTGTTTGCGTTTTATTTCACTTGTTCTAGTTTTGGTCTGGAAGATTTTTTAAAACCAAAGACTGGAACTTATTATAATCGGATAGTTTTGTGGCGTTAGAATCTTTTTTAAGCCCATGTATTTATATCGCCAAGGGGTGGAAATAAAAATGTCTCCCACCTGCCACTACGGTGTTTCAAAGTTATCAATTCAAAGTTTAAAAGATATAGCATCTGTTCGACTTGCTAGATCGTCACAGTCTACCATGAAATAAAAATAGCATCACATCAGTATAGGTTTAAAACTAATGTACAAGATAATTTCTTTAGTTGTCTTCCACTGTAGTTTTTTTTTGTCTTTCATATTTTCATAAAACTTTTTTTTCTGAAAGAAAGTTTTATGGAAATTAAATAAGCTCATACAGAATGACTAAATATCCAACAAAAGTTATCAACATCTTTTACGTAATTGATAAAAAGGAGGAGATTGAATTAATCGGATGTATTTTGGTGGTGCGACATGTCGGGGAAAAAGTTTGAAAGATAACAAATGAGACTTCAAGTTGTTATAAATGACAGAAGTAGAGCTGTGTGTGTGAATGTATGTTTCAGAATAAGGCTTTATTAAATGTAGAATTGATGTGAAAGGATTCTCTCTGTAAAACAAAACAATCTCTCGGGGTAGCGTAATGTTATTTTGTGCCGCAGGACTAAACTCCTCTGACTCCGGCACGTTCTCTAGCTAGCCAATCACATAGTTCGCAAGTTTGCAAGTTCTTTTCTCCTTTTCATGTTAAAAAAAAAAACCAAAACAATTTTACTTAAAGTTTATTCTCGGCTTCCTCTGTGAAAGTTTGCTCGTTGTTGCTGGCCGCTCTACCCCAGTGTTTATTTCTTCTTCTCCTGTAAACATAATTCACAGCAGGCTAACCATTGTGCAGGTGCACTGCTGCCCCCTATGTTCTCCTGTTTAAATTGCATTGTGGTCTGTGGGTCGGCTCGCATTCCCCCACCATCCATCCATCAACGTACCTTCATTTGGTTGCTGAGGGAAGTGGGGCTCCCTCAATATATCGAGCTGTGCTGATTTATGCAGCGCACATTTTTGTGTCGCTATCATTTAAAAAAAATAAAAGATAAAATTTATAAACGTCATCGAAAGTTGTAGAGCAAAGGGCTGTCGGAGTGTTTTTGTTTACAACACGTACTAATTTATCACATACTTTACACTGTTTTTCTTAGATTGAATAGGTTTTCTCCATAGTGCATGCTTATTGGTCCAATAGTTTTGGTTGGAAAAAATGTCTTGTGGCTCCCCCCCCCCCCCCCCCCCCCCCCCTCATTTCAATCAGGGTTTCTGCTGACGTGAACAAGTTTCTCTCGACTGCAACAAAACAGCCGGAGCACGGAGCAGGCTAAAGATGCGCAAGCGTAAATGACCTTATTTGCACTTGTTGATGTCATGCAGTAGTGGGTTACCTCATCTCCAGGATGAGCTTGTGTTTTGATGTTCTTAGTAACAGGTGGCGCTTCCTGAGAAGCGGCCCTCAGGCTGTCTGCAGAGAAACGATTTGGTGCTGATCGAAAACGCTGGTTCCCAACTCTTCCTGCTGCGTTAAAGCAAGGCTCACTGAATCCTCGCTCGTCATCAAAAGAGGTTGGGGTGAAGGATGAGCGCGCGGCGCGGCGGGCTGAGGTCACTGGGTCAGGTCAAGCAGCGGTCAAGGCGAGGCGTCTCGTTGTGTACGCGCCTGCTGAGCTCATTGTGTCGACCGTTTAGAGATTTAGCTGCGTGTACACATTCAAAGATCACATGTGTTCGATGCTTTTTTTGGTTATTTTATTATTTGTCCGATTTTAATATTTTTTCAAGTGTCTCTTTATTGGTGCTTTCTGCTCCTTGGATCCTTTTTGTCTCTCTTTTGTGTTTTTTCTTTTGGATGCACACGAGCTTGTTGCGTCTGAGTTGATCTCTGGCCTATGGTTCCCCAGACAGTCTAGTTGTAATGGCAGATGATGTCATGGTATGAATCACAAACGGTGACACAAGCTCGGGTATAATAACGATCCCCATCCCCCCCCCCCCCCCCCCCCCACCCATCCCCCACCACCACACACAAACAAGCCACATTACCTGTAACCTGAGCCCGACACAGTTCTGTATACACAGCCAGAATAATAATCAATTCAGTTTGAAACGTTATCCCTGTATTAACACCACACCGCCATTATTCCCTTAAACCTCACTCCCCCTAACCCCCCCCCCCCACCCCCCACCCCCCCACCCCCCCAGCACAATGTGCTGCAGTACACTTGTAGAATAAAACATGTAAAATGATTATAAAGCTGCTTATGCACCTGCGACCCAAATCTCTGGTTCTCGACCAAACTGCGTTCCTGTCATCTCCTTAGTCAGCCCTAAACTACGCCGATTAACAACAGGTTTTGTGGATCATAGTTTAATACTGTGGTGGTATATGAAGATTATTTGGAGGTAAAATTTCTACTTCTGTTTGTTAGACAGGATGGATTTGCATAAATGCTGCTGTTCAGAAGTTACATTTACATGTGCATAAATGACATTTTCTGCTTTTAATAATCCTTTTCACCTTCTATGATTTGTTCAGTTGAATTTTATCTGAGAGAATACACTGTCAATTTGAAATTGGGATCTTTCTTGAGTCCACACGGGGTCAAAATTTATACAAGTGGGCAAATATTAACATGGACCCTCCCCACGAGTATTTGGATAATTGTCTCTCAGTTGGTTAAGGCCACTGCCGTTCAAGAAGCCCAATGTTAGCTCGCGCCGCCCACTCCTAATCAAGATTCAATTCAGTTTTATTTATTTAGCATCCCTTCACAACACGTCATCTTCAGGCACTTTACAAAGTCAAATTCAATCAAATCATACGGTATGATTTACAGCTGATGAAAATCAAATGTGTGTTTATGCTTTGTCAGCGTTTTCAACCTCCATAGCTTTTGAATGTAGGCAAAGCTGAAGTGTTTTAAGGTAGTACGTCATAACATTAAGTACAGGTCAATGAGTTTATTACATAGACTTGCTTGTTGGTTGCACTTTATGTTCACCAAGGATTGACGTCCAAATCAATTAAAAGATATTCTCTTGAATAATATTCTGATCAATAAAAACATTGAAAGTTCTTGTTTTAAATAGTCCTTGTTTACAAACATCTTTATTTAGACGCCATTTTTGTTGCTTGTGGTTAATGCAGAGAAAAGTCAAAATTGCAATTTTGGTTGAAATATATCGTATTCAGACGCAATCATTTCTGAGTTTAGACGCTGTGGGTCTTTTAGCACCTAATCCACACGGTGAGGAAACAAATTGATTTGTTGTTTGTATATGTTTAAAAAAGACATGATAAATTAAACTGGGGGGGGGGGGGTCGCATTAAATTGCAATATTACGATAAAAAATTAGATTATTTTCCAAAATCGTTCAGCCCTAGTACGTGAGTATAATGCTGCCACCATCAGTCGTGATAATTTAGACTCTCTAGACATACTTTGCCATCGTGGCTAAATGGCTAAATCTTCGTCTCCTATGTTCATAAGCATTTTCTTTAGCAGGCGTTGCAAATTACAGTCGAGCTTGATGGTGTCGATTCTCTCAAACTGTGGTGGTGGAAAACTCCTCACTGTGGACTCCAGTGACACTGGTGTTCCTGCATCTTCCAGTGTTATTGTGGACGTGAGCTCCTGGGTTGTTCCTAAACATCCTGGCTAATTTCATCATAGGTAAAGGTGTTTCATCTGGACAGTGATCCCAAATACACATTAGAACTGGTTCTGGAACGGCTGCAGCAAACTGAGAAATAGCCTCTGATATAAACCAGACCTCAGTCCTTTTGGGAAAGGTGTGGATTGTGTAGAAAAGCACAAAACCAGCTGCTTTTAAAGGAACTAAATGATTTAACTAAATTCCAAAACTACTAAGATTTCTCAGAATAAATGTATACAAACTGTATATTTATATTCTCCCCAAAGTATTGTGGATTCTCATGTTTAAGCCCAACCATGTGATTGCCAGTGTGTGTAGCGTTGTCGTGTAGTAAAACTTTGAATGATTCCTGAAAGCGAAGCAGTGCCTGACTGCAGTTTACAGATATTAGGAACAACAAAGAAGAACCCTTTTACTGTAAAATTAAAACTTTTTTTAAGGGCAGGTTCCACCTCAAACCCATAAAAACGCATCAGAGCTGGCTATCTCACAGTGCAGTGAGGGGACCGTCTGGTTCTGGTACTGTTCTTTAAACTTGTTTAAGATATTTCATTTGTGGAATAAAACAAAAGAGCGCAACTTGGCACTTAAGTACACTGTAAGCGTTCTATATTGTTAATATTGTGCTAAATTAAAAATAATCTCTTCAATCTCTTGCTTTGTATTGGTAAGTCAACCAGAAAGGATTAAGCTTTTGACACGTTGTTAGAACATTTTCTATGGCTGCAGATGCTTCCTTTGCTACAAATGTTCAAGCGTCTGCTAAAAATGTGCCATGTTGTTGCACTTTAAGCAACAAAATGTTAATTTTTCTTTTTAACAAAAGTTTTTTTTTTTTACTTGCTTTTTGTGTTGTGTGGGTATACTCATCGTAAAATCTTCTTAAGTGGTTTAATGAAATATCTGTAAAATGTGGCAATTTTTTTTCATCCAATCGCTTCAATAATCATCAGAATAATCAATAGAATACTAAAATAATTGTTGGCTGCAGCTCTAATATCTCATCAGTCATTTAAGAAGTGATCAGTAGTTTTTCTCGGCCAGTAGCTAGATTTAGTTGTCTGGAGTCACTCTTATACAGAGCACATCATGGGTGTGATAACACAGAAAGATGCAGTGGACAGTATCTTTTAAGATACTGTCCACTATTTTAAAGAAATCACAAACTGTCTTAGGAAAACTGACCCTGTGTAAAACCATCGCATTTAAAGAGAAACAACGTTGACATTTAATAACTAATTTAGGACTTTAGTTCAACTCAAAGGCTTTTATTTTAATTAATAGATAACAAAAAACACTCCAGCTTCATAAGATCCAGTTACTGAATAAATGAGTAAAAAAACAAACAAATGTATAGAGCCGCAGTGCATAGAATGTGACGCATTGATGATATAGGATCTCTCTGCTTTTGTCATTGTAATTCTTCACAATTTAACTGGTATATTGGTTACCTTCATTGTTTGTAATCAAGAGATATACATTTAAGCTATTACAAGTTAATAACAATGTGTTCCTTTATAGTTTTATATATATTTATGGAAATGGAAATTACATGCGTATTTCATAAATACCCGCACAAGGGGTTGTCCTGTTTTATTTATTTTTGAATATAATTTTAACATATTTATAGGCATTACAACCATTTAAAGGTTGCCTGGAACAGCACTGGCTGACATGGACAAAGTGATGCGCAGAGCCTTTATTACACCAACGTGAGGCGTGATTTCTTACAAACTGGCTGTGCAAACTACGACTGCATGGTTCGACAGGCATGCCGCTGACATAAAAGTCATGGGACAACACAACAGGTAGCAAGAGTTTAGTTTTGTCAAGGAGAAGAGGCCTGTGCATTACCACAGGGAACTGCTGATCAACTATGAAGCTTTCTATTTCCTTATTTCCTTGTTTTCAGTTTGCTTATGCAGGCATGACTTTCCGTCCTCTAGCTTTGGCTGAATGCTACTGTTCATGCACCGTGAAAAGCCCGCTGCTTCCTCATGTGCGCACATCAATACCTCTCAGTCTTCTCCTGTGAGCTGGCCTCGTGGAGTTTTCCTCTGTACGGGCAGAGAACAAGGGAGACGTGGGAAGTTTGAAGGGAAAGGAAGAGAGAGGGAGGACTGGGAGCTCTTGTACTCTTCAGAATTGAAATGGCCCGTGAAACTAAACACCCAACAGGCAACAGAGATTGTGCAGGAAAACTACCTGTGATCCTAATTAGAGCCGACTCATCAATGCAGGAGTCTTGATGCCCAAGTTGCAGGGGACCGACTTTCCAATTCATTGGTTAGACGCGTCTCTCAACCATGCATTCAGAGTCCCCTTGTAACAGGTCTTTGTACAGTCTTCAGCACCGTACAGCTTTTAGTTTTAGCTCAGGCATGCCCACCAGCGCCAGAAACTGAATTAAACACCCATGCTCTAGGTTGTCCCCAGTTTGAGGTCTTCTCCTACACCTTCAAATCACAGTTCCAGTTTTCTTTAGGATTTGTGTCTGGGGACTGAGATCGCAATGGAGGAGGTTAATATTGCGACTGCTATTGATTTAGCCAATGTTTCAGAACATTATCTTCCTAAAAGACCAATTGGCAACTGTTTCTGACATGTATTTGTTTATAACAGGGATTCCCAGGGGTGCGCGAGCTGCTGCTATGGGGTGCGCGGAATGAAAGATTTAATGGCGGTCTGACAGTGTGTGTCCCCCCCCCACACACACACACCAAAAAGACATGTAATAAATAATAATAAACATTTCCTTTGTAAAAATTTAAATCGAGAAGTTTAAATTTAATAAATAAGACTTCAAAATCTAGACTTCATTTTAAGATGAAATATAGAGGAAGTTATCTTCTTCTACGCATTTTGTTGTACATGCCCACCTAGCTTGTGGCATCTACTTCATTTATTCTTGCAAATATGCTCAATTGGCTGAAATCAGGGAAACTTTCGGGTGAGACATCTTAGGTTGATTGTGAAGATGGAGGAGAGGAACCAGGAGAGAGTCAGGAATCGGAGGCAACAGAGGAGCGACTCGGTCTCTGCTGATCACGCAGCACCTACAAGCGGCGCTGCCCATGGTGCTGTGACTCGCAACCGGCTACAAGCACTGATGGTTTCTTGACTCTGCTGACACACAGAGCTGTAACACTTTACATTGGGATTCAGACAGGTGCAGTTAATTTTAAAGATGCAGCTGTTGCGCGTATTCAGACAGGAACAGGGAAACCGGCAACCGGTGGTGGGGCTGAGGTGTGTTGCTGTGGGCGTGTTTACCTGCTGGAGGTAATCGCTGTGAAACAGTCAGGAAATTAAATTTATATTTCTCTGATTAATAACAGCTTTATGGATCTCCCTGTTATTGTTACTCTGTGCTGCTCTACAAATGTTGTAACGGCAATTTTTTTTTTTAGATTGGGTGTGCGTCAACCCGGTTGGGACACAGAATGGGGTGCGTGGCTAAAAAAGTTTGGGAACCGCTGGTTTATAACTAGGGTTTTATAGAGTTCATGATATCATTCCTGTTAACAATGTTCCAATGGTCCTTTGAAGAGAAACAGGTGCACAACATCACAGATTCTCCATCGTACTTAACAGCGGGAATGAGGTGCATTTTAAAAGGTTTTGTATTTGATATTCTTGCAGCAGTTCTCTAATGGTGATCATCTTGCTTCCTGTGCCTGGTGTCAAGATAAACTTGGGTTCTTGTTCAGCCTTCTTTGTAACTGCTTGAGTTTTACATTTTTTACTTAATGTTCTGTTTATAGATACAGGCAGGTTTAGGAAGGTAGCAATTTATCTATAGCATTTTTGGATTTATGTTGATCAACACAATATTAGTGTCATATTCTCTTTAGGGCTGTCAGAAACGTTTATTTTAGTAATTGAATATTCTATTAACCCAACGATCAATGAAGAAACCAGATTAAAAAAATGGCACATTCTGCAGTTTCCCCACTTAATTACTTAAGCTTATTTTATGTCTAATAGAAATACATGAAAAAATGTGAATAAACAAATCAGTCAATTCATTTTTGTAGTAATAAAATGAAAAGTATGCATCTGCAGCTAAAAAAAAAGAATATAAAATTAATATGTTGAAAGCTCAGCCCTTTCTGGTTGACTTGATACAGTGCTATCTGCCTCTGCAGTGAAAATGGTGATACACAAAAAAGGGCATAAAGTTTCACTTGTATATTGCATTCTGGGTTTTTTACATTAAAAACCACAATTGTTAAAGTAAAACAGAATCCTTCTAGTGTACTTAAGGGCAAAGTTACACTAATCCTGTTTTTTAGAGCAAAAGCTGAAAAATAATTACGCATTCATCAAAAAGGTAAACGGCTAAGTCTCATCTGTAAAAAAGAAAAACTCTGCACATTCAATAGAGCCTCACTCCATTAATGTTATGTGCTCAACGTATGACAACGTTACACTATGCGTCTCCTGGTTAATTCGCTACAAACCAGTACATAGAAACACGTCTGTTGCCCATTTTCTTTTTTTGCGATATTGTAAAAGTTTGCTCAAATTTCACATGAGAATTGGATAGAAACACAGCAACCGTCTGAACTTCTCTAGAAATTCGGGTCACGTCAAGAGACCTCGTCATCCATTTATTTAAGCATACTCGGATCTCTGATGGATCCGGTGAATCCAGAGGTGCCGGATTTCTACATTACATACAGCACAGTACCTTTAGTAATACTACAGGACGACATGAGAAACTCACACCCCGCTCTGTTTTCACATTGTGGTATGATCCTACATACTCATGTGCTACCTGGCTTGCTGTGCGGTTTTTATTTAATTTTAAATTACTCTACACATTTAAAACTTTGTCTCGTTTTCTGTGCTGCTTTTTGCCCGTCGATGTCTCCCTCCCTTGCTGATAACTAAACTTGGCGTCCATGTATCAGCAGAGTAGGCTATCATTAGCTGTAGCCACGAGGCCGGAAACCAATGCGCTAAACAGTTAAACATATTTAACGAAGTGTCGTGGCAGATAATTTGCCTCGATGAACTTTAGCAATCAAGGTCCTTGAAACATTCAATAAATCAAAACTGCTCTAATTCTCTTGTCTTTTTTTAGTGACATAGAAAAGCAGGTGTCTGTGTTGCATCACTTTTAAGTATCTGCTGATGCACCTCGTCAGCAGATAGATGGCAAATGTGTTTGGTACTTTAAAACATTTTTATCAGTCTTTCCGTAGTAATGTGTATTTTTGGAGAATAATTGATATGCATTGTTCTTTGTGTTTACATAAAAACAATGTTGAGTTACACTACTTTAGAGCAGGCTATATCAGCCAAGCCTGATCTTTATCAGTTCCTGTATTTGCAAGTGTTCACAAATAACACCCTGACGTCAGTGAGTTATACTGGATTTTAGCATCTGTTGATGCAACTGTCAAATTAAATGGTTCCACTTCACAGATTGATATGTCATAGCAATGCAGTGTGCTATTAGGAAGCCCTTTATAGACTTCCAATGTCTAATTGTTACATAGTATAGAGAAAACTACAGGTGCAAGCGATAATGCCAGTACTTAGTTCTTTATTCCCAACCTTTGTTATACCATCAAGACTATTGGCAGAATCCTACCACAATATTTGGTATTTGGTAATTGAGTCTCAATGAACCTAATTCCTTGCTGGTTAGAGATTTTTTTTTTATTACAAACTGTCTAATCTGCTCTGCAATTTGCCCTGTGAAGTGGAAATTTAAGGCTTTCTGTCTCAGTTGAACTTTTCTCCGCGCTTCCTTGGAGAAAACCTTTCCGTTTCTCCTCACCCTTGATCAGTCAGCTGTGTTTAGCCGTTTCCCTCCTATTCTCATGCGGATGTTGAGCGAACTTTTAAAATATTGCAAAAAAGAAATGCGAATCAGACATGTTTCTATCTACTGGTTTATAGCCAATCAACCACAGAGTATTGTCATCATACGTTGAAATTGGCTGTAATTAACAGGAAGTAGCAGTTGCTAACTAGCATGGACCACCGATCAGTATTGGAGTGGGGCTTTAATGAATGTGCTGATTTATTTTTTATTTATTTTTCTCCGATGAGAAATGCTCACGTCTCTTCGTTGGTCCAAATGCACCGGTTGTTGCTTTCAGACTTGTTTTCGAGCGTTATTGGAATATCAGGGAAGACGTCAGTCAGCAGCAGAAACAGCTGATCAGTCATGTGAAGTAAACGTTCGTTATGTCAGAAATTATTCAACAAACGTGTTTCCATCTCCTCTTTAGCGCATTTACTGTTTTTTTTTAAAAAG
The DNA here is from genome assembly GCF_011125445.2 of Fundulus heteroclitus. Taxonomy (NCBI): domain Eukaryota; kingdom Metazoa; phylum Chordata; class Actinopteri; order Cyprinodontiformes; family Fundulidae; genus Fundulus; species Fundulus heteroclitus. The sequence goes on from NC_046379.1 coordinate 24,586,416, forward strand.
TCAAAAACCACCTCAAGCGAGTATAAAAACTTTTTTTTGCGAAGGTTAGTGAGTTAATTCGAATTTTGCTGCTTCCATCAACCTTTTCTAATGCGATATTTCAAAATGCGCATTGAAAAAGGTTGATGGAAACGAGACTAGTGAATAGCAGTCTACTGATGTCAGATTTCAGCCCTACTCACCTAAACTCACCGTACTACCTCATGAGATGGGACGAAAAATCTGCCCTGTAGGGAAAAAAACATAATTCACATGCTCGCAAAGCAAGCAGAGCAGTGTAAGTTATCTTGTAACTTAAACGTCTGATAGTGATGGTGCCAACCGTTGCTGTACCGATCCGTTGTGGTGAAGAGAGAGCTGAGCCAAAAGGCGAAGCTCTCCATTTACCGGTCGATCTACGTTCCTACCCTCATCTATGGTCACGAGCTTTGGGTCGTGACCGAAAGAACGAGATCCCGGATACAAGCGGCTGAAATGAGTTTTCTCCGTAGTGTGTCTGGGCTCTCCCTTAGAGATAGGGTGAGGAGCTCAGTCATCCGGGGAGGACTCAGAGTAGAGCCGCTGCTCCTCCACATAGAGAGGAGCCAGTTGAGGTGGCTCGGGCATCTGGTCAGGATGCCTCCTGGACGCCTCCCTGGTGAGGTGTTCCGGGCACGTCCCACCGGGAGGAGGCCCAGGGGAAGACCCAGGACACGCTGGAGGGACTATGTCTCCCGGCTGGCCTGGGAACGCCTTGGGATTCCTCCTGAGGAGCTGGCCCAAGTGGCTGGGAGAGGGACGTCTGGGCCTCCCTACTGAAGCTGCTACCCCCGCGACCCGACCCCGGATAAGAGGATAGATGGATGGATGGACGGACGGAGTCTTTCCTGTGTTTTTCAAATCAGATCAGTATCCCTTTCTAAGTTGCAGAATCTTGTGGCCATCTGGACACTGTACTAGGAGGCTAGGAACAGTAGAAAGGTTTTCGGCAGCAAAGAAGTGTGGAGCTTGTTTTTAATAATATGTAAAAAAAATTAATTGGTTTATGGTGGCGTTTAGTTTATAGTTGGTATGAAATGCCTAATGATGCCGGAAAGTGAACTATAGTCCTTTTAAAGAGTTTGAGTGGCCTGGAAATCATGGAAAACTGAGACTTTGAACTGCTTCTGTTCATCACTCCTATATATAATGCAGCAACTGTACGACTCACTAATAATAATTATAACAAAGCTGGTCAGAACTAGGGCCCAAATTATTTCTGTCTGGATTTCTCCAGAATTCTTGTTTTTTATTTTCACAATTAAAATCTTTTTTGCAAGCAGTTATTTCAGACGTCTCACCAAACTAATTGCCATATAAATCCAAACCATACACACTTCAGCTGGAGGCGTTGAATTTACTAATTTCCTCCTAGGTTGCTATGTTTGTTTTTTTTTGTGTTTTTCCCCCGATGGTGCCAAGTTTGGGGCACTTTTTGTAACATCTTCTGTCTTCCTCAATTTAAAAACAAAAGTGCTGCGCTGTCCTTTGTTTTATTTTTAGGTATTTTGCAGATGTTTGCAATCATCTACCTCAAAAACGCTTTGAATTATTTTAAACCTGACATTTGTGCTTTAATCTGATGATCTAAGAATCTTCCGCTGTTCCAACTGCAAACAATTTTTTTCTTATACTTTGGGTTGTCTAAATAATCTCTCAATATTGATACTAAAAAAAATTATTATTCAAAGTTGGCCTACTCATTTGCATCAAAATAAAAACTGGTCCATTCACAATTGCCCAAATTTTTCTAAACCCTCTTTGACAAAACAAACACTAAAACGTTGTTCAGGTGAACTTTCCCTTCTAATTCGGATGGACAAGAAAAAAAAAGGCTGAATGATGTCACATACTGGACTAATGCTACAAGCTAATGCTATGACATTGCTTTTTGAGAGCAACGTAAAAAGGTCAGTATAGCTCCTGTATCTGCAAATGTAAAGTAGTAAATGTCCTGGATTTCTGTTCAGTGGGCTACTGAATAGTGAAGCAATGAAGCAAACATGTGCATCCTCCTTCATTACTTCTCCGTTTAGCTGTAAAGCTATTGTAGGCTAATTTGGCTGATAATGAAACGGGTTAAGGTGGAGCCAGACTGAAAATGACAATTGGTGCGGGAAAAAAAGAAACTTGTAGAAACCTACCCTACTGCTATAGTTGGTCGCTGAAGAAATTATTACTCCAAAGGGACCATGGGACAGAAATAGTATGGGCTGCTGAGGGCATTTGCATGGACCAGATCCTTGTTTACACTGTGAAAAATACATTTTATATGCATCAGATTCATGTTTGTTTTAAAACACATTTTATTATAGTTCAGAGCATTTTTTTTATTTGTCCCTCAATAGTAACATTTATTTGTATCAACAGCAAATTGACAGACAAATGAAAAAGTTGCACACTAAGGATAAGGAATTATAATAAAATAACTAGATGACTGAATCAAAGGTACATACTACCTTAAATTAACACTTATGCTGTGTGTTATCCTGTGTATGGTTTTGCCAAACAAGGAACTGACATTTGAATGATATATTTCTCTAAACGACAGCCTATTTATTGGGATTGCCCAAAAAAAGGAAGTTAGTCAAGTTTGTCATATTGTAATTAACCATAATTTTTGCTCTTTACCAGAAAGAACCCTGTGTACGCCTTCTAAAAATGTCGGAGCAGTATAGAGAGGATGTCTTAGTATCGGTCTTTAGTTTCAAACGTTAGTGTCTCGAGAACCCTACCTGTGGCTACTTCCTGTCTCGCCTCTGGTGTTATAATCAAGTGCTTTTCATATTTAGGCGTTACCAAATATATTATTACTCAGTTGCTTCAAGTTTCAGCTCTTGAGTAAATATCTGTACAAGACCGTAAATAGGTTTAATTCCTCCGTTTAGATGTTGTTGCCAAACAGCAAATACAGACTCAGACAGCAGCTTGTGTAGGATATTTTACCTTTTATATTAGCCTTAAAAAAAAGAGATATTATTCATAGAGAAATCATTTTTCTCTATAATTAGTCTGTCTTTTTTTAAGAGACTGAGGTTGTAGCTATCAAAAGTGCCCTAAAATCTTGTTTTGTGGTTAATCCCTGATTATCCTGCAAATTCCCTTGCCTGAATAGGGTTAAGTAGAAGGAATTTCTGCATAGTCTCAGTTTGCATACCTTTTAGCTCTGTCACTGTTAAGTATTTGTTTGAAATCACTTTCGACCACTTTCGGTTTTGTGCATTGCTGTTTCTTTGTCTTCCATCCTGGCATTGTTGTGGACAGACATGATTTGTCAGATGCGGGCCTCTGAGAGACCGTTATTCAGTGGAACTACGGGGGTTTCCCCTGACTCCAGTCAGAGCGGTGACTCACAGCTGCTGGTGTCCTTGTGGAATCTGGTCAAGTGACTGTTTTAGGGTTGAAAGAATCTCTCATAACCTACTTCCCCTTTGATATCTATTTTTTCCCAGTATGGCTTATGCTTGTGGCTTATTTTTAGCTGCCAGGTCTTGTGAGTATGCATCAAAACAGTAATGACGTGCAGAAACGTAAACAATTGTGGTTTCGGTATTTCCACCTCTCGTTTTTAAAGAAGCATCTCGGTGGCGTTACTAAATTCAAAATCTTAGCAGATCGAGGCTAGGGTGAATAATCTCCCAATGTGATACTTCCCCCTCCACAATCTACTGTTATTTTATCTGAAGCGAAGAAATGCAAACTTTAGACAGAGGGGACATCCTGCTCATCGCTGCATCTCCGTTAACTCAGAGGGCAAGAATGCTCAAAGCCTGCTCAGTGCTGACCTTTGAACATTTCACTCATCCTTCTTTCCAATATCATTGTTTTGTCATTATAATGCTCTGTCGTACTGTGTGTCATGGTAAATCAGTTGCATATGTACAGTTACAGGCTTTTGTAAGGGTAGGGTAAATATAAAACCCTCTTCTGTCTGATATTTCTCCTCTTTCTTTTTTTTTTTTCCACCTCCTCTAAGTCTCCTCTGGGTGCTATGTTAGTTTCTCAACTGACAGCATTCCTTTGAGAGGGCACAGCCCAAATGACGACAACTTTTGGGCGACTGGAAGGCATTTCTTTGTAATTTCATCTCTGATAAAGCCACACCTTCACGGCTGAATGCATCAAGAAGCACGTCCCTTTACCTGGTGGTTCCACATGTTGCTTGCTATGGTTATCAGTGCTCCAATGTATTTATTGCAACATCTTTGCTGTTTATTTAAGAGTCTGGGCTCAAACATATAAATAAAACAAATTTGGCAAACATTCAGATAACCAGTTTAACGATTCAGACATTAATTGTAGCTGAATCTGGTGAAATCATTCAGTTAATTGTATTCCTGACAAGCCATTTCAAAACAAGGCGCGATGGCGCGGCACAATAAAGGGTTAAGGATGGGTGATTATTGCATAATTTATCAGTTTCATTAAAACAACCATTAGGATATTATTCACTGTGATATTAGATATTAATAATTATATTAGAATATAGTATTTCTTTTGTCACCTAAACTATGTAAATCATTTTTAAAACACCCTGACTGAAAAAGTACATTTCTTCATGTTAATTAATTAATGAACTTAGATTAAAGTCAAACCAAAGTATACAACCATGTAAATTTACAATTTACATTTATTCTTATGTAAATCGTGCCGTATTCTTGGTATAACATTGGTGCATTCATAACTGACAAATGCCATATAATAACTTCCTGACGCCCGTCAACACATTATCAATAGCAGACTGTAAGAAATCCTCGACCGCGGTCAATATTAACTGAGTGACGTACGAACTGCATCAAGGAGAATGTAATCACACCTTCCCATCGTACTGCAAGCTGTCAGTCGGCCGGCATGCCATGCTCCTGCTTGTTCTCGCACACTCGTATCTTTGGATGGGTTGAGAATTTTGCAAAAAGGACTTCCCTTTGCGTACGTGTGGTTTATTTTTGCACCCGTATGCCTGGCATTCCAGCATGCTTAGAGCTGTTGCCTTGGATCTATGTCGATATTCGGAGTCCGGTGCAGTTAGTTTGTCACGATTACAAATATTCTCATGTGATTTGAGTGACAGCAAGTTATTTGGATGCCAACATGGCAGCACGTGTAAAAGCCATAGAAAGGATTAAGAAAAATGCTTGATGAGTTCTCATAAGCGATTATTTTAGTGATCGAGTATTCTATCGATTATTCTAACCATTAATCGAGTAATCAGATAAAAAAATTGGCAAGTCCTGCAGATTTCTCACTTAATTACTTAGGTTTATTTTATGAGTGATAGTGATAAATGGAAGAAATGCAATTTAACAAATACATTTTTTTTATTAACAAGGATAAATCTGCAGCAAAAAAATTATTACTCATTTGTCAAAGAGGTAAACAGGTGATTTAAATTCAGGTATGATAAATGATGCCGTTTTTTAAAACCATTGATATTTATGTTTAATAGAATGCAAATACCTTTCCCGTCCCACTGTGGGGAAATTGGGGTGTGACAGTGGCAAAAACTAGACACCAGACTTACACAGAAGATTCATCAATATGAAAAAAATACATTTAAAGTTAAGCTGTACAATGGAAGAAAGACTTATCAAAAAGAGAAAAATACTTTGCAATTATTAGCAGATAAGTAAAATTCAGATAAAAATGAAATATTCAAGTTAAAAAAACACAAAACAGCAGTCGATTTGCAGAACGATGTAATGTTTTGGTGAAACATATTTTGTTCCACAAATTAACAAAGACTGCAAAGAAATCCACAGAGCCTGAACAGAACCAAATTCTCGTCTGAATTGACAGCTCTAATATGTCGCTGCAGGTTGGTAGTGGAACCTGCTCTTTAAGTTATTTTCGTTCGGCAGTGAAGGAGCTCTGCTTTGCTGTTCCCTAAATCTTTAAACTGTAGCCAGATGCTTTAATTTCGCTTGACCCTCATTGTTATTTTACAAGCCAATCTAACAAACTCTAACCTTGCCTGCAAGCTGAATTCTCGTGGTGTTTGTGTGTTCATAAAGAGAAATATATTGTGGCAGTTTTTAAAGCAATATGATGCATTACTTTAAACCTTATTATATTTATGCAAAACCCAATTACCATAAATAAAGTGTTGCTTCGGCCACATTAACATGAGTGAAGTGATATGACAGTGTATAGTGCTGCTAATTTGGACACGGAGCGTTCATCTGCCATATTTATCAGCTTTTCTCTGTTATTCCTGGATGCATTTGAATTATTTAAAAAGTGAGCGAAATAAGTTTTCTGTCGGGCTGATTCTATGTGCCGTCTCTCTTCCTCTGTCGGCTGTTGCCTACAGGCCGGCCGCCCTGAGCCTCACGGCCCCCTCGGTTTCAAGGTCAGATAACCCACATAAAGATGATTAGACACAATACATGCGTGCTAAAAAAACAGCAATTTCAGTCCACTTTTTACGTCGTTCTCGGTTATCCTTTTCTGTTGGGAGAATGTGAAGAGTGAACGGAGGTTTACAACCGCATATCTTCCTTCTGTCTTTGGGTGAACTCGATGGAGCCTTGCAATCGAGTTTTTTGCTGCCAACGTCAAAACCTATAAAGTCCATATTGGAGCAATTGAACATAGACCTAAGTGCACGTGTCATTGTATATTAAGGTTTTTAAAGCCTTAAAACCAATTCACGTGAGCCTTATGTTTACGTCTGCCACCTGCACTCCACACAAATTATAGCGACAGTGGGGTTGTTTGGTAGCCAACATTTTCGAACTTGTATGACTTGAGCGATGCGCATTTGGCTTATACTGGTAATGGCTAGTCTTGAGTGGTCTTCATTACGTAACAGCCCAAAGTGTTCAGGAACTCTTCTTGTAATACTGGGTAAAATGGTCCTTCCATCCTGAAAGTAGTAAATACATTATGTATTCACAAAAAGGAGGTTAAAACATATTTTTCTTTGGGAGCTGCAGGCATGTAAAAACTCTAACCAACCCCTGCCCCTTGGCCTGAAGGGCATGGATTAGTCAGCGATTTGTTCTGCTCTCACTCCCTCTGTCCCTCAAGTTCTGGAGGGATCACCTTATCTATTGGTTGTCCCACATGCCATCATTCTGCCATGCTCACGTAACAGCAGTGTGCGCGTTAGTTCCCTGTTAGTTTCTGCCTGCTGGATGCTTACTTCTAATGTTTAGGCATCTGGTTAGCTTAGCGGCTAGGTTAGCGGTTAGCTTAGCGGCTAGGTTAACGGTTAGCCGTTCATTGTAGCTCCGTTGCTCTCAGCGTAGAGTTTGAACATGGCTGAGAGTCGCGTAAAGTGAACCCCGTTCCGGTTTATGAGAAGCAGAGGAAGGCCTCAGTTGAAAGAAATAAGACCAGAGTGGATTTGGGAAATTTTTAAGACACGAGCCCCCTAACAGAGGAAGAACGAGGTAAGCCGGTCTGGCGCATGCGCAGTTATTAAAAAAAGAGACTTGGGGAAACTTCGGAAAAAATTGCCAACCCTAGCTTTAATATTTCAATATTTCTTGCTCAAAGGTGTACATGACGTATTATTCTTTTGTTTACTTTTAAATTATTTGTAACCTGAATCTGTTTCGAGTTTTATATTTGCAGTTAACCCCCCCCCCCCTCCCTTACCCTAGTTACATTTACTCATTTCGATCCCTTCTCTGAATCCACAACTCACCTACTTTCTTTTTGTTGTCTCATATTTCAGGTACAGGAGCAGGTCCACCCAACCCTGAAAGCAAAGGAGGATGCCCTGCAGCACATTGAAGAGCTGATCCTGCAGCTGCTCAACATGCTGTGTATGGCCCAGCCTCGCACAGTGCAAGATGTAGAGGTATGACCTTTGCTTTCTCTTCCGGCATTTCTTTTTAGAAATGGAACCTTTTTAATATAGAAAACACTCATGTGTATCCATAATATAAAGAAGAGACTTTCTGTCTTCCCTTTCAACAGGAACGTGTGCAGAAAACCTTTCCCCACCCTATAGATAAGTGGGCAATTAACGACGCCCAGGCAGCTATTGAGAAACGTAAGAGAAGAAACCCCTTACTTCTCCCTGTGGACAAAATACACCCATTACTTAAGGTAAAGACTGTCATAGAGCTGACCTTTCTTTCTATTTTTTGCCCTTACTACTTGCTTAGAAGACGTAGTGAGTTGCAGAGAAATGTTTATGTAGTTTAGGTTATAGTTTTGGCAACTTGTCTAATGACATTGCCCCAGAGTATTCATCCTGCAAGTTCAGACAGACTCTTAAAATGATCTTGAGTCAACCTTCAACTGCTGAGGAATAGTTCCTGGTTTTTGCTGTATCTAATGTATTTTGCTTTGTCTTGAATTAGGAGGTTTTGGGCTACAAAGTGGACTACCATGTGTCCTTGTACATTGTGGCGGTACTTGAATACATATCAGCTGATATACTCAAACTGGCGGGCAACTATGTCGGCAACATTCGGCACTATGAAATCACCCAGCAGGACATTAAGGTCTCCATGTGTGCAGACAAAGTAAGAAGTTTGAGTTGGTGCACATCGTGTGGAAGGAATGGCTAGATTTAAATGCCTCGTACTGATTGGTTCTGTGCTATGTCTGTCTTAGGTGTTGATGGACATGTTTGACCAGGAGGAGGACATCGGCTTGATGTCGCAGTTCACCGAGGAGCCCTTGTCTCTCGCCGAGCTTTCTTACGATGAACTGGTGAAGCTTGAAATCGCAGAGGAGCGGCAGTATCTGCGAGAGCTCGATCTTATTATTAAAGTGTTCCGGAACCATTTCCTGTCGCACCCCAAAGTCTTCACAGACGAGGTGAGGCGGGCCTTGAACTAAAGCTCACAACATCCCAACGCTGCTTTTTCAGGGGGTTCTCACATCCTTTTGAACAGTTCACTGACACTCAGCAGGGTTCCCACTAGGATTTCTTTTAATCAGTGGTGTTTTTATTTATTTATTTATTTATTTATTTATTTATTTATTTATTTATTTATTTATTTATGTGTTTTTGGGGGGGGGGGGGTTACATCATCTAATTTGCATATTTGTTCATACATTTGGGCTCAGGCTGTAGGAGAGCTTTTGCCAACACAAAAAAGTTATTCAAAATAGTGATTCAATGTGTCTGTAACTAAAAATTACATATATAAAATGATTTATTTTAATACATACCTGAATCCACACTACATACTGTCCCAAAGAGACAGCTATCAGAGGCACACAAGGTGAATAAGTGACTGAAGCTGCGTGTGATTCAAATTCAGGGAATTATTCTAGTGCAGTTTTAACAGTTTTAGAGACAAAATAGGTTACTTTAAAAACTATATTAACGTGACGAGGCAGCAGCAGCTGTGTTATGCCTGTGACACAGCACTGAAGGAAGTGGGAACTCTCTTAGCAAGCTGCTGCCTCAACATGCTGACTCCAGAATGGCCGTGCTTTCGGTAAAGTCGCCATTAAAACAAATAAGTCGCTAAATATAACAACAAAGACGCTATATGGGCAACACTAGTCTATTCTGTCTAGTCTTCCTTCTTTCCTGAGAGCAGCGCACCGCTGCACCGTAGCCGCCAGCAGCTTTGCAGCCAGACAGGAAGAAGCAGGCAGTGTTTGTTTTTCAAAATAATGTACATTTTAACTTTTCATGGTATTTAAATTAATTTCAGACTCAGATTATGGTTAGTATACATGTGTTAATATAGGCTATATATATATCATATGCTTTGCATTGTTTTGACATATTTAAAAAATAACTTCATTCTGAAAGTGTGACGTCTTTTATTTTGGCTTATCTTAACTGATAGGATAAGGCAGAATTGAAAAACTTAGAAGTAGTCTTCATCCTTTCCGGTTTCATCCACTTTGTGGCATCCATGCGTAACACTGATAGTAAAACTGACATGCTTGGTGGTTCCTGAGGATCATATCAAATTACCTGTAAGTTAATTTAAGTTTGCCAGTTTGGTTCAGATGCTTAAAACTGGGATACAATTAGGTGTCTGTCACAACAATGATCCCAAAACTCACATGGTTTTGGGATAGACATATTGGGCTTCTGGAATGGCCTTCCCAAACTCTGTACTGGCCTTAAAAGCCAGTTCAGTGCCTGGAACTAGACTTTAGATTAGATTAGCTCTAAAGTTTTATCAGGAAGAGATGTCAAACCTCTAGCCAGAGTTATCCCAAAAGCTCATTGGTGATCACAAAAAGCTTGTACTTGCTCAAGGACATATAACCAAATATTTCAGGATTTGGGCTTCATCTGAGCCTGCGTGTAGCATTTTGACCTTGTGTTTATTCAAGAAAATTCACAATAAAGTTCAGTTTTACAGCCAGTTGTTCTTACTGACATGTATAGAAGCTGTTTGCTTGTGTGACCATTCAACCGTTGGAAAGTTAAAAAGTACCGTTAAAGCGCCAAAATCTACATTCATGTCTATGGTGACTGTTTGTGCACTTTTTGAGTTATAAAAGATATTGTAAGCATGTTGCTCCATAGACAATGCACCAAAATTTCAGAGTACAACGGCTGTTTCTTTTAGTTCTAGCTTTATATCAATTTATTGATGGAGGTGGATAGAAATAAATATTGTATAGCAGATGCAGCACAATGTTATCACAGTTGGAATCCTGCTGTTGTACACTTAAATGATACAGAAAAAAATAAGACATAAAATATACAGGAAGTAAAATCCATCAACATTTTTGATAGGCCCTGCTACCCCTGTCCAATCACTAAATGCATTTAAATTCTGCTTATTTTGGGTAAGTACCGTAGCTGTGGGCAGCTTACTGCAAAGCCACCTTATTCACACATTCAGCAACCCAGCAAAGCAACATAAGCCAAATCCACACTAAGATCATTTAAAGATTAAAACTGAAACTTTAATCTTTTGAGAATTTGTGTCAAAAAGCCTTTTTAAATTTCCAAATATGCCTTTTTTTACGGGTTTCTTTCACAGAAGCAGCATCCATTCACCACAGTACAGCATGTTCGTCCTCAAATGGGGGATCTTTTGTTTACAGCTTACAATTAGCAAATGAAACTTCACAGTGGGTGCTAGTTATTGTCAAATTTGTCTTTTCTGTGGGTTGACTGTTCAATCACAAGTAGTTCTGTTTACACAATGGTTGCGACAAACTTTTATCTGCACAAAGAAATTTATTTTCTCTTTCTAGCTCATCCAAAGGTTCAGCCTCCTAAATACTGCAGCAGCTCACATAGGGCTCAGGTGTGCTCAGTTCCTTTCAAACATTTTGGGATAACTATAGATTTAAAAAAAAATTGAATGGGCTGTGTATAGGTTTAGAAGAACTTAGTGGAAAGTTGAGTTTCATGAATTGCTGTGGCTTTGCATATTTTGGGTTGGGTAATTTGTGGTACCATTTGGGTGAGGAGCATAAACCTTTGTGAGGCCCAAAGGAACGCAGAACGTGTAATTAGGTTGAGACTGGAACAACATCTGCATCCCCCGCCAGAATAACCTCAATTATGTCTGTTGAAATACAGCATCATGTAAAGTTACTCAGAGATGTCAGGAAAGTGCTGCAGTTACATAATGGCATGGCTGAGCTTGTTTTTAGACTTCAGCAGTCGGTAAACAGTACAGTTCCCATCTTCTGCAGTAATTATTTTCTTGGGAATATGAGCCATGCTGTTGTTGCTTAGAACACAGTCTCTTATTTTTTTTAATGAAAGAAACACTGGCTGAGAATACAAGCTCAGTCAATGCCCTGCAGACATATTCATACCCTCATAACGACCATAAAAAAGGATGCATGATTATAAAACTTTTCTTCTTCAAAAAAATTTGGACACGTTGGTGTGCATTTATATTCTGGTATTTTTCTCTAATGCCACTAAATAATATCCACTTCAGAAGTTGGCCAATGACCAATCTAAAACATCTGAGAATGGGATGAAGCTGGAAAGACATGACCATCCACCTACACTGGCCCTGCAAGGAGAAAATTATTTAAGATAAAATTAACTTTATTGATCTTACAATGGAGAGATCAATAATAAAAAGTTACAGCAACACAAGTGGAGAGAAAATGGTTAAGAAATGTGGAACAAATGTATGAAAACAAGTAGATATATAAATATATTTGAATAAATAAAAAACATTATGCATACACATACACACACATCCATATAAATGCAGATTTGTCTATGTACACATGTTTACAGAAGCAGCCAATAGGCCCACAATAACTGTGGAGGAGCTGCAGAGATGAACAACTCAGGTGGTGGTGACAGAACAGCCATTAGTTGTGAACTCCTCAAACCTGAATCTAGTGGCAAGAATAAATCCATTATTGAAAGAAAGCCATAAGAAGTCCTTGTTGCATTCAGCACTTGTCGTTTAGGGGAAACGGTAAACATGTTGATGAAGGTGCTCTGGTCAGAGGAAAAGTGAACTCATTTACCCGTCTCCAAAAGACTTTGTTACTCACTCCAATATGCCGCTCCAAGTGGCGTGAAAAGGATATATTAATAGACATTTTACATTTTGAATTATTTATCCCGCCAAAACTATTAGGCACACTAATGCAAAGATTATTTGGGGGCTAGAGGTCACATTTCTAATGGCCTATATTTATAGTGACAGTAGTTTGGTGCAGAATAAAAGCTAATGGCTGATTTAAGATTCAGACGCACCCTGCCCCTTTCAGCATAGGTCAAAATGAACAGTCTTGGACTTAATTTAGAAATAGCTTTTCTGCAGACAGCCAGTTACCTTCATGCATTGATAATGTCATATTATCACCGTCAACCTTACTTGGAAATATGTCTCAGCTCATCTTTATTTAAACAGTCATTATTTTTTGTTGGCAATTGATGTTAAAGCAAGTGCTAATCAAGTTCTATGGTTGAAGGAAAGACTAACTAGATAACCTCAAGGTTAACAACAGGAATAACTAAGATATGAGTATGAAAATTAACTTAAATGAAAGAATCCATGCAGAAAATGTTGCCTGCGCAGTTGCTGGGTGTAACACTAGCAGCGCAGAGAAGATTAAGAAGTGAACTCGGCGCTGTTCTCAATGTTCTGCATGCGAGCGTACTCAGACGAGATGGGAGAATAACATAAAAGCCATGATGGGGGGTGGCCAGCTTAATGAACTCCGACTGCTGATAATGGCTAAAGTTGATGCATAATATTAGTGGCTGTGATACTAAAGCTCACAGAATGGTGACATTCAACATTAAAATAATAAATAATAAAGAAAGAAAAGCATCAAAAAGTTGTGGATTAATTGTAACAAGTCGCTGAAATTTTTGAGCTAGTCCCACAATTACAGATTTTTCTGATGCCATGCAGCTTTTCTACGTATACTAAGTAGGCTGAACAATGGAGTCAGGAAAACGCACCAGTGCACTGGTCCAATGAGACCAAAGTATGAAATTTGTTGACCTGGTTATTAAACACAGTGACAGAAAACACACATTGCTATCTCCCTGAACACACCTTCCCAACACTGGGTTGTGGTGGCGGCAACATGATGCTGCCTGTTGGTTGGCTCCTGCAGGGAGCAGGGAAACTGGTCATGGTTGAGATAAATACCGTCACCAGGAATGAGGAGTCTTTAGTCTTAGCTGGCGGGTTTTGGCTTTAGCATGTAGGTGTGAGCCCTACAGGCCTAACTTTGGCCATATTCTGTGGTATCATTGCAATATAAAAAAAAATCACTGAGAGGTTATATGAAATGTTTTGACACAAGCATAACTGAATGCTATTTTTTCTAAATGTGAACAGCACCTGACTGTCCTACCAAACAGGAATGTGTAGGATGCTAGTAAACGCACGATCTACTGCACGCCTCTCACAACCCTGGCCACTTTGTGCACATATGCTTTATGCACGGCTTCTCTTTTTGCCCCTGTTCTTTCGTGCTGTTTCCCCCGCTGGTCCTCTGACCGGCACGTAAAGCAGTCGAGAATAGCGGCGCTCACTCCCAGAGCCATCTAAGAGTTGTGTTGGAAAAAGTGCACTGCTTTACTGCACAGCATCACCCAAATAAAGCTGCTTCATTGAGCACATTTTTGTACAGCGACAGGGTTTTTAGCTCTTTCCTAACATTTTGTAGCACAAGTGTCAATGAACTGATGTCTTTTTAAGTGCAAGCAAAGATATCGTGACAAGATTTCTGCCAGCGCTGTTAGGCACTTTTATGGAATGCCAGTGATGCCAAAAAATTGTGCAATTGCTGTGTTGGGTTTTGGGCCCAGTGCAGAATGCTCTAGGATGGAGAACACATGTTGTCTTTCCTTAAGTCATAAAGGAAGTTGTTTGTCTTTTCAAGAACAAAAATATTCTAAATAAATCCACCTTTTAATCATCCCCACCGTGTCAAACAGATTACTGTCCCCGAGAAATGGTGGTCATTGTCCTCAATATTCATTGTTTCATCAATTTCACCATTAAATGCTTCTAGCAATGTGGAAATGCAGAATTTATTACTCTATGTTGAAGACGACAATGATTTTGAGAGCAGAGTATGTTTTAGTGGGATATGGGTTAGGGGTTGGAACAAACATTTGTGTTAAGTTCATTTCAGTCCTTTTCAATTTGAAAACGGGTTTCCAAATTTGTAAGTTGCAAACTGTCAAATTACATCTGGATTCAGAGGTTCCACTGTATTTAAAAAAAGAAAGACATCGTACAAATACTTCTCCAAAAACAAAACTTACCACCGTCGTATAAAAGTCTTCTTCAGTATGCCAGTAACATAGAATAATGCAGGTATAACCCCTTCAAAGCACATGAAAACCCAGTTTATTCATGTTTAGGAATATATTTATTTATTCACTCATGGAACTAGCAAAGGAACAAATAGTCTAAACATCAACACCAAGTAATAGTCCCATCCATACGGTCAGTAGGCCATCCCTATTACCATATACGTACATAAAAATATCTTCAAACATATGTATTGTTGGTAGATGATTCCTGTTTCAGCTGTTTATTCCATGTAGGAAACATTTAAACAGAAATGGAAATCGTCTGTCCTCGTTGGTGCACTCCATTAGTCATATTAATCCATATAGAAGAAATAAAAATGTAGCTCCGATCATGCCTATGGAGTCCAGCTTTTTAAGCTATGTTCACATAGCCACACAGCTCACTAGTTTTGTTTGTTTGCTGCAGGATGTTGAGGTGATCTTCAGCAACATCATGGACATCCACGAGCTGACAGTGAAGCTACTGGGACTTATTGAGGACGCAGTGGAGATGACTGCTGATGGCAGTCCTCATCCACTCGTGGGCAGCTGCTTTGAAGACCTAGCAGAGGTAACACAGCTGGTTTTACTGGAAAATATAATATAAACTACATGCATGTAAGTCTTTGTGGCGATCATGTCATCTAAATGTGAAATAGCCATATCACCAAAGGCTAAAGGGTTTTGTAAACTGTTTTGTAGTAGCTTTCGTGCAAATTAAGATTTTCTTTTCCCCTGGTAAATGTTTAGCTAAAATCTTTTAAATAGGAAGTAGAAGATGCATAAATGTCAGTGACTTAAACCAAAAAAAACTAATACAGCTAAAAACTTTATTCAGTCTGCTATTTTATTGAATAAAATTCCACATTTGTCACTGCTGGAAGTAGATCAGTAATCACCAAAATACAGAGAAGGGTACGTCTGCAGGCTGTAAACTGGAGTTTCAAAGATTTCATCAGTTTCATCTGAAAGAACATTGGTTTGTTTGATTTCCCTCCATTTTTTTCAGTTCTTGCCGTCTGTTCCTTACTTTCAGCAGGACACATAGTTTTGCAAATTGTAGTCATATTTTGGTGTCTGGGCTGGTGGAGTTTCTAGCGTAAATAGAAAGTAGCCATTTGATGCGAAAGCTGTCTTTTCAGGGAGATCTTTCGCTGACGGACACGCCGTCCACGTAATAAGTCGTTCCGGGTGACATAGAGATCGATGCTCAAAGCCCCGCCTATAAGACTATGAATGAAATGCTGATAAAAATGACCCAATAACTGTTTAAACAGATCATCCTGATGAAGTTTATGTGGAAGAAACAAACTCCCTAAATTGTCTGGAAACAGCTGGTGTGATTGCCGATGCGTGCTCATCCAGTCCCGTTTTACTTGGGTAACGCCTTCCCTTAACTTGGATACATCTTCCTTTGTTGCAGGGAACGGGAGCAATGACATTTAATCTTAGCCTTTTCACTTTTTATGAACCTAAAAACAGACAGATTGAATATGGGTAGAGCAGATTATTTTTGTCTGTGTGAATTAAGCTATTGTACTTATTAATGCTTTGGGTCATTCTGTGTGTTTTGTAGGAGCAGGCGTTTGACCCGTACGAGACCCTGTCTCAGGACATCCTGGGCAAGAAATTTAATGAGCACTTCCATGAAATGATGCAGAGACAGACAGTTCGTCAACACTTCTGGGTGAGATTTTTGGCTGCTAAGAGAACATTACACTGAACTGTGTTTTGTGTTTGTTTGTTTTTTTGTCTGTATTTAGAAAAAAAGGGAGAGAAGTATTGTTTTCAGTTTTGATCAATCATTGAAGCCGTAGTCGTGTTATGTTTTGAATTTGAGGGGAATGACTTAATAGACTTAAAATTAGATTATTTGTGCAAAACTTAGTGGTCATTTCAGGTAAACTTACACTCCTTACATCTGAGAGTTACATCTTACCCATAATTGTCCAAACTTTCCTAAAAACACACAAGTAGCGTTTAGACGCGGCCAGCAGTGTCTTGGTATGTGTTGCTGCTGCTGTTTTGAACTGAATCTGGGTAAATATGGTCTGAAGGCATGTCATGACTTATTCGGCGTCCTGTGCACACTTTATTCTCCACTGCTGTTTTGTTTTACTTGGACATTCCTCATGAGAATAGCATTGAAATAGGCCCGGTGGGGTGCAGTTTGGCAGCCTTTGAAGATGAAATATTTGCTGATGTTTTCTCAGGCCAGAAACTATTGTGGCTAACTGCACGGTCCCGAGCCCGCTTACTGTAACAGCGTTCACAAAACAAGCCAATTTCTGCTCTTTTCGAGCTTTTAAACCAGAATATCTACTTCTCATCCATTGCATATAGTTCTCTCTCTGAAGGCAAAAAGAGACCGGCTGACTGTGCGTACGTGAGCAGTCTTGTAGCTCGGATTGAGGCCTCACTGTTTACTCGAGAACCACCAGTCAGACCCCAGTTAGATCAACAGTGCAGCCACCATACCCTGAATACTCACACCCAGTGTTTATTTTCACATACTCTTTGCATGAGAAAAAGTGAGGACGGCTGCAGAAGTTAAAAATATAGGTTTAATTTCACTTCACATCGATCATAATTAAAGGAAAACACTGTATCACACAGGCAAAAAGCACAGCACACAGTGCCTTGCAAATGTTTTTTCATACCCATTGAACCTTTGCACGTTTCGTTATATTACAAACAGAAACTTTAAAGTAGTTCAGGGGGGTTTTATCCGATAGGCCAACACAGAATAATGCTTTGTTGTGAAGAGGGAATAACAAAACCGAAATAAAGATCTGTAAAGAAATGAGAAATGCAAGCCACACTTTGTGGTTTTTATCTTCTTATTTTTTAAATTCATATATTATTTTCCTTCAAGTACCCAGGTTGTTTTTACATTGTATTTAGGTAATTAGAGCACCAAATCAGAAATTTATTTATATTAGTATTAACTATAATATATATTATTACAGAAAACATAAGTTTCTGGTCTTTGGATATTTTCCCAGTGGTTTAATTTTCATCTGGCAGGTAGATGTTATTTAAAAACCTTATAAAGTCACGTGTTCAAGCACAGATGTACGCTGGTCATCTTTAGTCCCAAACACCGATAGACAAAGTCTTGACATCTAACCACATCTCCTCATTTCTCCTTTTTACAACATGAGCTAAGGATAGGAACAAAGTCAGCTATGGCCTGTGACACAGGTGAATATGTATTGCAGCTCTTGCTGCTATGGGGATCGAACGTGAGGCAGTGACATCATTTGTTGCCTCTGATCCCCCTTCATTGTGTTGTCTCATTGGACCCGCTCCTTTCTCCCTTTGACTCGCCGCCTCTCTCCCTCCCCCGGCTGTCGGATGGATGTGTCTGTCGAGCTCTCAGCCCCTGCACTCTGCGCCGTCTGGTATTGTGGCTAAATTACATTGGCCTTTTAAAAATAGAACAGTCAGGCACACTGCTCGCGATTTCTCTCCCGAGGAGGAGAGTGGTGGGGTGCGAATGACCCAAAGCACATCTCTTATCGAAAATGAGCTGAGAATTACGATGTCAAAAGACAACGACTGAGCTTAGGAGTGCGTGTACCTCTGTGTCACAGGAACATGTTGTGCTCCTAGTCACTGTGTTTTATGCAACTATAAGAGTGTGTTTAGATTGGAGCTGCGTTTACAATTATAGGTAGTCTCGGGTCACGGAAGGCGAGTAAAGCTCGACTTGAATGTGTAACATACAGAAGGACGCTTTCATTTGTATGTTTTTTATTAAAAATGCAAGTATGTCAGTAGATGTATCCTGGTGTTATGAAGCATGGAGGTCGTTCGATGATGGGTAGGATCCTGTGACATGCACCCACTTCCCAGGATGCACCTCTGCGAGCCCAGTTGTGGGACGTTGGACGTTACCTAATCTAATAACAGTAAACAGAGAGACAGGAGTATTAGAGCAGGTGTTCCCAAAGTGGAGGCCGGGACCACCTGGGGGGCGGCGAGACACCTTCTTGAGGGTCACGACATGATTTGATGGTGATGTGCTAAAAAATAAATAAAAAATAGCATTTCTTTATTTGTGAAACAAAGTGTAACTTTACAAGATGCAACATTCCTCATTTTAACACAAGGGGAAGGTTGCACTGTTTTCTAAGAGCTCCTATAAAAATACTACTCTATTCTCGTAATTTTAAGACTTTATTCTCAAAATTAACCAAAAAAAGAAGAAAAGAATCACCTTTGATTTTCAAACATAAAGGATCTTTTTTTTTCCCAATAACCGCTTCAACCCTGAGTGTATTTGATTGGGATTTAACTTGTTACAAGCAACACAAAGTAGTAAAAAAAAACGATTATGTTGAAGCAAAATTAGTCATATTTTTCACCATTTTTTAATACTGCGCATTTAAGCGCCCTGTGCTCAGACACCCTTAAATAAAATCCAGTGCAACAAATTGCCTTCTCAGGTTACCTTTATAGCTAATGAGTCCAGTTGCATGTAATTAAACTGAGAAACCAGCCAAGGGAAACATTAATTAGAGAATAAGGCCAAGAGGCTCACGGTAACTCTGGAGGATCCCTAATGATCTAAAGCATGTGGGGATCTTTTTACAATTAAAACTGTTTGTTGTGCACTCCACAAATGTATTTATGGAGGAGTCGCCACAAGCTTAAATGTAGCCATAAGAAGTTATGTTTGCCGTTGGCCCCAATCCTTGGTAAGGAGTGCAGCAAACGCATGGAAGGTGCCAGGAGCTCTGGTCAGATGACACTAAAATGTAACGTATTGACCTACATTCAAAATGCTATACGTAGCGGAAAATATCCCTGAATATGCTGTCCTCTGCAACGACACGGACACGAGTTTTAGTGTTTAGGTCTTAGGACATACCCCAAAATACATGAATCTGTACTTGTGAAATGCAAATGTACGCACAAATTTGCAATTGTTTCCTATGAAACACAGACGTAGGCAGTTGTTTACGTACTACTTCCCTACAGATGGAGTAACATGGAAGATAATGTTCCTTATCCACTTATTTCATAGAGCGAATGTGCAAAGATTGCTGACATGTCAATAACATGATCAAGATGTAGCTCATTGTTCCCCCCTCCCCTCCGTCCATCAGTGTATCAGGCAGCTGATGCTTTTGTCTTCCCCTCCCCACACTCGTTCTCTGCAGCCAGACGTTGTAGCTGCCGCTGTGGAGTCTAAGTGCAAGGATATTGATTCTGAGTCATTCATCAGGGGATCAAAAATTAAAGTAGATACTTTGGCCCCACCCCGACAGTTTTTTCTCGCTGGCTTGCCTGTCGTTCGCTTTGTGGGCAGAAAACATGAACAGGGACCTTGTTTGGCGTCACAAGTTTAAAAAGACTCACTTAGCTTTCACTTCTGTCCTTGGCCCCCCGCAGCCTGAAGTTGCAGGCTGCAGACATGTCGAAACACATCACACCAAATTAGTTACGAAAATGAAAGTGACTTTGAATAGTAGAAATGACTGTCGGTGACTGTTTTTGATGAATTTTGGGTGATAATTAGGCCTTTACTGTACAAAAGTTCCACATATTATCAGGGGGGTTAATTTCCAACTACTCTGGTTTCTGTCTCCAGTCTAATCCGGGGGGCTTTAAAGAGTGCGTTCAGTATGTCCTTCCCCAGCTGATGAAGGTTCCTGTCTACCACTGTCTGCACTACTTTGAGCTACTGCAGGTATGTACACATAAACAGGTTATTCCTTCCAATAACACTCATTGAGCACAGCGTCTGAAATCATTCTAAGGGGGATGTCAGGTTTGCTTGTTTGTTATGTATCCTAAATAGTTTAATGCATGCTTTGATATTAGCGGGCTGAGCTCAGGGAGTTATTCTAATCTACAGCGCCACTAGACTTCTAACAATAACGAAAAAATTAACACCGGATTTTTATTTTTATTTTTTTTATACATAAGAAAATACTTCATATTAAAATCCGATTGGTCGTTCAACAAGCAGCTCTGATGCTAAGTGAAAGTATTGAAACCACTATTACTAAATGCAGGAATACCACAACAGATTTATCACAAACCTTTTTTAGTTTTGTCATCTGAACTGCACTAGTGACTACCTAAAAAAGTAAAACCTACTAATTACATGTGATATGAACAGTCTCTTCTTATTTAGAAACATCATGTACGTAATAATAACCATATTGATCACATTGCTTTGTTTACCACAGAATTAAAAAAAACCTTAATGTTAACCCTGTTCTTTGACAGCAGCTCTTTAGTTACTTTCATAATTGATGTATCTGTTATTTTAAATTGATGCATGCAGGAGTCTTCTGTGTTTTACAACCCTTAAAGGAGTTATTAGGATGTTTTTAAATTACATTTTCTTGGCACAAATACGAGAACAACTGTAGGCTTTTTAAAAGGCCCCCAGCACCTTAAAGTCTGCTTTTTCACACATAAGCTTTGGTTGTCACTTACATACCAAAAGCTTGAAAAAAAAGTGCGAGACTGTCACTTTCTGATTGTTTTCGAGAACATGAGAGTCTGATTGAAGACGATGGATCAGGGTAAGTTGTTTTATATAGTGAAGTCAGAGTCTCTTGTCATATTTCTGACTAAAACACGCTTTTCCTGTTTGGATTAAACGCACCACACTCTTTATTCTTGCACCGGACAACGACGAGGAGGATAAATCAAAATGTATTGTATCTTAGATTATTTTTTCTCTGAGGCATCTCCGTGCTTTTTTCAAATACCAATAATCTGTAAACATATTTTGATGAATGTTACGAGTAAAAGCCTGATATGCATCCGTTTCTGCCCCGTTTTTTTTTTTACAGCAACTTCAGGAACGTAGCGAAGATCAAGATGACAGAGAAGGCCTGAAACAGGCAATTACAGCCTTGCTTAACCTGCAGTCCAGCGTGGAGCGCATATACGTCAAACACCAGCCTCGTCGTAAACCTGTGTATGTTCCCACCCACAGGATAAAAATCTTTTTAGCCATGTTGAATTACTGCACATGTTACACTAAAACGTGTTATCAGCTTGGCTTTTTAGTCGTTCTATGTCACGTTATGAGTTGGTATATTTGTGATTCGCTCTTTGTGATGAGCTTCACTGTTTCCTCCAGCGAGGCCATTTACCGCCGGTACAGCCGGCAGGTCCGCGGCAAGCAGCTAGCCATCAAGCGAATGATCGAGATCCAGAAAAGCATCGACGGCTGGGAGGGAAAAGACATCGGCCAGTGCTGCAACGAGTTCATCACTGAAGGGACGCTTTTACGAGCAGGTGCCAAGCACGAGAGACACAACTTCCTGTTCGACGGCCTAATGATCAGCTGCAAGGCCAACCAGAGCTCGCGGCTCCCGGGGTCCGGCAGTGGGGCAGAATACCGCCTCAAAGAGAAGTTTCTGCTGCGGAAGATCCGCATCGTCGACCGCGAGGACTCCCCAGAGCTGCAGCACGCGTTCGAGTTGATTTTCAAAGACGAAAACTCCGCGGTTTTCTGCGCACGGACAGCAGAGGAGAAGGCGAACTGGATGGCGGCGCTGATGGCCCTCCAGTACCGCTCCACTTTAGATCGCATGTTGGACTCCATACTGCAGACGGAGGAGCAGCAGCGTCCTCTTAGACTGCCCTCGCCCGAGGTTTACCAGTTCGCTGTGCAAGACTCTGAGGAGAATATAGTGTTTGAGGACAGAGTGCAGAGCAAGACTGGGATCCCCATCATTAAGGCCGGCACAGTGGTCAAGCTCATAGAAAGGCTCACCTACCACATGTATGCCGGTAAGCTGTTGCAGTCTCCTCACTCGTGCAAAGAAAAAAAATTATCTTTGTTGTGTTATTTCTATTGTTTGTTTTTTTTTCCCCTTTGATTTGTTTTAGATCCCAACTTTGTGCGCACATTTCTCACCACCTATCGATCGTTCTGCAAACCACAGGAGCTCCTCACCCTTCTTATAGACAGGTACGGATTATTATGGCAACTACTGAGGAAAAACGAGCTCTTCCTACTGCTGTAGTTCTTCCATAGCGCTGTATTCCTAGGTTTTGTGAATGTGGACATCTGTCTCTCTCACACAGTGTCCGTACCCCTTATGCGTGTTAAAAAAATTATATAACATTACAACCACAACCCTTAATGACGTTTCTTTGGCTTTAGTCTATTAGATAAACACGAGTGCCTGTTTTTTTGGGGGGTTTTTTTGTTTGTTTTACAAAAAACAAAGCTTAAAGTCTAACTCTTGGACTGAATGTATTTTAACGCAGATGCATTCAAATAGACACCAGAGTATAGAAATGTATATTATATGTAAATTATGTGCGCCGTTTGGAAGTAATTTCGATAAAACTAGCTGTATAAGCGAAAAAGCCTGAACATTCTTCAATCGGGCTGCTCCAGAATGTGACGTCACAAACAGAACGAGTACCGTGCATCCGGCTGCTAACACTACGGCTTTCGCTACCGATTTATTAAATTTAATTAAATGTCAAACCAACTTCACCGCGGTCTGCACTACAGCCACCAACTACGCACCTAGAAGGCATTTTATTGTGGACTTAGTTCGGCGTTTTTTTTTTTTTTTTAAGCGCTTGCTCAAAGTAGACATGGATCAGCAGATTTGGTGTGTGAAAGAAGATACTGGAAAACATCCATATGTCCTTGTTCGCCGTACCGGTTGTACAACGTAAACGCCTATGTGGTTCTGTGCAAGTTCGCTTCGCGCATTCTCGGTGTTCTCGTCACACGTCGGAAATGGCTGATCGTAAACGGAGGCAGCACTCAAACGCGGAATACCATAATCGATGTAAAAAATTCGCAATATTTCATATTTAAACTTAATTTGAACACTTTTGATACTTGAATATTCAAAGTTTACCTTTTTCTGGAAGTTATTCAACGGTTTCCAGGATTTTTTTTCAGTCCAAGAGTTAGGCTTTAAACACATTGAAACCGTAACTCGGGTGGGAGAATCTGCCGACAGGACGGCGATTAGCGGGGCCGTCCACACATCTGACCTTCATGGAAGAGCGGCGGGAAGAAGTTCTTTGGCGAAAGATGACAAAAGAAAGTTCAATTTAAAGTTTGCCCCATAAATTCATCAAATCATAATCATGTGTTGCAATGAGCCAGTCAAAGTCCAGATCTAATCTAGCTTTTTAGCTAGATTCTGATTCCCAGATCAGTCAGATTAGCTACTTGGCTAATCTGACTGATGTTGAGCGAACTGGAGAGTTAAATAAGTCGCTAGATATGGCTAGCTGGTACAGATACGCCAGGAGAGCTGAAGCTCTAATTGCAGTGAAAGGTGGTTATACTACTATGGACTCCGAGGGGCTGAATATAATTTTACATCATGTTATTCAGGTTATTTGGAAAATTAGAAAACTTCATACATATGCACTGCTTTGTGATGGTCTATGTTGAAGTTTGTGGTTTATAACGTGCAGAATTGAGAAAAGCTTCAAATGATACGAATGTTTCTGGAAGGACATGTCCAGGTCTTAAGGTTTCACCGATGTTTTCTCAGGATAAATATCCCTGAGTCAGGAAACGGTGACGACGAAGTGGCCATCTGGAACGGCGATCCACCAACAACAGCCGAGCTCCAGCGGTTCCGCAGGGAATACGTGCAGCCGGTCCAGCTCAGGTACGGCAGCCGTCCCGGGGAAGTTGCTTCTCCTTTTAGTTCAGCGTTTCTCTAGGAGAGTGAAACGAGCCACATCCCATGTATTTAAGTGATGATAGTCAATTGAAATAAAGTTGAAACCGATTTGAATGGTTCCCTGAATAAGGTTGCCTTGGAAGACTTGATCAGTTTAAGACGGCTTTTTATTTCACTTGTGTGGCACAAAAACGGCTTTGATGGAAAAAATGTAAAATCAAGTCAAAATGTTTTGTTTTCAGATAATTGTAACATTCAGCTGCGCAATTTTATGAGTGAGTTGCTACAGATTAAAAAGTCAAATTTTCAATGCTATTTTTAGTTTTCTTTGTGCTAGCACACCTAAATAAATATTGATGTTTTATTCTGACGTAAGACTTTTTCTGTCCTAACATGGCCTTTCACTGAGCAACAAAGGAGTCTGTACTATTTTAAACGTTTGTTCTTTGGCTTTTTTACACTTGAATTAAGAACCCAGATATTCACAGTGAGTCACAAAATGACTTTGTTATAAAAGTTAAATGTATGTGCTTAAAAGGGATTAACGGAGCCAGAGTTAATCATCTTATCAGCATTAAAACCTGAAAGCTTAGCAGCACAGGAGGAGTGAAAGGCAGCTGCTGTGAGGGATTTCATCAAGGAGAACATGAAAACATTGCTGTTAATTGACATTTAGAGGCATTTGTGCTAAAATGTGAACATTACCATCTTCTGGTATTCTAGAGATGCCTAAAGAGTAATTTTCCTTCTGTTAGTGTGCAGCGATATATTGCAAAAACACCAAAAACACAGTTATATAGGATGTCCTGTTAAAAAGCAGGATAATCCAGGAGGTGAGACATTTCTCTTTTTATCTGATTGGGTGGAAAAAAACTTAAAAGATGATTATTTAAAGTTGTATATCTTCTAAATACTTAATCTTCCTCATATTGAACAGTATAGAAGTCATTTATAAGTTCATAATCATGGAAAAGGTGATTTTAATTTTTTTTTTAGCATGAATGTATTCTTTGTAGTAATTTAATAGTTGAACGTGTGACTCTTTGTATCACGGTTCCTCTCCAGGGTTCTCAACGTGTTTCGTCAGTGGGTCGAACATCATTTCTACGACTTTGAAAATAATCCAGACCTGCGAGTTCAGCTGGAGGAATACATCACCCAAAAACTTCAACTACGGGGTCAGTCAAACATCTAGTGTTATCGCCAATTCATCGTTATCGGGGTGAACTACTCAATATATCGCAAAATTGATTTTAGGCCACATTAACTTAGACTTAGACAACTTTATTTGTCATTTTGTATGCACAGAGTGCGTACAGAACGAAATTTTGTTGCATACAGCTTGTAAATTGCAGTAAAATTAAGTTACAGTATAGCCCTATTTCAAATATCAGAATTTAGTGTTGGTTTTCTCAGTTCCATCCAGCTTTGCTATAACTTGTGTGTCCTGGTATTTCCTTGTTCACGTGGTACGGTGGTACGACCCCCACACACTAAATATTGCGTTGTGCCGTAGTCTATTTATTAAACAAAGGGCTGTGGCTCAAATCATTACTTTGTCGCTTTAACATGGTGCAACAGGTGAGCCATTTTTGAATCCTGTGGTTTGTGAACCCTCCTGTTTATCTGGATGATCTTAGTACCCTAACAAATTTAAATGTAGTTCAATTGCGGTACAAACTTTACGGTTGGCACACAGAATTTACATGCCTACCATGTAAAATCGTACCAAATGTTTCATCCCACCTTGGACATTATGATAATAAGTTTGATTCCATATATGGTGCATCTCTGCTAAGTGAGTTAAAATTCAACGCCAGACTCAAACTACTGTTTTTGCTACATGGATTTAATCCAGGACAGACGTGGCTCATCTGCACCTTCTGCAGTCGAATTGAACCCCAGCACTGAGATTTCCCAATGATTAGAGATCAGCTAAGAAACTGACCCACAGCAAACGTCTCCACCTGTGGGTCCTGTTGCTGAACTCTGTCACCATTCTTACGCCCAGTCCCTGAATTTAAGAAAATATCTTATTTTCTATCATCTCCACGTTATTGTCATCCCTCCATCTCAGTCTTTTTACTGTTGTGCCCTTTTGTCATTACCGTGTGATGGTGTGCTTTTGAATGGCCGTGCTTCAATAAATGTGCTTTCTTCTAGGCAAGTCCATGAGGAAGTGGGTGGAGTCCATCACTAAGGTCATCAGGAGGAAGCTCCAAATCCAGTCAAACGGCATCAGTCACAACATCACCTTCGAGAGCTCGCCTCCGCCCTTCGAGTGGCACATCTGCAAAGCCGGCCAGATCGAGAATTTCGAACTCATGACCCTCCACCCCATAGAGATCGCCCGGCAGCTCACGCTCATAGAGTCTGAGCTCTACAGGTAAACGGTGGCGGAGACGCTGAGGCCGGTAAGGAGGTTGAGGCAGGATTCTGTGTCGTAATCAAAAAAAAAACGTCCCGCTTGATGCGCAGAGCCGTGCGGCCGTCGGAGCTGGTGGGCAGCGTCTGGACCAAAGAGGACAAGGAGAAGAACTCTCCCAACCTGCTGCGCATGATCCGCCACACCACCAACCTGACGCTGTGGTTTGAGAAGTGGGTCCCCTTCATCGCCGCCACGTCACACGTCTGTCGTGTGCCTCTGGAACCAATCTGAATTGTGTCGTGTGTTGCAGGTGTATCGTGGAGGTGATGAACCACGAGGAAAGGGTGGCTGTGTTATCACGGGTCATCGAGATCCTGCAGGTTTTCCAGGAGCTCAACAACTTTAACGGCGTGCTGGAGGTGGTCAGCGCCATCAACTCTGTCCCGGTCTACAGGTTAGACCACACCTTTGAGGTGAGTCGACATGTTGGGGGAACGAAACTTAAGAGGTTTGTGCTGCTCTTCTCAGAGTTTGTCTCAGGACAGCATTGAGATTGCGACCAGCATTATTCAGCTCCATGTGAAAGTATTTAAACTCCAGTACAATCATTACAATCAACAATGTCAAAATAATTTCAGGGCTGATTTAACGTGATAGATCGGCACAAGGTACCGAATATTTGTGAGGGAGAAGAAAATGATGCATGGTACTACAAATGTAATGCATAAAAAAAACTTAAACGGACAATTCGGACCCTTAACTTTCCGCTAATTGACAGAAAAGTTGAGCTTGTTGAACTCGAAAGCGGGCGAAGTTCACTTTACTCTATTCGCCCAATTCGTGCCGTTCGCATCGCTCTGAACGTCTCGTTCACATTGCGGACTGCTAATCCGCTCCTGATCACAGGGATAACCTGTAAATCACTCGCTCCATTGGCCTTGATCGCGTTCGGTGAGAACGTACCTTCACAGCGTTTACCAGGTTTCCTGCCAGTATTGCTCAACATTTAGCTCCATCTTTCTCACCACTTAGTCTGGCATCCCTGTCGCTGCTGGAGAAAACATCCGTGCAGCATCACGCTTCCAGCAGCAGGTTTCACTGAGGGGGGGGGGGGGGGTGTTATGGGTGACCAGAGGTGTTTTATATGCCAAATGGTTCAGTATTTGGTCTCAGACGTTCCCACCTGAGCTCTTGATCTCTGTTTAGGTGGGCGGTGGGATGATACCGAGGAGTAAAGTCATAGACGGGAGCGAGAACATATGCACACCGCACCTTTCATGTTTTGATTTTAGAATAAAATGGGAAAACTTTGAGTGTCTTTTACTTAGAGCAATATCATACAGGGGATGATTAAGAAGTAAAATAAAGTTGAATAAAATATGCTGAAGTTTGTGGTTGTAGCGTAGCCAAAGTGGGGAAGTTCAAGGATACTTTAATAAAGTATTAATAAAGCTTTTTCCTTCCAGGTGTTTAAAGTTGCGCTGTTTCTATGTATCAGAACTGATATTATTCTGTGTAAAGAAAAAGTAGAAGAAGAGGTGTTGGTGGCTGCAGCTGAGCTGACTGATTCCAGACATTAGACAGAAACCCCCCACCGCTCCTTAGAGGCTGAGCTTCCAGTACAAACCTGAACTAAACAACAGCTAAGCTGAACTGGACTTAATGTGACGCGTTCTTCTATTGGGAGACCAGCAGAGCTCCTCCACGCTGCAGCCACCTCAACATGTTTTCCAATAATAGTTAGAAAGAACTTTGATATTGTCAAGCAAATTTTTGGGGCAGTCCTCCAGAAAACATTCGCCTAAGAATAAGCAAAAAAAAAAATATATATGTGTATGCATGTATGTTTTTTTTTTTTTAAGGCCCTTTTTGTTAAGATAACTTATATGAATTTGTATTTTCCTCTGCTTTCTGTCCTGGACAGGCAATACCAGAAAGGAAAAAGAAAATCCTGGAAGAAGCAGTGGAACTGAGTCAGGATCATTTTAAGAAATACTTGGCTAAACTGAAGTCAATAAATCCACCCTGTGTGCCTTTCTTTGGTAGGTCCTCCACAGCATAACGATTCAAGTTTAGTCTCAATGTATTTCTTTATTTCTATATTTTATATATAATTGTCGTCTGCAGACTGTCTAGTCTTATTCTGTCTTTTAGTATTAATGAAACCGTTACATTTCATTTTGCTTATTTCCTGATTAATTGTATTTTTGGCCTTTTTGAATATTTCTAAATGTTAGTTAAAGCCGTGTGATTTATACTTTCTGTCCTCCTCCCTAGGCATCTATTTAACAAACATTCTGAAGACCGAGGAAGGCAACCCCGACTTCCTGAGACGCCACGGCAAGGACCTGATTAACTTCAGCAAGCGGCGGAAAGTGGCCGAAATAACAGGCGAGATCCAGCAGTACCAGAACCAGCCCTACTGCCTGAAGGTGGAGCCAGACATCAGGGTGAGCGCTCCTGTCTGCAGGGTCGTCGTCGTCGTTCCCCGTGAGAACTCATGTCTGGAAGGTTAAATCTGTGCTTCCCGTGCTCCACAGAGGTACTTCGAGAACCTGAATCCGATGGAAAACATGAGTGAGAAGGAGTTTTCAGACCACCTGTTCAAAAAGTCTCTGGAGATTGAGCCACGGAACGCCAGGCAGCCCGCACGATTTGTAAGAGTTTCTGTTGACGTGGTGTGCTTGTGTGAAAGAGAAGTCCTTCCTGATTGGTGTGCTCTGACAGCCCTGCTCATCTCCAATGTAATCTTACATCACCTGACTGAAATACTTTGGCCACATGTGTGAAGCGTAACACGATGTTCTCTTCTGGCATTTCTGAGGTTTTTATTGCTTTTAGAGCAACAATGTTCTCACCAGCTTCAGCATCTTTAAGCTTGATTTCATTCTTCTGAGCTTTAGTTTCAGAAGTGACGTTTTTGACAACCCTGGCTGTTTTCATTTTAAAACAAAGTCGTCTTAAAGACATTTTCGGCACTGTTAGAGGCCATAGTTGATGCTCTGAAAGACATTTCAAGTAGATGGTCTGTGCCCGATGGAGGACAAACATCTTTCACATTTTCAGGATTCATTCGAATCGCAACCCTGATATTTTTTACAGTGGAAGGTTTTTTGTTACTGATTCACAATTATACTTTTTTAGCAACACAGCTCCTCAGAAACAAAATCTAGTCTCAATATTAGATCCTGGATCTAATGTTTGGCACCCTGCTGCTATTAAGCATTACTGCGTTACATTAACTCTAAAATCTGCTAGAGAAACTAGAATCAAAACTTAAAGAAGTCATTATAAATTAAAAAATAAATAACCTAAAAAAAATACAAATAACATATATATACAAAAATGTCTTGAATATTGTTAAGGATAAACTAATCCGCAGGGATAAATATGGATCGCCGCTCAGACTGAACTAATAATGCACAGTTTCTCTTGGTGTGTGTTTGTGAGACAGAAGCAGAGAGGGGAGAAGAGGCTGATCTGTCCCAAACCGCCTTATGGAGTTAAAATTTAGGGATTTATATATTTATAGGCTGGATATTGGGTATTTGCGCTGCACTGATTGGGTGGATGTTTCTTCGGGTTAGACCCACCTGCTGCGGCGGAGCAAAGCTCCAGGAGCCTCCACACTGCTGGGCTCCACACAGACAGCGCTGCTGCCCTGACTTCAGCCACTGACTAGAGTCTGTTCACGTCACAGTTCAACTCAACCATTTCTATGGACTCACGAAAATCATAGAAAAATCCCATGAGACTTAAAGCAGGTGACTTACACAGAGGGTTGAGGTTCTTCATTCTCTAGGGATTAACTACAGACTGTTCTCTGTTCACTTTAGATATTAGTGAAACTCCTTTTCACACCAAATACTCTAATCGCACACGTAGCACGATACCACCTCAGCTCCTAATTAATAAGTACCAGCAAGAAAGATAGAAAAAAAACACCCTGAATGCTGAAGCCCAAAATAACTCACAACCCCAAGCAGAGAAGCAACCAAGAAGTTGGTTTCTGATAGAAAATACGACAAACGTCCTTTAAGACAATAAATCGATGTAAAAAGTATTAGGTTTGCAAACTATTATTTGTTCTCATTTACATTTCGAGAATCCTCTGCTTGTTCCGCTCATTCCCTTCCTCTCTGTTCTCAGCCCAGGAAGACCACTTACTCCCTGAAATCCCCTGGGCTCCGGCCTGTGCGAACGTCTACCTCTGGCACCCTGAAGGGCCACCCCGTGGCCCTGGAGAGGGATCTGCAACACAAGATCACCTTCCGCAGCATCGCGGAGAACGAGCAGGACCCGCCGTCGTCCGTCTCAGTGCCCACCTCTCCAAACACGCCCACCCCTCCGCAGTCGGCCTCGTCTGATCTCAGCTCGGTCTTCATGGATCATGACCTCAACAGCTCCTACAGCAGTGAGTTCATCTGTTAACGTGTTTTTTTCCTCTGTCGACACAAAACAAAGGGAGCTATTTTCTGTGTGAAGCGTTTTCTGTCCCGCTGATATAATATTTTTGGGAGTATTCCTACCCTTTTTAAAGCTGCAGTGGGGAGTTTTGATAAAACCGTGGACTTAACCTGAAAAAGTGAACCAGCACACCTTACAGGTCCCTCCCCCCTGCTGAGCTGGGCAGAGCCAGATATTCCTCCTGGCTCTGATTGGTTGTTTCTGACCGGGAGCGGTGTTTATTTGCAAATGTCAGCAGGAGGAGCCAGAGGAGCTTCATTTTTTTCACATATCATCTGTCTCATATTTCGCTGTCAGGACATAGTAACAGTTTTAAAGAATATGTAAACAAATACATTTTTACAAAAGTTACCTACTGCAGCTTTAACGTTTTCCCATATTGCCATGTCTGAACCAAAACTCTGTGTGTTTTATTGGCATTGTATGAGATAGAACAACACATGAAGGGATTTATCTGAAAATTGAAGGAATTTTTTTTTTTTTTCAAATTAGAATCCTAAAAGAGTAACAATTATGTATTTGACAAATTTGAGTTTACTGATCCTTGCGCTGCAAATTCATTTTCACAGACATGAGTTTGCATGTATTCCACACTTTTAGGGATTTTTACTTTTTAAAACAAAACAATTGAAAACAATTCATTATTGTTCCTTTCACTACTTATTATTATACACTAGGTTGTGTTGATCTATCACATGAAACCTTAATAAAATATATTGAAGTTTGTGGGTGTAAAGTGAAGGGAGTAGAAATAATTTTTCGTGGTACATTACCTTTTATACTAAGACGATAAAATAAAAATATTTGTGTAAAGGGACAGTTTTAACAATGAAGGTGAACTCTGCTTGTTTATATCTGCATTTATTGATTTATTCATTTTCAAACTTTTTTGTGAGATAATCCTCTTTGTGTTTGAATTTTACAGGCTCTGTGTTTTCTCTGCCTCCTTCAAGTGAGTAATCAGCTTTCAACTTTCATAGTTTGATTGTTTTTCGCTTAAGCAACAAATGATACTGATAATTACAGCTGAAGCTTTTTTAATTTATTGTCCGTTTGTTTTTTTGCAGAGTTTCAGTCTGTCTCCTGCGGCAGCCTCCACCAGCTTGGAGAGGAGCTAAAGCCGCCTCCTTTACCTCCTCGGCGCAAAGACACTTTGTCTGAAGCAAAAGTAAGAAAAACACCTTAAATAACGATCATACAATGAAATTGTGAGCTTTGTGACATTGATGTGAAATAATGTTGGGGTGACTGCAGATAAAAGCACAGGAGAAAAAAGATGAAGGAAACTTTGATATTTCACCGGCCTCTGGTAGAGAAAAACAAAAGCACCTGAGAACGCATTTTGGGACAGATTTACACTCATTATACACGTAATGAGAGTTTAAGAAGAGAAACCTTTATAAACAGCCTGCAGCACATAATAACGCCTTGCTTAAGAATTAATACTCAGCCCCTCTCCTACTCCTACTATCCACCACTGCTGTTTAAAGAACCGCAGATGCCTACAAGTATAGCTGCGAGGCTTATGAACATCTAGAGACTGAAATCTCTGATTCTTCTTTATAAACTAGGTTTATAAACACAAATATGAACACAAACTCTTGTGTTTTTTCTGTGTTACAGCTGAGCTCTGTGTGCGACAGCCCTCCAGCCATCCCTCCCCGGCTTCCTCCTTTGCCAAGAAACCAGCATCGACCGCTCCTCTACAACGGGCCCCCCTTTGACGGCCCCCTGCCCAGCCCGCCCCCTCCACCGCCGCGGGACCCTCTACCCGACACGCCGCCGCCGGTGCCCCAGCGGCCCCCGGAGATCTTCATCAACTACCCCCTCAACATGCAGCCGTCGCCCGGCGGCCGATACCACTGGGACTTCAACAGCTCGCCCAGCTCGCCCAACACGCCGCCCAGCACGCCGTCCCCCCGCATCCCCAGGAGGGGCTGCCCGCTCAGCGCCAGCCAGAACAGCCTGTGTCCGCTCCCCAACGCGGCTCCGCCCGTGCCCCCTCGCCACAACCCCGTCCCGCAGCTTCCCAAGCTCCCACCAAAGACGTATAAAAGGGAGGCGCTGCAGCCGCCGCTGCAGAGCCTGCCGCTGGTGGAGAACGCCGACAGCAGCCAGTGAGTCCGCGTCGTCTCTTCAGCAGCCAGACTCAGAGCTACTGGTCCGAAAGAACAAGACTGCTTCACACAATCCTCCCCCTGCGTCCATCACACCTGCCAGTCCTCTCAGGGGATCAGTAGCTCCGCCTCCACCACAAAACCCTCTGTGCCAATGACGACCCCCCCCCACCCCCCACCGGTGTGCCAGCTAACAAAACAACAAGGAGCGTTAGCGTCTGCTGGGAGCAGCGCGGCCCGCTCCGAGTGAAACTCTTTACCTGACGCGCTTCGCCTGTCCCACAGCGCCGCCCCTCCAGAGAGGGGGGGGGGGGGGTGCTTGTAGCCTCAACTGTGCTCTCTCTGTTTCTTTTGGGCATTGACATCCTCCGCATTCCCTCTGCCGCTCACAAGGCGCTACGAGCTGCGAGCTCCTCTGAAACGGTGGCTGTGGGCAGCAGGTGGGCTTCGCTTTTCCTACTTACTGAAGACAGTTGCCAAAGTCTTATTTTATGCAGGGGGATAAGGGATTTTCTTTTTTTGTTTTTAAAGCAGTTCTAACACTAAATGAAACACTACAAGGAGCCGAATCCCCCACTTTGTATCTCAAGCTGTACACTGTGACTGTAAAGTAGCACGTCAAACTGTCTGGACTGTTTCTATTTGTTTGGGGTGTTTGTTTGTTTTTTTTGTTTTTTTGTCTGAAGCCTCTCCGCAGCCACAAAAATGTTGCCTTTTAAAAAAATCCAACGGCGGTGACCTCTACACCCAGGCTCCAGTCCTATTGGCCCTGACGGACACAGTAGCTGAGCCAAGAACACTCCATTTGCACAAGGTTTGGGCAAAGTCGGCGGGTTTTTGATTGGACGAATAAAAAGGGAAAGAAAGGAAATAAAAAAAAAAAAAAGCAGATCTCTGTGCAGCGCAGGACCAGAGGGAGGTCTGCCACGATATCAAAGAGCAGCATGGTGCAGGAGGAGGAGGAGGAATCTCACTTCAGCCTGCTCGCCTCAAGCCGATGTCTTAAGCCGTTCCCTCGCGGACGTACACTGCTGTCCGACACTGTGCTCCTCTTTTCCCTTCAACTTTGGAAGTTTGCTTTATTTGTGTTGAAACTTTTGCACTGGACGCACGCATCCTCCCACCAAAGCTGGGCCAGCCTTCCCTCCCTCCCCAGTGGCTGCTCCCGATGCCTAAAACCTACGGAAAGAGGAACTTTTTAACCTAACTT
The DNA here is from genome assembly GCF_011125445.2 of Fundulus heteroclitus. Classification (NCBI taxonomy): domain Eukaryota; kingdom Metazoa; phylum Chordata; class Actinopteri; order Cyprinodontiformes; family Fundulidae; genus Fundulus; species Fundulus heteroclitus. Next base: position 24,620,932 of record NC_046379.1, read on the forward strand.
CCTCCTCTTTAGCTCTCCTTTTTTTTTTTTTTTTTGCTTGAAACATTTTGTTTTAGTTTAGATAGACTGAAATAATCCATGCATCACGCTCGGATGTGCCTTTTTTAGTTTGTTTTCTACTTTACAGAAATAAGCAAAATGGTGTCTAAAATGCTTAAAAATAAAAGTTGCCTATGTAATGTTTAGAACAAAGCTATACACTATAAAATTGTACATGTCTGTTCATGCCGTGTATATATATACCATGTATACACTAACTCATTTGTATAAAGTGAAAATCCTTTCCCCTCCCTCGGTCCCCCCCACCCCCGTCTTATCGTACCGTCATCCGCCTTTTTCAGTCAGATATTTCATAAGAGTCCAACGCTGCTACAGTCGGCTAAAAAAAATTAAAAATCTAAAAAAAAGGAAAATAAGAAAAGAAAAAAAAGCAGGTCACTGTTACTAATTTGCAGACAATCTCCAGTTCAGCCACTGTGAGTATTTACCAAGAAAAGCCATTTTTCCTCCCCCCCCCCACCCCGGTGGTGCTTTAAAGCAATGGAAACTATCCAGTTTAATATGCCAAGCACTTAAATAGAGGCGTGCTTCACTTTGTACATCCTACTAATTGCCTTTTATCTCCTTTTCAAAGACTTTTTAACGCTTACGTTCATCAAACTGAGGTTGGAGTCGTATCAAAGTTGCAATGAAATATATTCAGTCACGAGTTTTGGCGCATAGCAATTTTTTCTTTTTGTTTTTTTTTTGTTTTTTTGTGTGTGTTTTTGGGAGTAACACACTTTGTGCACTTTAGGCTGTACTGTTTAAGAGCCACAGTTGTCGCAGGAACGTTTGTAAATGTAGTGACCCTGTGCAACACGGATCAGGGCAGCAGAGACACACACAAGTCTTACCGCCTCATTTTTCAATCCCCCCCCCTCCTGGCTCACAGAAGCTCCAGGGTGTCCCATCACCACGAACAACCCGTGAAAACAAACAAAGAACCCAAACTAAACGTTAAGCTAAGGATGATGGATGATTAGTCGACGTTTTCAAACTAGTACTGCAGAGCGACGTTTGGGAGGATTTCCATTCTTATTTCATGTGCGAACAATTTGTCGTTTCGACTCGTGTTTCTGTTCCATTTCCCAAGTTTCCCGTGTCAGTATTGATGGGGTTCATCTTTACCCCCCCCCCCCCCATCTTCAACAAAATGACTATTAAGTTCTCTGTTGATGGCACTGTAACAGCTTGATCCAGCAATCGGTTTGTTTGATGGTATGTGGCCTTTTAACTGCTTTGTATTAATGATCTTGATGAGATTAATAAATCACCCAGTCTTATTTTGTACTGAACCACTTATTTCTCCAATTTTTCCTGCTTTTTATTTGTTTATGGGGTTTTTTTTGGGGGGGGGAGCTGCTGAAGTGGGTGTTAAATGAGCTGCAGTGGGCTAATTAGCCCAAATGAAATATGAATGCAGTGGAAAAAAAGAAACCATTCATACACCTCAAATGTTTTGTCCAATTAAAATCACACAACTGTGTTTTGTTGTAAATGTGTGTTTTAGGTCGACAAAGTAGCACCTAGTTGTGAAATGTTCCTTCATACAGTGTTTTCCATGTTGGCTCAGTTCTGGTCTAGTCTGAAAAGCACCTTCTAACACGTTCGCTGTATCCCGTGCCTCATTTATTGCAAACTCGACCTACGGTTTCCTTTTTCATCAGCTGCTCTTATTCTTGCAGCTTTTCCATAATTGAATGCAGTTAATAGCTGAGCTGTCGACGGGTTCTCTCACCAGAGCCGCGGATCTCTGCAGCTCCTCCAGACCTGCCACCGGCCTCTTGGTAGTTTGTTGCTTTCCTCGCCAGACCTGTACATTTTAGGTGTCTTGCTAGGGCTGCAGTTGTTACTTTATAAGTAATAACAATAACTACGCGAGATATTCAGAGCATAGAATATTGTCTTATAACCCAAACCCTGCTTTAAACTTCTCCAGAACTTTCTCGTCGACCTGTCTGCTGCAGTCCTTGGTCTTCAAGATGCTGCTTGTTCACAGACTTTCTCAAACATTTGTGCTGGTTCAGAACATCCAGACGGACTCCGGTCAGCGTTGGGTTTTATTAGCAGTAGCGGAGTAAAGGTTCTGAATATGTACGCACACCACACATGTCCGATTTTTCTTTGTGAAACATGTTTAACAAATTTTCCTACAGCTTTCACAATAATGCACTACTTTGTGTCGGTCTATCGCATAAAATCTCAATAAATGATTTCAGTTTCATGGTTATGCATCTTTCAAAGGTTTGAAGGAAAAAATAAAAATTATAAAAAAATACAAGTCGTTGAAATGTGAGGGAAAGTAGACATACTTCCAGTTGTGTACTGGTTCTGTTTCTTAGTAAGCCTAAAAGGTTCTTGTATCAAAGATTCCCAGGAGTAGGAAGTAGGTACAATTAGCCAGAATTTTTAGTCATTAAAATAAATGAGGAAGAAACAAATAAGTGACTTTTTAACTAACTTATGCAATTCCAGCTCTATAACGTGTGCTTGTTCAGGAAAATGTTGTAGTTTGCTGGATTCGCCAGCATGTTTAATAAAACAACTTCCTAGCCATTCGGGCTACAGAGTCAGACCGGCAACCTTTGCTACAGGTGAATATCTAGATGTATCTAAATTGTGCTTTTTGTGAGTCTAGAGGCAGTTCTTTAGTCAAAATCCAGAATCCAATTAAGAAGAAAGAGCCCCTGATGGATCGTGAGAATATTCTGTACACAGGCAAAAAAAAAAAGTCCAATATCTAAACATGAAAAGTGCATCTAACAATGTATTCATCCACCGGTGCAAGCAAAATAAAGACCTGTTGTTTCCTGCTTCTACTGCTCTTGTAGAAAAGGGAAAAAAAGGATAGGCCAACAACAAAAGAGTAAAAATATGAAAAGACAGATGACTCCCAACACAGATTCCTTTTAGCAAATGGGTCCCGGGTCCATTATACACAGCGCGGCCACTGCAGGTAAAGGTGAGTGAAAAGCCTTCTTTTATTGGCACATAATATGACACATTTAGAAAAGTGTAAACTGAGTCTGTTCAGGGGGGATAAAAAGAAACACACTGATAATAGTTTTAGCAAAATCTAGGTTGGTACCACTAATCGTCACATTTTTACATTTATAAAGAGTTCCTTGGGACTTGTAATTGGTAATCCATGGCTTGGTTGCCCTATTGTGCAAACATGATGACATCCAGAGGCCCATTTCTCTTAGCTACTAGGCTGGACGAGGTCAAAGAAAATCCCCCCCAAAAAAAGAAAAACCGAAAGGTACCAGGAACAGCTTCAGACTCTTATCTAGATGCCAATCTGTTGTTTGGGATTTAAATTATACTATCATAAATGTAAACGTGCTTTTTGCTAGACTACTGGAACGTTAATCATATCGGTTGAGCTTTTCCATATCAAACCCTTCAGGTAGAGGACCTATGATGCTGTGGGCCTGCTTGTCTTCAAAAGGTCTAGATCTTTAGTAGTTTGGTATCGTGAATATTGTAAAATTATGTTACTGCGATAAGAAACAAAATTGCTATATTAAGACTTTTTTTACACATTTTTATAACCTTTATTTTATTCTCAGGTGGACAAAAAAATCGTGATTTCATCCTCCACGCTGGCATATTCTTTTGATACTATCAGATAAGCTAAAAATCTATCAGGTTTGCCTAATATTAATTATACCAAGACAGGAAAGGTCATTTAATTTAAATCAACTGTTCTGCAAGTTGCTGTCATGTATTTACCTCAGTAAAGCTGGAGCCTATATTCCCTTCAGTTCCAGCCCCGTCTTGCCCCTCTGTGGATAAAGGTTTTTTTTTAAGTTATTATTTTTATGTTGGCATTCTCTCTTACGTTAAGAGATGTTATACACCTCCATCGAGAGAAAAACGTTGATCTACAGCTACACTTTTCATAGCTTTAGTTTCCCTAAAGAACAAGAAACAAAAATGAACCAAATGTTGCATTTGGACCTTTTTTTCTGCTTGAACATGAGTCCAGAAGTTAAAGTGGCTCTTTGGGGCGATTCATCCCACTTGTGCTGCGGTCATCGTGCGTCCAGGGAGGACTGCAGAAAGTCAAACTGTGCTGCAGGGTCCCTCGCTGTCCTCGCTGTCCCACAGTCCTCCCCCGCCCACCGCTGGCGCGTGGTTCCCTCGCTGCTGAGCCAGCACGGGTCTGAGGTGATAAAGCAAGAAGTTAAGGGTTGCACACCCAACCGTTACCATAGATTCAATAGGATGAAAAAAGTCCTACAACAGAGGATTTCAATGATGTAGCTGTTAGTGAAGCTCAGGTTGAAGGATTAAGCGTTAGTCTCTTATTATTCCATCGGGTTTTTGTGTAATACAGCAGCATGACGCCTCCACTGCCGTGCTTGACCGTTGGATCAATGTTCTCAGGTGTGAAAGCCTCACCTTGACTTCACTACAAATTCTTCCTGACACTGAACTTTTTCTTTCTTTCTTTTCCTCATATGACCCATAAATTTAGCTTCAGAAGGCAATTGAATTGTCCATGTGGGCGAATTATAGTCAAGCTTTAAAATTTGTTTTTTTCAGCAGCACTATTTTATCAGTCAGGACCCTCTAAATGTAAAATGTGCTTTTGGGTAGACCAGGGGCCTGCAACCTTTACAGTCTAAAGAGGCATTTTGCCAACAGTCCACTTGAATTAAACTCATTCAGAGCCGCAAATGTTGCCTGGCCTTTTGAACAAAAGTAAGTTATAATTTGTGATAAAGAGCTACTGTAGGAAATATGTTGTCATTGTTAAAGAAACACCCTTTTATGTCTATTTTAAGGTTTAAAAAAAGAAGATAGATGGGATGTTATTTATTGGATCATTATGTAAAAAGAATCATTGTTTCCAACATGATTTAAAATTAAATATGACTGGCACTTTTAACATCATTATGTTGTGAAAATTAAAAGCAATTATTCCAAGAAAAACCTGCTAAAACCTGCATTTATTATCATTATTACATTTAAATACCATAATAAAAACCTAATTTGTAGCCAAAGTTATTAAGAGCCACAGGTTGCAGAGCCCTGGGGTAGACGGAGACGCTGATGTCCCAGCAGTTTCCGGTTCACAACAGTTTTCACTCTCAGTTGCTGTTCCATCTAACCAATTATCTTTCTTAGAGGAGTTGGGTCTCCTACCAGGACAGCGATCCCAGAAACAATTTTATTCTATTTTTATTTTTTTGTGTCCGGTCTGGCAATGTGGCAGTAAGAATTGTTGTCTTAATGGTGAAAAGAGCCCAGAAACAAAGTGGTTTTGGATTGCAAAGAGCAGGCTGGCATAAGGCCGATGGAAGGCCCTAACTTCAACTGTACATACAACTTGTCAAATACGGTCAAAAGCATGGTCAGAGCCAGGAAACACACCCTGGAATTCATCTAAAAATTAAATCTGTCACTATCTCATATTCATCAACTAAAGAGGGAAATTTTTAAACCTTTGAGCAGATGAAAAATTTATTTGGTCTCCCTAAGACAGACTTCTATAGATATTTACAAATTAGAACCTTTTGTGATGACGTCTAAAAACTGGGACCAAACTTAATGAACCCAGACCTATAAAATAAATGTTCTAGGTTTATAAAAAGGGAAACCATAAAGTAATTAGTAAATTCTATGATCTGTTTCTGTCTATGGATATGAATCCATAAATGTAAGGCAGAAACGGGAGACTGAAACGAAGGAGAAAAAGCAGAGGACACATGGGAGGACATATGGACTTTAAGACTTCAGAGCACAACCATGTCCTCGTTAATACGCTGATTTGCTTAAATACATGCCCTCTTTGTACATTTTCGGTATAGCATACCGTTGTGATTAAGAATGTGGGGATTATCTTGTATCAGAGGGGGTTTTACTGTGTTTTTTTATTCACCTCATTTTGTTTTTATCTTCACCTTTTCTTTATTATTGCATTGTGATCATTGTTATGACTCGACTTATAATGTGGAATATATTTACCTGTGAGAGATAGAAAATGTAACTATGGGAAAGTGTAACTAAATGTTGTTAGAAACAAATAAAAATCAAGTGAAAACATTTTTTAAAGAGGGATAGTAAAAATATGCATCCAGAATGACGGCAGAAGCCTTAAAAAGCGTGTTGTCAAGGTGCAGCCTCCATGGAAACGTTAGTGGTGGGATGCATGTATTGTTTCCATCATTTGTGTGTTAGAGAAAATTCAGGTACCTCAGGTTTTCCCTGCTGGGATTGACGGCGTGGACGTTGTGCCTCACTGGAGCTGGAACTGGGATGAATCCAGGTCTGTTGTCCCTTTCTGGAGCGGAATCGGCCTGCGTGCATAAAGTCATTTGGATTTAAAGGGAGACGAGAAACGTAAGCAGCAGAGAGCACGTTATGTCGAGATGCTTGGATCAAAACTATAGCACCAGTAGAACGGATTTTTATTGCTTAACTGTATCTGGTTTGGAGAGATTCAGTTTTGCTTTTACATCTGTTCACCACACGGGGGCGACAAATTGAATCCCAATTTAGAAAGACCCAACTGAGCTTGCGTGCATATTTTTGGACGGTGGGGAAAAGCACCAGAGAAGACACACCTGCAGAGGAAGATGATGCAAATCCCATGCAGCAAGAACCAGGGCTGGGAGTTGATGAACCCAGAACCTTCTGGCTGCAAAGCAACTGTGCAAGCCTGTGTTTCCCAGCCCACAACATACGTTGTCCCTTCAAATTAGCCCGGTCCTCAGGTCTCACCGTCCAGAATGTCTGCCCCTGCTCATCTAAATCAGAATTGCTTCCTCAGGATTAACCTGGCCAGCCAGACTGATAATGTGCATCACTCTAGTTCTGCACATTATGTTTGTGTGGGGAAACATCTAAAGTGTGCAGACCGGTGAGTCCAGAGGGCTGATGGTGGGCTTCAGAGTTTTTGCACAGCTAAAGTAAACCCAGTGTCCTCCTTTTATTCCAGGCCACAGGATTCTTTTGTAAATATTCGTACACTTTCCACATTTTGTCATGTTATAACTACGGTTTTATGTGATAGGGCCAACAAAAAGTAGAGAATAATTGGAAACTTGAAGTTAACACTTGTTTTTTACTATGTTGGACAAATATCTGACGCTGAGGAATACATTTGCATCCAGCGTCCTTTACTTTGAGATCCATAAACAAAAACCTGAACAACTGAAAGGCTTCAGAAAGCCTCTCTGAGGACCTACAGAGACCCACAGCTCCCTGTGGGATAATGTGCCAACTGGACAGAAATTAGTGCTCCACTGCAAAGATCTGGCAAGAAGAACGCCATCGTCCCACTTCCTGTTTGCTGCATTTCCTTTAGGGGACACAGCAAACATGTAGAAGAAGGTCCTCCAGATGAGGGGACTTTTTTTTGCCTACATGGTGGAAAACAAACATTGCATGTCACTCTGAACACACACTCCCCGTGTTGACACACGTTAGTGGCAGCATCATGCTGTGGGGAAGCTTTTCTACAGCAGCCACAGGGAAGCTGGTCAGAATCCATGACAAGATGGATGGAGCTGAACACAACATGAGCTTGGAAAGAAAAACAAAACATTTAAAGCTGGGGGTGGAGGTTCCCCTTCCAGCGGGACAACGACCCTGAAATACAGCAGGAGCCAGACCGGAGCGGTTCTGATCAAAGGGTGCTACTACTGAATAGCCCAGTCAAAGTCCAGAACTGAGTTTAAAATCTGTGACATGATTTTTATTTTTTTTTAAACCGATGTCCACAGACGCTCTCCGTCTAACCTCGGGGAGTTTGAGTGATACTTTTGGTATCTAGATGCGTGGAGCTGTTAAGAGTCGGACCCGCGGCAGCAAATGGCGGTTCTATAAATATTGCACAGCATGCTTTTCAGATTGTTTTGTTGGTGGAAATTGTGAAAATCATGCAGGAGGAATTATGGGCCCCATGACAAAAGATCTAAATCGCCCAAAAGCTCATAGAAATATATAAAAATGTCTTTTTGGGGGGCCTTGGACTAGCCCTAACCAGAGCCATAGAGCTAAAAAGAGTCGCGACACTCCCATTGGACTGCGTTGTACGCTGTTTGCCGCCCACTTCCGGGGTATGCAGCCTCGCATAGTTCCAAAAAGCCATTCTATGGCGTCGGACATCATTCACTTCCATTGCTGACTCTCGAGTAACTTCTGAGGTAAGTTGATTAAATAGCTACCTGTTTTGAATTGTCAACTGTCTATATTGTATCATAGGCCATTTATGATGCATATTCTGATCTTTTGTTGTATGTACACAGCGTAATTATATATATATTTTTTATCTTGGTAGACCACCGATTGCCTGCTAGTTTTGTTAGCTTGACTTCGCCCTCTGTAAAGGTAACGTTATATCCAGGGGTAAATTGATTAAATAGCTACCTCTTTTGAATTGTCAACTCTGTATATTATATAAATAGGCCCTTTATGGTGCATATACTGATCTTTTGTTGTATGTACACAGCGTAATTATATATATATATATTTTTTTATTTTTTTTTTATCTTGGTAGACGACCGATTGCCTGCTAGTTTGTTAGCTTGACTTGCCTTCTGTGAAGGTAACGTTATATCCAGGGGTAAATTGATAAAATAGCTACCTATTTTGAACTGTCAACTGTCTATATTGTATCTGATACCGTTCTAGCCTGTTCTCCTGTCCATACGAACATGAACATAAGCTTTTCCCTCCAAAAATGTAAAACGTATCTAAGTAATATACAGCTTTTTGTTGTCACCCTGCCTCTCAAAATGGAAAAATGACATTAACAAATATGTAATCATGCAATAACAGCTGAAAAAGTAGTAGGGTGTATGTTTATATATGTATTAACCGTTAAATAACGCAATCGCTGCTGTCTGTCCCATAGAAGAACATGACAGCCAGCGTATGTTTTGGAACTATAGCGGTCTACATGAACCACGTGACTGCCCTGGCGGTGACATCAAAGAGTGTCGCAACTCTTTTCAATCTCTATGGCGCTGGCCCTAACCGTAGCCCTCCATACGACGCCCCTGAACAGAGCCACACAGGTAACTACCTGCTTCGATGGGTCGTCCCAGATGGGCCTGAAGGCACTTTTCAGATGTGGAGGAGGCGACCCTTTCCTCAGGCTCACCAGCCTCTTTCCAAAGGAGCTGATGAGACACGGCGTCGGTCCCTCGGCGTACGGCCCCGCAGGGCTCCTAAGAGGAGGATGAGGGGTGAATCTGGGAATCTGCCACCTCACACACACAGTCCTCCCTCTGGCCTCCCCCGTGGGCTGCTGCTCCTGCTGCTGGCGGCTGTACGACGGATTCAGCAGCACCGGCACCTGGCTGTCTTCCTCGTCGTCCCCGTCCTCGTCTTCCCCGCTGTTGGTGTCCAGCGTCTCCCTGCGCAGGGTGCCGTCCGGGCTGCAGGAAGTGACGGAGGAGTAGTCGAAGGCGGAGGTGTCGTCGGGGTCCGTCTCACAGCCGTCCAGGCTGCGGGACGCGCGCGGCGTCTCCGGGTCGTTGGTGGATTTCACCGTGGGGTGGCTGAAGGTGCCCTGACCCGAGTCGCTGTTCTCCCCCCATCCTGCGGCGTCTGCAGTGAGCAGGGAGCAGCAGGCGGGGCTACAGCGGTGGGCTGGCTGACCCTGGCTGGCCTGGTGGCTTCTGAAGGCCTTCCTCCTCACCGGGCTGCAGGACCAGCACTCCAGGCGCATCGAGTGACAGCCATCCACCCCGCCGGTGAGGGGGGGAGCCGGCTGGACGTCCCTGTGAGAGGGAGACAGGAAGTCGCTCTGAAAAGATGTTCAACGGGGAAAACCTATGATATTTGCCTAGCTTGTCAGAATCTCCCAGATTTAAAAAATAAAAACCATAGGATCTGGTCTCTTTTGGCCTTTTGCAGGTAATTGCTGTCTAACCTACCTCTGAGCAGCAGAGCTGCACTCCTCTCTCATCTGCTGGCCCCTTGTGCAGCAGTTCCCGGCGTACGCGGCGTCCGCAGCCTCACGTGGGCCGCTGTCCGTGTCAGGATCCAAGTGGTTCAGCGTGGAATTATGAGTGGCAGTTCAAAATTTCAGTCAACAACATGAAGTCTAATGAGCGAAAAGCAGACATACGTCAGAGAATCAGCTGCACTTTGCAGGAAGAGACAAATTCAGGAAAGGAAAACAGAAAGTGCCTTCCCAAAACACGCTCAGGCTGGAACGACCGTACCACAAATAACCTCAACGGATTTCACAAACGAGGATTCTGTGCCAGCGTCTAACCTTGGAAAAGCAAGCATGCTCCACAGGGTGGAAATTATAGAACGGATTATAGTTGATCAAATGTGCCTCAGAGGCTTTCACCTATGCTTTTCGTAGCTGTGGACGAGCTCCTGACTAGTTGCTGCTAACTAGGGCTCCTCCTGGAAGAACTGGTGGTATTAATTTAACTTGGCTGCTTTCCTGCCATGAACACAGCCGTGATTCATAATCCACGTGTTTCCCAATTGAGATGAGGTCAAACCCACCGGAGAAGGTTGATTTGTCCTTCCCAAATCGAGTTCTGAACTGTATTTGGACACGTTGTCCCGTCGGAGCGCCCTGTTCCAACCATCTGACCCAGAGTGTCACCCTGAGGTGAAAGGAAACTGTTCAAGAACAATCCTGGAATCACTAAAGCTCAGGCCAAATCATGACCTGGAGGATACTCCTGTGGACGGTGAAGGTAGTTTAACATCACCGTGAACTGACTGAAAAATTAGACGCCCTGAAATTCAACTGAGATGTGCAGCTGTCCAAACAAAGAAGCCGAATGTCTCGTGAAAAAACCTGGTAGGCGACAAATAGAGCGAGCTATTTGGTCTCAATGGTGAGTAAAACGCTGGTGGAGTCAAGGCGAGGCTTTCAGACCTGGGAGTGCACCAACTTTTAAGCATGCATGTGGCAGTGTTATGCTTTAGAGATGTCTTGCTGTGTTTAAATCCCTAATCCATGCCATTTATTCCTCTAAATAAAATGTCCCATGCTGTTTTTTTTTTTGCAGATCTCCAGTCAGAATGATCCCAGGACCTCGTTTGCTGGCCACAAAAAGCACTTTTCTGCAACTTGCTAAGAGTTGTAACCAAAGTGTACATATTTGAGCCTTCATTTCTAATTTTAAATCTGTGAGGGTTAAAGAAAATCCACAACAAATTCAGGCTTGTGCTCCCTGTTGTAGTTTCAAGAAATACGCCGTGGGATCATTCCTCCTTAGAAACAACCCAAAATGAAATCCATGCCATGATGTACGTCAGCTTTTCAACAGAGCAACAACATAAAAAATAAATAAAAATCTTCATGTGCAAGCCCCTCTTCGGTTATGCTTTCTGACCTCTGCCCCGCTCCTTCGTCTTCCTCCCATCGAACATCCTCCTCCAAGATCACATGGCAACGGGACAAAACGCTGCGCAGAGCTCGCTCGGACCCCAGCAGGAGGCTGCAGTCAGGGTGATCCTTACCGGTCCACTGCAACAGGTTCTTCAACGGGGAAATAACAATAGGCAAACAAGTCAGTTGTGACATATTTGTCATTTTATGCATCCCTTCAAACACTTTTTTGAAGCTCTGCTGCATAACGACCACAAACTCTGATCCGTTTCATCTGATCAAGCATGGCAGGCGTCTGAGTTCAGCCCCCTTTCCTCTCTTACCGCGCCGGGTAAACAACTCCAGAGCAATTCATTCATAGAATCTTACTAAGGGGTGGACCTGTTTCAGTTGAATTTGCATGTTGTCTAAGCCATTACAAGGCCTTTGTTTGGCAATGGTATAAAGCTTGGTACTCCACATTACTCCAGACTTTTTGAATTGAGAAAGCTTCCTGGAGAGGAAGCGAAACGTCTTCAACTACGAAAAACAAGTCCAGTTGTTGTTGTTTTTTACTTTTTTGGAATAGAATCTGGTGAGTACAGCTGCCACACACTCTAAACCTGGTTTCTGTGGAACAGTGGCAAGGAAAAAAAGCCCCAGATGAAAGAGGGCAAGAAGTCCCATTTGCAGTTCATCTCAAGCCGCTTTAGAGGACACGGCAAACGTGAGAGTGCTCTGCTCATGTCAGACCAGAAACCCCCAGTGGGTCGAAGCAGATGACCGTTCACACTGAGCCTGGTTCTGCTGGAGGTTTTTCCTTCCCGTTAAAGGGGAGTTTTCCTCTCCACTGTCGCTTCGTGCTTGCTCAGTATGAGGGATTGCTGCAAATCCATGGACAATGCAGACGACTCTCCCTGTAGCTCTACACTCTTTCTGGAGGACTGAATGCTGCTTGCCAAGACTTGATGCAATCTACTGGGTTTCCTTAGAGAGGAAACTTTTTTGACCATCAGTATAATCTGATTGAATTTGACTTTGGAAAGTGCCTTGAGATAACATGTTTCATGAATTGCCGCTATATAAATAAAATTGAATTGAAACCAACTTTTCAGGATGCATTCAAAGTGCTGACTGAATTAGCATCGCACATCACTCCCGCGGTAAAACGTGGTGGTGACAGTATCACGGTGCTGGGTGGGGGCTTCTCCACAAAGTGTTGACCCGAGGGGGGCTGAATAGAATAGCATGTCACGCTATAGTATTGAAAACCATGCATCCAAGCAATTACACACATCGTTGTGTTGATATATTGCATAAAATCCCAATCATATTGATCTGAAGTTATCATCTACTCACTATGCCCGCCGTCAACTCACCTGAATGTGACTCAGGTAGCTGTGGATGCGAGCGACGGGAGCCAGCAGCAAAGAGAGCAGTTTTATTTCCTCTCTCTCCGTCTGGGCCCTCTGTGAAATGAGCAGAAAGCTGCAAACGTGCTCTGCTGACTGCGGCGTATCCCGGTGGAAGGTCGGCACGCTGCAACACGTACCTGCGCTCGGTGACTCCTGCCTTGCTCGTCCGGCCTGTTGAACTCGAGCGAGAGGAAGGATGCCAGGGTGGTCGTGTATCCGAGGTACATATCTGAAAAAGCTGTCTGGACGAGCAAAGCCAGAGTAAACATGGAGCGGCCTGAACCATGCCAGGGCGGAGTGAAAAGGGGGAAGCTCTCACGTCGTTTTGGCCAATGAGCTGCACCAGGATGTCTCCGACCAGAGATTTCCAGTGCTCAGCAGATAGCCTCTCCTGCAGGGTGTTCCTGAAGAGCACGTGTCGCTGCAGGAGCTGCTCCACGAAGCCCACGTACGTCTGACTGCATCACGAGAAAGAAAAAAAACAAAAGTTCTCAGACTCCGGATCGTCCTGGTCGCCCGGACGCACCAGCTGTCACCAGGAGTTTTTAACAGCATCTTCAGCTGAGGTAACGCTCACTATGGCTCCGCGGTCATCTGGTGAGCCGGGGGTGTTTTGTACTTGTCGCACAGCTGCTTCAGGGTGGACACATATTCCCACTCAGAGTGCAGGAGCTGCATGGCCACCTGATGTCGAGCATCTGCAGGATCACAAATACATGTTCTTCACTCAGATTTCTTAACGCTGAAATATTAAATTTTTTTGTCACACAACAGTTTGGTTCCCTTCTGTGTTTGCAGAGGTTGAACTTGTGAACTCAGAAGGAGGTCAGAAGCTCCTTAAGGCTCCCCGGCCAGCAGAGGGCGCCGGAGAGCGCTGGACTCACAGAAAACACATCTCAAAAGGCCAAATTTGTTGTTTACCCAGGTTTGTGAATAAAAAATATTTTCAGCTAATAATTCTTCTGTATCTAAAAGGACTGACAAGCTATACGGATGAAAATCTTTATAGTTTACGTTAGCAGACATTATTTAATGTTGCTGTTTAACTGTTTCTGTTCATTGTGTCTTTACTGAATTACTTTTCAAACTGCGACTGTAAATTAGTAAATGGCAATTTTCCGTGGTTGCTTGTGAGCTCAGCCAATCAATCTGGCTCATCCCTCTCTTTACTACGTCTGCATTAAAATACTGTGTTGACAGAATGGGTGAGTCGGAGTCTTTACCTTGTCTGAAGAATTAGTTTACTGTGATTTTATAAAATAAAATAAAATCTGAAAATCAGATCAAGTTAACTTACTATATTCACCATCGATCAAAGGATTTTTTTAAGCACAAGATTATTGGTGATGTGGACTTGTGCGTGTTGTGGGGCCTCAAATGTAATTCTACCAAGGGCTAAGCACAAAGTACTCTGGCTCTGGTGGAACTGACGTTACAACAGGCTCCTTATCCCATTGAGAAAACGTTCAAAGTTAAAACAATTGCCCCAATGGACCGGAGCCCTTAAGAACCTCTCGTGTGGGTGGGCTGACCTGTTCCTTCACTCAGCCCAGCTTTCAGACCCTGAAGGAAGCAGTGAAGGAGCAGTTTCCCTCTGGAGAGGCTGGCTGGTGGAGGGCCCGGACACTCGCACACACTCTGGTCACCGACCGGCTCTGCTGGAAGGCTGCAGAGCAACAGTAGACACACGGTGAGAGGTTTCTCAGCTAGTTTCACATGTTTACCCATGACAACAGATGTCACACAGCTTTCATTGCTCCTTTGCTGTCCTTTAATTCGGTCTGATTAGGATGATAACTTTTCAAATTAAGAATTCCACCTCCAGTTTGTCTTACTTCTTAAAGTTTAACGGATGTTTTGTCCCTTTGGACGTTGAAAATCCAATCAAAAACGGTTACAATGCATGATAAGTGCTACATCTTGATATTAGCTACATATATTTCATACTGAATACTTCCAAATATGTATAATATTTCCCAGAAAGTTAGAATAATTAATTTCAGACACATTCCTCTTTTAACGTGGTTGATTTCTCACTGTGGTCTTGAGAAGATACTCTGTCAAGAGTAAGTCACAATCATTTCATGATAAAATTATAAATAGTTATTAATTTCATGATAAAGTTACTAACAGTTATTAACATCATGATAACATTATTCCAGCTTTATTAAAGGGATAGTTCGGAATTCCTCAAGTGGGGTTCTGTCAAAAGTTTATGCGCAGCTAATATCTTACCAGTGGTAGACAACTTTTAGACTTTATGCAGTATGAGTGCAGATTAGTTGGTGCAGGAGGCCGAAGCTAGCGGCTAGCAGAAGGGGGCCTAACCCTACACTCCAGTCTCAAAAACACCATTAGCAAATTATTAATTATGCTATGAACTTTTAAACTGTTATCATGTTTGCATTGGATGGTTATTTATGATAAGGAAAATTGTAATTTACACAGGAAACTAGGAGGAGGTGTGCGACCAACGACCTTCCTGGTGAAAAACGCACTCAAAGGAAAATGTAATTAAAGTTTTTCCAATCAGAGTATCTGTCTAATAGAAAATGAACACTAGCAAAAAGCATAAATGTTATGGCAATTTAAAGCTAAGGCTACTTTTACACAGCTTTAAGTGGGACTCAATTTTCCACCGTCTTCAACAATTTTCTTTTCAATCTGGAGAGAAGATCCTTGATCGTGGGTCTAGGTCTAATATTAACCAATGTGACGCTGAAAGACACTGAAGTCCATTCAACTCTCTCCAGACCGAAGATAAAACTAAATAATGTCCTTAGCGATGAACAATCGCCTTTTAGTAAACGTGATAGCATTCTTGTGAACCGCTACTGCAGTTTCTAGACTGGAGTTTTTTTTAAAGGTCCAATTTGGTCTTAACCCCTCCCTGACTGGCTGCTAACTTAAGCCTCCAGGACCAACCATACAGGTTTTTTTTTAAATAAATGAAGGAGTCATAATAATTACTCACTGCAGATAAAATATCACCCAATTATTACTTTTAAATAGAGCCACGGTTCAAGAATCCGGACTCCCCAACAAGTAGAACAATGTACCTAAAAAGAAATGTGTTTAAACAAGATGAAAGATACGCAAAAAATAAGATGATCCCAGCAAAGGGGAACCGGTTGAGAGATGCTGGGTTACAGAGAGCTGCTGTTAAACGGTGCCTTTAATTTAAATTCACCGCTTCATGATGGGCCCTTCTCCGTGCTCCACACACTTCTCCTCCCTGAGCTTTCTAGAGCAGGGATGTCAAACTCATTTCTATATGGGGCCACTTTGGCGTCATGAAGTCATTAAAAGGGCCGGTTGCACGTGTACAGACGATACTTTTCAGTTCATAATTTCATTCCAGTTCACATAGAAGTATAAAAAATGCACAGTGACATAAAAGTAGTACCCTTAGGCCCAGTTTATACAGTTTATCTGCAAAAAAAAGTTGATACTGGGGTGAGTTACACTTACAGGAGGCACAGTTTTAGCCACTTTATACACTTTAGAAGGATATATGCCTCAATTTTATGAAATTATATGGCTTTTTCTTTTGGCTCTTGAGGGCCGGATAATTTACCTTGATGGGCCAGATTCGGCCCGCGGGCCTTGAGTTTGACACCCGTGTTCTAGAGTGTACATTGTAAATAATGCCAGGACCGAGTACAGATTTCTGTAGTATACTGACAAAATGGGGTACTATATCTCATGTTTTGTTCTGCGGTAGTGGACTATAACCATAAAATCCGAAGCTTGCTCAAAATAGAAACGACATGCCTGTAAGGATATCTGTTCTAAGCCAGAGTAAAAATGTCTGGTCCCTTATCTGTGCTGCTGCACGGTGGAGATTGTACCTTTCTCTCGGTTTGGACGTGGAGCTCTTTCCATCCGGCTCAGGCCCGCGTCTCTTGCTGTACAGCTGCACGATTTGACACCTCAGCACTCCCAGTTCTTCCTACGGGATGACATGTCTCCGTTTACCTTTTGTATTCCAAAGCCAGTGTGGCTTCACAGCCAAGCAGGGCTCCCTGTTGCTGTGAGTGGGACTGCCAGGCGCTGCCTCACCCTCAGCGCCTCCACCAGAGTCTCCAAGCGGAAAGCCTTCTTCTGACAGCTCCTCCTGTTCTCCTCCAGTTCCTCCCTCAGGTGCGAGTCTCCGTGCTGGATCTGACTGAGCTCCAGCAAGGCGCTGGTAAAGCCCGTTTTCAGCTCTGTGACCATGCATTGTAACTGGAGAGATTCACAGCAAACAGTCACATGACGTTGCCTCGCAAAAGTATTCACGCCCCTTGATCTTTTCCACAATGGCTTGTGTTATAACCGCAAACTTTATGTCATGTTTCTAGGATTTTCATGGGAAAGACCAACTCAAAGTAGTTTCTAATACTGAAGTGAAAAGAAAACTCTAATCCAAAGTAGTGTTCATATGTATTCAGATCCCCCTAAATAAAATCCATTGAAACCAACTGCCTTCAGAGTAATACAGGTTTACGATCAATATCACACCTTAAAGGTTTGTTGGAAAACATCAGTGACCAAAGAGCCTTAAAGACCAATGAACACGGCAGACATGTCAGGGATGAAGTTGTGAATCTTTTTAAACCAGGGTTATATTTTAAAACGATATCTCAGGCTTTGAACATCTGGAGGGAGCCCTGTTCCATCCACTGAAATGGGAAGACCTACTACGGTACGACATGGCCGTCCACCGAAAGCGAGAAGCAGCCAAGCTATCCATGGTGACGCTACAGGAGCTGCAGAGATCCGCGGCTCAGGTAGAGCAGCTGTTGACAGAGTCAGTCTTTGCAGATCAAGACAGCCAAAGTTGAAAGACAGCCATAAGAAGCCCCGCATGCAGTCTGCCACAAGTCATGTAGAGGAGGCAGCATGTCTAAGAAGGGGGCTCCGGTCAGATCCAATCAATACTGGCCTTTCTGGACAACATGCAAAATGCCGTGTGGCAGAAATCTAGCACATCGGCATGCACACACCATCCCTGTGTTGAAACGTGGTAGCGGCAGCGTCATGATGTAAGGAATACTGAAATACAGGATGATCCCGGAAGAAAACCAGCAAGATGCAGCAGTCCAGAACACCAGTGGTCCAACTCCAGTCCTCAAAGGTTGGTGTTCTGCAACTTTCTCTGCTTCAAACACCTTGACTCAAATATCAGCTAATCAGCAGAGCTCTGTAGAGAGCTGAACTTGGGGTGTGAGGGAGGGGACACATCTAAAGGTTGAAGGACCGCCGAACCTCGAGGACTGGAATGTGAGACCACTGGTTTAGATTTAAGCATATCCATATGTTAAAAAGGCCAAGACAGGAGTTCAGTTCTGAAAACAATGAGTTGGGAGTCATTGTAAAAAAAAAAAAAAAAAAAAAAAAAGTCCAAAATTGAAGTCTGGTTGAGACATACTCCAAAAGACTTGCAGCTGTGGTTAACGTTAAAGGTGGTTTACAAAGGAGTTGACTCTGAGGGTGGAAAAATACTTCTTTTTTTTTACTGAAATGTAAAAGATCATAAACCATATTTAATTACTTTCCACATAATAATTTAAGCTCATTTTTATTTGTAAATCCCATAAAATGCACTGAATGTTGTGGCGTTAACTTGAAACTGAAGAAAAGTTGGACGGGAATTATTTGCTGTCGCTGCTAATGGTAAAATAATTGGAGGGAAGGATCTAACGTGTGCCGTCACTTTAACTAAACCGAGCCTGCTGATGACAGAAATTTACCTTTGAGATTTCAGTGACGAGCTCTGCCTCTTGAGGCTTCATGACCTTTGCAGAGAGAGACACAAACAAGCCAGTTTGCAAACACTCAGAGACTAATGAGCACAGAGTGTGCCGCCCAGCCGATCCGTCTGTTTTCCCATGAGCCCGGAGGAAACCCTGCAATTATTCTTAAATCCCGTAGATTTCAAAAAGTGGATTCAGTGACTTTTTTTGTGTACCTGTTTGTTTGTGTTACCTGTTCAGATGTTGCTCCTGCCAGCAGCCCCTCTGCTAAGGAAGTGCCGAGCCAGCCAAAAGAGCTCACCCCTGCAGGGGGGATTGCTGCAGGAGCCAAGATCCCTCCTTATGAGTCTGCTAACAGAAGGGCAGGCAGGGATCAGAAAAATAGATCAAATAAGATGAAATTAAATGAAATGAAAAAGCCTGTATTATATGCAAAAGCTTCATAATTTAAATAGGGATTAAATTCAATTTAACCTAAAGCCTGTATGGTTTTAATTTATCAAACCGTATTTATTAGTATTCATATATTATAGCTTGCAATACTATTTAAATCTTAGAAAAATCAAAATTATAACATCAATGCCATGCAAACATCCAGCAATCCATAACGAAAGCATAAAAAAATAATAACTTGTGTTGGAAAAGGAACTGGAATACACTCACCTGACTTAATTTTCTTCTGTATCTCCATTCAGTTAAAAAAATCTGCATTCAGTCCCAGGATTTGTGGAAGTTCTGTTTCTCCTATCCCGTGGTAAAGCCTGCGACATGTTGTGTCATTTGCGGTGTAGAAACGCTTGTGTTGCTCTTTGTGCTGCTCCGTGTCCACAGCAGATCTCCTCCTGTGAGGAAGCAGACCTTGCCGATGCCTCAGAGGAAGGACTGTAACAGGATGCAAAGCACGCCGCAGATGAGTGGACTCTGGATAAATGGGGTTCCCCTTTAAATCATATGTTGACGTTTATTTTGTTGGCTGCAATTCTCAACAATACATTTCTTTTTTTTAAAGGTCTGCTAAATGGAATTGGAAACTACTTTTGGATGCATATTCAAACCCCGTGTATTTTTCCACATGGTGTCACGTTACACTCACAAACGTCATTGCACTTTATTGGGATTTTATGTGACAGACCGACACTAGAAGAACATGATTGTAATGTGGAAGTAAAGGGTTGCAAGGTGTTAAACTGTTTCTGTTGATTAAAATCTGAGGGGTTTGAATTCAGTACACTTTTATTCAGCCCCCCCTGAGTCAGTTCCTTTGTAGTACCCCTCACTCACTGCAATCACAGCTGCAAGTCTGCCTAGTCTCTGGCAGGTCTGCACATCTAGAGAGTGAAAAGTCCTTTTTAGTAAAATAGATCAAGCTCAGTCGGGGGTAATGGGGAAGTATCTAAAGAGCAACGTTCAAGTCTTGCCATAGATCCTGAATACAATTTAGATGTAGATGCTCAAAGCATGAGAAATAGCATAAACCCACTTTTAACTTCCCTGCAGCATTATGTCTGACCTGTCTGCTGTGCTTCCTGGTCGTCGTTATGCTGTTTCTTCACCAATGTTCTCAAAGAAATGTCGCAGAACAGCTTTATTTATATGAATATTATCTTACACATAATCTGTGACTGTGTGCAATAATTAGAGGACTTCTGAAAGCAGTTGTTTACACTTGACTACTATATTTAAGGGTGTCAGAGGGAAAGGGGCTCAGCATGCACACATGACTCGCATGCGTGGTTTTCCTTCCACTTCACAGCTATGCGCTACTTTTCGTTGGTCTGACACATAAAATGTAATTAAAATTCATGAACGGTGTCACAAGGTCCTGTGATGTCTAGTGATAGATCATATTAGGATGATAAGATAGATACAATATAAGACAGCCGCTTGCATTCCACTATAACACACAAACAAAAAGTTGTAAATTGCTAAAAACGTAGAGTAGTTTTTCAAGTAGGGATATTTTCCACAATCTCGTTTTATTTTAGTGGCTGGTCAGTTTTAAAACGTTCCTTTTTTTTCAAAACATTTTTACTGGACAAGAAATTTAATACGTGACATTACCTCTTTAGTTTCAGACGCATTGGTGGAGAGATTCACCGTCTTCACTCCGCCCATCCGTCTTGACCCAGCGGAGTCAATCGAACGGCCCTTTGCCCTGGTTGGTTGGTTTTGTGATGGGCGGAGTTAACTGTCAGCACTGAAATCTGATTGGATGATAGCTTTGTAGCATTTTGAAATCGTTGTTGTTGAGCTGTCTGTTAAAACCCGGTGCAAGAGGACGCTAGACAGCGAGTAGCTGAACAAGGTGGAGAACAAATAAGAAATATATTTGGATCCTAAAACCTGCCTAACCTTTTTGCTTCTTAGGACTGCTGTACAAATATTTTAATAAATGCATTTAAACATTCTTCAAACACAGCGAAGGTTAGCATGTGAGAAACAGCACCGGCTGAATTTCGAAACCCTTTTAATATTGCGTGATCGTGTAACTATAACACATCTGACTCTTATAGCTGTCTTTCTAATGTCTAACCTACTATTTTGTTACCGTTTTACTTGTTTTAGTTCAGCCGGTTCCGGTGTATGCTGGGTATTCTGCTATAGCTGAAGTGAACTGAACTACCAGGTTCTGTTTAGCTTCCATCGGGATGTAAACAGTGTTTCTTTCCCCCGTCACCCTGAAGTACTCAGTCTGCCATTCTTCTCTTCCAGGCGTCTGAAGAAATGAGGACGACTGAGTTTGACTCTTCCTCTGATGATGATGAGGAGGTGGAAGAGGGTCAGCTGGCTCCCCTCCACATTAGCTGGTATGTGAGAGTGTCACCTTCATCTCCTTAAAGGTTTTGTTGCAGCCACAAACTTCAGTGGATCTTCTGTGATGGACCGACATGAAGCAGTGCATAGTTGTGAAGTCGAGGGAAAAAGGATTTCTGATTTTGCAAGATAAAAAAAAAAAAAAAAAAAAAGTGAGAATCTGAAATGTGCTGTATGCATTTATACTCAGCCCCTCTGGGTCAATACTTGGTAGGGTCCCCTTTCGGTGAAAATTGCAGCTGCAAGTCTTTTCAGACTGAAGTGTGTACCATCTTTGCACAATCAGAGTCTTAAAGGTTTGTCCATAGTTCTTAGCAAAATGGTTCAAGCTCAGTCAACTTGGGAGGTGAGGTGAACATCCAATCTAGTCTTGCCTCGGGTTCTCGTTTAGAAGTAGGTCTTGACTTTGACTGGGCCACTCTAACCCATGAGTTTGCTTCGATCTAAACGATGCCCTTGTACCTCGGATCGAATGTTTGGGCTGAAGAAAATCATCTTCACCCCATGATGCTGCCACCGCCGTGTTTCGTAGTAGGCGTGGTGTGTTCAAGGTCACGTTAATTGTGTTAAACACAACTGGACCCTACTTCCTAATTGGGTGACTTCTGAGGGCAATTGCTTGGATTTCTTTCAGGGTAAGAAAAAAAAGTTTCCGAATAACAAGGGGGTCTGTATCAGATACCACTTGTTGTTTAATTCACAATTACGCCTCATCTTGTGTCGCTCCATCACATGATGTCATCAAAGAACATATTGAAGTCTGTGGGTATAATATGACAAAAGGAGCAAGAATTCAAGGGAAATTTGTACTTTTGCGAGACACAGGAGGCACGTTATTGTGCATTAATGGCCATGTTTGTACTGCATGATCATGTAATGTTTCGATTGGGTTTTAGGTTACCTCTGTCCATAGTCGAGTGCTCACAGTACCTTGGAATATGCGCTCTACCAGGTAAAACCATGTTCAACTCATAGGCTTGTTTTTACTGAAATTATGTTTTTTGTTTTAACAAACGTCTTTTCATTCCAGGTTGCAAATTTAAAGATGTCCGCAGGTCCCTGCAGAGAGATGTCGGTAAGTCGGCTTTCAGGCATCTCTGCTCAGCTGTGAATCATTCAGAACACGCATTAATTCCCAGAGTAAAAGCCAATGTTGAATTTAATAATGTGCATCTTATGCTTTCACTCTACTGATGTCCACGCCCAATCTTTAACCTTTGAACCCGCTCACGGAAAGCGACTAATAAATGCAATGCCCCGGCATCCCCTCCTGTTGTCAGGTGAGCTGAAGAACCAGGGCGTGCAGGATCTGTTTGTTTTCTGCACCAGAGGAGAGCTAAGCCGGTACAGAGTCCCCTCCCTCCTGGAGGTGTACGAGCAGCACGGCTTCACCGTGCACCACGCGCCGTTCCCCGACGGAGACGTTCCCGAGCTGGAGCAGTGCTGCCAGATCCTGGCCAAGCTGCAGGTCTGCCTCGAGAGGAACAGGAGGACGGTGCTGCAGTGAGTGACGGCAACACAGACGTGGGGTTAAATCAGGGTTAAAAAGTTGCAGAAGTATTAGGCCGATAAAGGCTGGAGGAAGATGTGTTCTCGATGTTTTCTCCCATTTTTACTTAAAATTCGGAAAATATCTGGAATGTGGATCGCTCGCCGCTGATTTGTTCTTAAACTATGAGTTGCTCAGGAAGGTAAAGGTAGCACCAGCCATCTATATCACAAGTTCCATATTTAAATAACCGGCCATACAGTCATAGGAAATTCATGAATTTATATTGGAAAAATTAGGGAGAAAAAGGCATTAAAAATGGGTAAACATCACCAGGATCAAACGAGCGACTTCTCCACAGAATAGAAAAATTCACGTGACGCTGACTAAAATCCTTTTACTGCTATCCCACAAACATTTTCCAACCCACCTGCACAAAGGTGGATTCTTTGGAAAAATGAAAACTCAACAGGTGACACGGTAGATAAAAATGGATTTAACTGATGCTATCGTACATAATCTCTAGGCGTTCTAGGTAGCAGTCGGTTGGAACATTTTTATTTATACTAACAATCACAAAGCCAGAGCACAAAAATCAGAACATTAAACTAAAAGATGATCCAAAAGAAAGGGATAATAGCCATAAAAGTAAACGGTTAAATATAAATTTTGAATATTTCAAATGATCTTTAAGAAAAGCGTGTTGGGATGGAAGTACTGTTAGCTGGTTTTAAATACAAGGGAAGCTCGTCCCTCCATCGAGATGCTGGAAAAGAGCGACCGCCTCTCGTTCCCAGGAAAACAAGCTGATTTTGGGTTTGAGGACCTGAGGGGGGGGGGGGGGGTTTAAGTTGTAGTATGCGGGTTTAGCAGCGCGGTAACATAGGAAGGAGCCGGATCCTGCAGGACCCTGAAAGTGAAAGTGGGGATTGTCAAAATGAGTTTTAAAACCAGGAGGTACACGGTGCAAAGGCATCAAAGCAGGAGTGATGTCGGCTCCTTTGGTGGCTCCAGGGGATCGTGCTGCAGAGGTTTGGACCAGATGAAGGCAGTCCAGGGCTTCTTTTGGTCCATGGACGTGAAAAAGAGAGTCACAGTAGTCTAGATTAGAGGAAATGAAAGCGTGAATAACCATCTCAACTTCCTGCTTTCTTACCACCCTTGGTAGTTTGGGAATCTTCCTGAAATGATGCAGTTTTCTCCACGTTGCTTTGAATGTCTTGACGGGCGAGTTCAAAGGTCCGGCCTGTCGGCGGATCACGGGATCGTGTTCTCCAGGCCAACGATCAGACGCTCTTCCTTCTCAGAGTTCGGTTAAAGGGAGTTATTATTTCAACCATTCGGTACTTTCAGGAACTGCTCTGAACCTTCAGCTCCTCTCGTCCATCAGAGGTTGACCGTTAACAAACATGCCGCTGTGCCTTTAAAAGCCTCGGTTCTCCAGATAGAGCCAGAAGGCCTGCGTATGATGTTCTGCTGTATTCGGGTCGCCACACCGGAGCGTTCTGCACCGTACGTTGGCCACTGAATTGACTTTGGCCTTTTCTCCCCCCCTGCAGCTGCTACGGAGGTCTGGGACGATCCGCTTTAAGTAAGGGTAGTCCACTTTTATGAGATGATGCTGTGATTTAGTGGACGGTCATGTCTGTAACAGAGCGGTTGTCTCCCACTCAGTCGCCGCCTGCTTGCTGCTCCAGCTCTCGTCGACCATGACC
Source organism: Fundulus heteroclitus (assembly GCF_011125445.2). Classification (NCBI taxonomy): domain Eukaryota; kingdom Metazoa; phylum Chordata; class Actinopteri; order Cyprinodontiformes; family Fundulidae; genus Fundulus; species Fundulus heteroclitus. The sequence goes on from NC_046379.1 coordinate 24,645,447, forward strand.
GCCCACGAAGCCATCGAGATCCTCCGAGAGCACCGAGGAGGAGGAGCCATCCAAACGGTGAAGGTGAGAGACCGGACGGAGCCCATTTGGTTTGCACCCCTTGAGTCTTGGGATGTGCTTTTTTTTAACGTGTCGGTTTTGTTTCTTGCAGCAATACAACTTTCTTCACGAGTTTCGGGAGAAGTACAGCGTGTTCAAGGAGAGAAGAGAGGCTTCGACAGAGCGATCGGTGTCCCGGTGATTAGGTCTTTGAACCGTGGATCATTTGCATTTGTTTCTATTCACATGTAATTAACTCTCCAAGAGCTGCACTTTGAAAGAATAATATATTGCTTCTTTTAAGCTTTTAAGTAAGCCAGGAGGTTTGATGATCTGGATATTATGTTTTTGGGTAACATGTAGCGTAGATCCACCGGGAAGTTTCCTCTCTAAAGGAATGTGAGCCTTGAAGATAAACAAAAATGTTTCGTGTGCTGTGACTGAACCTTAAACGTGAGGCTATGATTTGGCCAAATTGGTTCATATTTAAAGTAAAAAAAAAATATATAATATCCATACACAGTTGTTACATATTCATATGAGTCAGTTTTATTTTTAAAAAGGAACTCACATATACACTATTGCCAACATTGGATCTGTTTAATCTTCATATTTTAAATTGTTGGCTAGTTGATCTTCTAAAAGCAACAATTTAACAGGTAAACCCTACTTAAGTTTCATGTCCGTTAAAGTGGCACCAATCAATCCAGCACACAAGGAAAAAGGTTTGGAAGAAAAATTTAGGGTGGCAAAAAAAAAAAAAAATATATATATATATATATATATATATATATATATATATATATATATATATATATATATATATATATATATATATATATATATATATATATATATATATATAAAAATCTTTGCAGTTAGTCAAGATTTCAGAGTGGAGGTTTTATTTAGATTGAATTGTTTTTCCTAAAGGTGACCTGATAACCATGTCACCATACCCTGTACAAAAACAAGAAAATAAATATTTCTATACCAGTGAAAACTTGAGCTGAAGGACTTTTATTGAACTAAACCATGAGTTTGATGATGGAGAAGAGTTACATTGCAGGAGTGCTTGATGTCACAGAGGAAAGCAAGTAATCCAGAAAACAATAAATAGACCAGAGATGCTAAAAAAAAAAAATGTGGACTATTTGTGTTCAAATCAACCAAAACGTCTGAAGATACATTCAACAGTATGGCACATCAGCGTCGGGTGCTGAAGCGCTCTACCTCTATGCAGACGACTGTTGAATCTATCTTTCACTTAAGCGAGAGCTGCAAGGGAACATTTACAGAGGAGCGGCTCAAACACAACGTGCCCTCTGGATTTCTACAGATGCAACTAAATATCGGACAGGTAGAACATGATAGGTCTTAAATATCGAAACAGTTAAGAAAACTGATAAGACTGCAATATGTTTACAATGTTACCGCTTGTCTTTTGTCCCCTTCAGTCCATACAGAAATGTCTGCAGCTAAGAAACCACATGGTCCGGAGTACATTAGCTGTTAAAATCCACAGTCATTCACAATCCCAACCTGGAAACGCTACAGAGCAGGGAGCGATGATGGAAAAAAAACAAATTTTATTTAAATCTCAAGCATTAAAAAAATACACAGCATAAAAAAAAAAAAAAAAAAAAAATTGAGTAAGGAAAAGAGAAACTTGTCCGTATTTCCAGATGGGATTTTGTTTTAAACTGTAGTGCTTTGATGGGAACACTGAGACCAAGATCCAGTCCTTGAAGAGGGTAAGAGTTTCCAACAGGTCTCTGCAGTGTGTGGGTGTGAAGGGGGGGGGGGGGGGGGGGGGGGGGGGGGTTTATCCACTTGAAATGACGGCTCATGTGGCTCCTCGGTGGTCTCCAGCAGGTCCAGTGTTCCAGCACTTTGGATCATAGTGTCTGGTCATCTACTGTACGGGCAGGTCCTCTTCCTCAGACTTCTTTAGGAGCTCACCAGAACGTAGATCATGCTGCAAGGTGTCATAAACAGAGACGGCACAGGATTAGGTTGTGTCCACAATCTCCCAGATCCCAACAGTGACATTGTTTCCCTACTGTAAGTTAGGCTGAAGCTTTCAACGTTTATTACAGATAAAATCACGGAGTTGTACCCATTAATGCTGCTTATTAAAAACTGACCTGCATTTGAATCATATTTGAAACTGAATAATCAAGATTAACTGCAGAGGTTCCCCTATAAATGGGACATGTTCTTGCACTTAGCTTTCCTTTAATTTAAAGCAGAATACAGCTTTATACAAGCAGCCATCTTCTGTCTCTCTTATTTATCGATCTGTCTCCATTGTGGAGATTTATACATGGTTATATTTTGAAGGCTGCCAGCCTTTCTTACTTCCTACTACTTGATTGATTAAAAATCTCTTCAAAATTCTGATCTGTCAGAGTTTAGAATATCTTTGAGCGTAACTTGATAACATTTTTATTTTGTTACATTTTGGTTCTGTTTCTGGTCCATTCATGAGGTTTATCTAGCAACAAAAATGCTTTTTCCAAGAAAAAAGCAGCCGTCTTATTTCAGTGATGGATTTAGGAAGGTGGATTTCTGTTGCCAACAGACTTAAGGTGATTTTCAACAATCAAAGCAAATTATATTTTTGTAGGACATCTGAAAATGACCGTAGAGCCGTTTACTTGTTGAGAACGTGCTGCTTTAAGCGTTAATGTTTATAATCATCCAGTTTAAACAGACGTAATGATCCTCATATTTATATCAGGCCAACGTTCTCATATTGATGTAATCAGGGAACCACGTGAAATAATCAAATGCGTCATTTTTCAGTTGTAACAAAAAAAATGGACAAATCTCATTGGATCCCACGCTAATGACACAAGTGATGCTAATTCTGTCGGGGACACTTTTCTGTCATTTATAAGCGTTTCTCTTTAATCACTCCACACAGTGGGAGTTTCTAGTGCAGCCGTCCTCAGAAAAGGAGTCCACTTACAAAACGCAGAAATATTTACCAAGGCAGGTAAAAATATGTGGAGACTGAGCGCTCCCTCACCTGGTGGGAGTCAGCGTGAGTTTACCTGCGTGTGAACGCAGGTGAGTCTTAGCTAGAAATGAAGGAGCGACGACTAAGCTTAGGAGAAACGTTAGAGGCAGCTGCACACTTGGTTGTACCGCGCAAACATAAACATCATAGTTGGGCGCACTTATTGGCTAATTCCTACAAGGGTGCCCTCCCTTGTTTGACTGGTAGGGGAAACACTGAACTGGAACCATTCAACTAAAGGGGGCCAGTGAAGTTCCTGCTAACTGGAGGAGCTGCAGAGATCCACAGCTCGGGTGGGAGAACAGGCTGACAGTGGCAAGAAGAATATTAAATCTGTCCACTGATGGTCTCCAGCCAATCTGCCTTGAGTTTGAGTTATTTTGAAAGGAAGAGGAACTTTTAGTCTCTGGATGTGCAGCACTGGTGGGGACGCACCCCAAGAGTAGCTCCTCGAGTAAATCCTAGAGATGATTTAATCAAGGGGAACTGAAGACATAGATCACACACTTTACAGATATTTCTAAAGAGAATTAAACCAAGTATTATTTTGCACTACTTTGTTAGTATCAGTATTTATACAACTCCAATAAAATACACTGTAGTAAAGTGACAAGATGGGATGAATGTGCTTGGAAGGTACTGTGTGTTTTTCTGAATAAAGCAGAAAAGTTTGTGTACCCATAGAGGTAGTAGAAGAACGACAACAGGTAGAAAGCCAGTTTGCACCAGCCTTCTTTTTGACAATAGGCCAGGATGTCAGCATTCATGATGGTGGTTGGGTCGTAGAGTCCAGGACAGCTCATCACCGGTCTGCTCACGTACCTGTGGCACAGCAAGAGAAAAGCAGCTCATCCCAAACGGACCTCGGTGCAGTTTGGAAAGCTTCGCGTTGACCTATAGGAACGACACCCGGCTGTTCAGTTACCCACCTCCAGACATGATAAGCCAGCAGCGGCAAGTTGAGGAAGAGGGTGAGCCACTCGGCCGCGCACAGAAACATCACGCAGAAGAAGACGTGGATGAGATACTCCGGCAGCACCAGCTGGAAACAGACACGGGGGGGAAAAGGGAATGTCAGAATCCAAGCACAGCCGCTCGGCCTTCCTGCTTAAAACGAGACTTCAGGGAGGCTAAAAATACACAACAGTCAGAGGACGACATGGGAGGATGCTGCAGCTCCCTAAAGAAAACAAGTCCTCCTTACAGAGCAGAGGCTGGGCTGCTTTCAGACCCGTCTAAAACAGTGAACGGCTGATATCGGTATGAATTACTGATAATAAGTGTAACCTGTGGGGTTATATGGTTACAGTGCATGTAGCTGAGGATGTGGTGATAATGTACCTGGCCTTCTGACCACGTTTTTAACTCAAACAGGGTGAAAAATCAAGATCTAACACTTGCAAATGGAATAACAGAAACACAAGGGTAAAAAAAAATAAAAACATGAGCTGCTCTTAGAGGTTCAAGATCGATTCTTGCAAGTGGACTAAAAAGATCGATTTCCCACCCTGGATCATTACATGCATCTCTCCACAACTAAAATACCCCCCCCCCCCCCCAAAAGAAAACACAAAAGCTTGCTCAGGAGAACATTGGTGCACCTTCACATTAATATTTCTGCAGTGACAAATCTGCACACCACCCCACTGTGACAACACACTGGAGGAGGCCCCATGCTGTTAGAGCTAGCGGTGCTGATGCAGCGGCGTGCCTAAGGTCAGGTCGCGTGTCGCGTTCAGGGGGCAGATGGAAGCGCCACATGGAAGCCATGCATTGAGGGAGGGTGGGGGGGACAAACAAAAAACAGCGGGCGGAGCCAAGCCAACGGCCCCACAGGAGGACAGGTGTGGGGCGTGGGGAGAGAGGGATGTGCAGGACAGGAGGGGGCTGCAACGAACTGAGACCCTGCACTGCTCTGCCAAATAATTAACTGAATAGCGGGAAAAAGAAGAAGAGGCTCTAAATGGCTCCGACAGACTGGGCTCCAAACCTGCACATCAGACTACGCAGCACGCCGTGGCTTACGGGTGCATGGAGCCTGACTTTTTTATCCGCACCGACTCCTCCTCCTGTGGAAATTTCTAGCCAATGGAGAAGGTTTTAAATAGTGCTGAGCCAGAGAGTGGTGGGATTCTGCTGCCATCTGTTCAGAACCACAGGTGACGCGGGTCAGAGCCAACGCTAAGCTCATATACCACGGCCTCAATCTGCCCAACAGTGACTGCAGCCTCTTGATTCGTGGGAGAGGAATGCTTTGAAACGCATTTAAAAAAAGAGTTCTCCTGGAAGAGGCCGGTTAATAAACCAAAAGCCTTTCAGGTCCTGCTGAGATACTAGTGAACAACTGATTAAACTCTTGAGTTCGTGGGGACTTTGCTGAGCTGTCTGTCAAATCATAAGCAAACAGAGGGTAGATTAGAATAGAAATCATGCATGCTTTGAGCATTTGCAAGTCTTTTCAGTTAACAGCTAACACCTCAATGATCCGCGGCAGCTGACGTCTCGACCCAATACTGCCCCCCCCCCCCCCCCCCCCCCCGTTCTGTGCATGCCGTCGCTGCACCGTCTGACAACGAGCTGCACGTCAACAGATCCTTGAAATAATCCCCTTTTACTTTGTCACATTTTGTCCCGATGCAACCACAACCCTATTTGTTTTTTCTGTAGACCAACACAATCGTGTAATACATGGTTTTCTACCTGAGAAGGGTGAAGTACATTTGTTGGTATCGGCCGTAACCGGCATATTAATTAGTGATATCGGTACCTATACCCAAATGTAGCTTTGAACACCACACAGAGCGCTGTTCAATGAGACGACTGCCAACAGAACCACTGTTGAAAGAGAGCCACAAGAGGTCCTTTGTCAAAAAAACAAAAACAAAAAAAAAACTGTGCAGGGAACATAGTAAACGTAGAAGAACGTCTTCTGGTCAGATTAAAATAGCCACATTATTTTACTTTTTTTTATTATTTATACATCAGTATCTCACTCTGGTTGCATACAAAGTTTTTATGAAAGATTATCACATCCTGCTGGCATATTAGTTGTTATTTTAGCGTTTTATGCTATTTTTTGCTCAATTTGTTAGTGAATAAAGCCTTTGGTGCAGAAGTACGTACTGCACAGGCGCAGCAGGGGTTAAAACAAGGAAATGGCTAACGGCTATTAGCATCTCCCAGTGAAACAATAAAGAATGGTCCTAGATATAGTAGGAAAAAGTGCAAAAAAACATTTCAAAGAGGGATAAGACTGGAATGTACTGGTAACACAGTATGAACGTTGGTGTTCACTAAAGTGGACGCTAAACCTGCTGATTGCTCACATGTGACCGCAGAGTTCATTGACCTGAGTAAATGTTCTGATATGAGGAGCTTAAAGTTGCTGTTGATTGGTGTATTTAATTAATAACTGAAGGTCTTTGATCACGCCGAGCTGGCACTTTATTGCAACGCATTGCAGACAGTCAAGCTTGGTCTGGCATTATTTACAATTGATTTATAAATTAAGCAAACCGGCATTATGATAGTTCTGCGATACTGCCACTAGATGTCGCCACGTCTGTTTACATCTCTTCATCGTGCCTGAGAGGGGATTATTTTTTGTCTCAAAAAGAACCATCAAAACATTATCAAGATGGAGGCCTGGTGTATATAACCTTATTTTATCATGATCAAAAGGTTTTTGGTGTTTTTCATAAGCATATTACATGGCTTTATACCTTTAAACTAAAAAAAAGAAAGAGTGGAGCTAAATAAAGGGGGAGTGGTGGAGGAACACCTGCTAGAGGCCACACAGGAGATGAAACTGGGCCGGAGGTTCTCCTTCCAGCAGAACAATGAGCCTAAAATACCTGACAATGGTGTAGAAGAAACTACAGAATGGCCCAGTCAAAGTCCACACCAAAACCTAATTAAGGTCAGACTGATGCTCCCAGACGCTTTCATTCAGTCCAACTGAGCTCAAACTACTGTTCAAAGTAGAACGGGGAAATAGTTTAGTCTAGGTGGAAACATGCCTCCAAGGTCCTCCAGCAGTAATTGCAGCCAAATGTGCTTCAGCAAAGTACTGACTCAGTTTGGCTATGTGTACGACCCACATTTCGCATATTTACAGTTGTAACGGGACAAAACGTGAAATCTTTCAAGGGCGTGAATATTTTTGCAAAACACTGTAATAAATACAATATCCGAATAAAAGCTAGCAACATAAAATCTGCAAGGTTGGAGCTGTGATGCCTCTGAAATTACTTTAAATCAAACTGAAATACTGAAGAAAGCAACAATAAATCTACTCCAACAATAAAAAATAAACACTTGAGCACGTTTTTGTCCGATTCAAACTCGACTCGGGTTAGTTAACTGAAAAGACCTTAGCAAACACTTCACCGTGCAAAACGACAAGACTTCAGGCTAAGTTCAACTCAGCGGGCATTTTAAAGATTGGTACAAACCTTTAATGCAATTTTGACTCTTTTAATCTTTTTGACCCTTTCAATTGTCTTTTAGCCATTCAAAAAAAAAAAAAAAAAAAAAACGGGGCGGGGAGGGCAAAAGAAGCAGATTGGAAAAACAAAATGAAAAGGCGTTAGAGTTTCACAGCTTGACATTAAGGTCACTCAGTTTACAACAGGCAGGTTATTTAGCATAACAGTGCAGAGAAACGATCGAAAAAAGATACGCGGATAAAAGTAGACTAAAGTAAAGTATCCGTAACAGAGCGCATAACTGCATGCAGTCATTTAGAGCAGAAAGGCGGGTGAAGCACAGCGGGCACACTTACCGGATTTAAAGTGTTACATTGATCTATAGGATTCTTGTAGTCAGTCTTCAGCTCGTCAAATGCTATTATCTGCAAAGAATCAAAAAGGTCACGTTAATACTGGCACGACAAGACTGAATAATATATCTGCCTTCCTTGATCATCAATAGCCCCCAATCAAGTACAAATTGACACACCGCCGGGGAAAAATTTACAAAACGGCTTAAAATCAAACAAACTGATATTGTAGCCACATGATCCCACGCTGAAGGATGTAACAACCCCCCCCCCAAAAAAACAAAGCCATTAAATTCAGCACATTACTTTCCTGGGTCAACAAGGTTACCGGCACCACAATTAGCAATACCCTCCAGAATCCCCTTCAAATAAAAGTAACTGTGAAATTCATTCAAGTAAACCGGGGCGAAGACAACCAATCCATGACAGTTTTACACGTTTTATACGGACAAAGATGCCGGCATGTACAGTGAGCAGATGACAGGTTAAAAACAGGCCAGGTAAAGGTCTGTCCTGCCATGGACAGCTAAGCTCCACTGGGCCTTGAACTGAAACCGTGTGCTTTGATCAGACAAGCAGCAACCAAACAAGTGGCTTTGATGTGAAGCAAATGTATAGAAAAGGAGCTGGTGCCAAACTATGAATTACGGTGAAGGAGCTGCGATGCCGTGGGTCTGTTTCTCTTCCAGAAGTCCCTCGAACCTTGTTGGGAGAGCATGGAGGTAGGGCTGAACGATTTTGGAAAATAATCTAATTGCGATTTTTTTTTCTTAATATTGGGATGTAATGTGATTTGTTTTTCCAGTTTAATTTATCATGTCTTTTTAAACATATACAAACAACAAATCAATTTGTTTCCTCGCCATGTGGATTAGTTGCTAAAAGACCCACAGCATCTAAACTCGGAGCAGAAATGATTGCGTTCTGCCTACAATATATTTCAACCAAAATTGCAATTTTGACTTTTCTCTGCATTAACCACAAGCAACAAAAATGGCCTCTAAATAAAGATATTTGTAAACAAGGACTATTTTAAACAAGAACTTTTAATGTTTCTATTAATCAGAATATTATTCGAGGGAACAGCTTTTAGTTGATTTGGACATCAATCCTTGTTGAACATAAAGTCCAACCAACAAGCAAGTCTATGTATTAAACTGATTGACCAGTATTTAATGCTTTGTATGATTATACAAACTCTAAAACAAGTAATAAAATTAGATTATCTGACTGCTGCAACTATCTTCCCTTCCATGTGGAGGCAAACCCACTTCAAACATTTTACCGACACCTAATGGACGTGTCTAATTCCCTAATTGTTACATAGCCAAAAATTGCAGACCCTACGATTTGGAAATTGCGTTTTTTTAAATCACGATTATATTGAAAATGTGATTAATTGTTCAGCCCTACATGGAGGCATGACTTCTGGAACATCAATTGAAAATGGGGCCTTTCCACGACCCAGTGATCCAAAGAATATGGCCAAATCAACAGAGGAATGGTTGATTTCTGTGCTGGTCAATGGCCACCTCAGCCCTCCTCACGTCTAAATCCTGACTGGGAAGATTGTAAACTGGAAGGGTCAAAGGTCACTCTGGCTCTAAGCTCCAACCTTTGGAAGGGGGGTGTATTAATAATAGTGCGATCGCTAATTTCATTTATTAGTCTTTTTCCTGAGTTAGGTTGCCAATTTTCGTGTACATGAAGTATTTTGGGGGCGAGTGAAATCCACGGTGTGACGTTTCCAACTAAGAAATCCCAAATGCTGACGCTTACAAGGAAATAAATCCGTGAAAATATGACTTAAGTTGCTCCAACTTCTCAGACTCTGCCGCCCTCGTCGCAGCAGGGGATGGTAAAGGGCGGCCATTCAACAGCAGAGCCACACAGCGTTTAGTTTGTCTGGTAAAAACATCCTGAACGCATTAGCCTAGCCGGCTAAACGCTAGCAAGCTTGGCAGCTGTTAGCCTGACAGCTATACACGACTCCCGTGTTTCATGGACGTCTACGAACGCTAACTACGGAGAGAGGGAGGGGACAGAAAGTCCTTTCGCCACAGCGAGTCATTCACACTTGTACACTGATTTATGCACCTTTTGTTTTCACGCCGCGTGCCCTTCTTTACGCAACCGGGATTCGAACCCGCGCCACCAAATCAAAGCCAAAGACTCAGACCACTATAACACGACCGTTAACAGAGGCGGGGAACCAGCCTCCATCTCGGTGTCACCGGGGCCAGCTTTCAGTCCTAGCCGGCCACAGGGTGTGGACCTTTCAGTCAGAGGTAGACCGATCGCCCACGTTAGGTGCGCGTCCGTTCACTTAGCGCCGAAACTCCCTTTTAAGACGTCTCCGGGGTCCTGGAGGGAGCTGACTCCGACCAGAAACCGTATCCTCTATGTGGCCACCAGGCAGGCCTTATTTTCAACCCCACCGCTCCTTTGGTTTCCTTCCTTCTACAACCGGACAGCCAGGAAGGCAGTCGCTGTAAAGGTGTACTCACATGCCAGATAGCGAAAAAGATAAGCGCCGCCGTGAGCAGCAGAGCGAGCATGTAACAAAAGGCCGCGAATGTGAACGCCATTTTTCTCCGGTTCTTCTGGTCGGTTCCTCCTGGCTGGCTCCGTCGGCGGATGGTGCAGGCGACTTCGAGTCGCTCTTTTTCTTCTTCAGTCACTAGCGAGGATAGCTCAGGGAGGTGTTACTGCCATCGTGTGGACATTTCATGTACTACAGTGTTGGTTTCACTTGATTGAGGAGTTTTTATTTTCCAACTTTTGAAATATTTATAGTGTTATAAACAATCGTTTGACTTACATTACATTACAAAGGTTACATTATTATTATTATGTAGGGCTGTACTGAAACAGTACACTCAATAAACACAATGCCAATAACCAGGATTCCCTTATTGCACTGATCTCTTCTCGGTTATGACAACATGGAAATGTTACATAGCCTAAAATCCATTTCAGTAGAACCAAAAAAATACGTTTATCATTTAATATACTAAATCAACAATAAATTCATGCAAATGTCAGCTTAAATGGCCAATTTAAATTCCATATAGTATCTAATTACAGATACTCAATTCTTACAGTACTTTCCCAGATCTTGTTATCTTTTATCTGCAAAACCTTAATTTGTTTTACTGTGATCTTTTTCACAAGTAAATCTCCATCCCTGCCCCAGTCTCAAATCATCTGTTGCCTCTATCAGGTTTTTGTACAAGATGTTTAGCTCCACCCAGCTTTCTTGTCCCTGCTGAAGAAAGCCCTCCCCAGAGTTTTATGCTGCCACCACCGTGTTTTACCAGTGGGATGGTGTGTTTAGTTTTCTGCCAGATTTAGGGTTATGTATCCAGATCGCCTTTTTCCACATCTTTGCCGCATCATATGCATAGCCTGTAGCCTCCCAGATAGTCAATCATAAAAAATAGGGTTTATACACATTTTTAACTTCAAATACCATCATTTTTCAGCTTTTTGTTCCGGAGTTTAGAAGACGACAATTGTGTTTTTTGTGAAGATGCAATGTGACTACTGTAAGATAAATTTTCCACATGAAAACTGATGAAGATTTGGAAGAAATCTATCAGAAAACGGCAATATATGTAATATAATACATATATTATATTACACGTAATATAATACAACTGTTATTATGTAAAAATGGGCAGATACTTTAAAAAGCCAAAAAGAACTGCCAGCAGATAAGAAGAAGCATAACATTTTCATAAGAAGCAGAAGTCAGTGTAACAACAACTGTTAAAATATAACTTGGAAAAGCAAGAAAGAACTGCTCAAAATGCTTTCTGTTTGGCAAAATTAGTATGTTGGTGTGAGTCAAAGGCAGATGATCCTCTGTGTTACAAAAAGATGCATTTGCAGGACAAATGCAGGAAGATCCGAGGATTAGAGGAGATTAAATTATAAGAAAAGGGAGGATGGGCATCAAAGAGAAAAGATGGCATACTCACATACATGCACATATACAGTGAAATTCAAATTCAGTGTATTCAACCCTCAACTCCCAGACTGCGGGTTGTTTATCTCAAGCAGAAAAGCAGTGTTGGGGCGTGGGTGTTTTTTCTCAGTATTAAAATACCTTTGCAGTTCAACCCCCTTTGTTTGTAATTTTCATGCTTTTGTTGCCTCACAACCTGGAATTAAAATGAATCATTTGAGCGTTTGCACCATTTCTTTTAGGGATCATAACAGAAAACTTCAGCATGTACCTGGAGCAAACTGCCGCAAGACTGCATGTTGAATTGTCTTTTTTTTACTGACATGTGCTACAAATATACTTGTCTTGTTATATTTAACTGTTCACCCCACCCCCCTTTGTGAAAATAACAGTGGCAAGTGGCTTTGGATCAGTATCTGTGAGCTCGCCACATCTTGCCTCTGGGATTCTTGTCCATTCCTCCAGGGTAAATTGTTCCAGCTCCTTCATATTTGAGGCTTTTTGCTTACAAACAGTGATTTCAAGTCTAACCACAGGTTCTCAATTGGATTGAGCTCTGGACTTTGACTAGGCCATTACAACACATTTAAATGTGTCCTCCTAAAGCACTCAAGTGTTGCTTTAGCAGTATGCTTCAGGTCAATGTCCTGCTGGAAGGTAGTCCTCCATCCCAGTCTCAAATCAAAGGCAGACAGGTTTTGCTCCAGAGTATCCCTGCATTTAGCCCCAACCATTTTTCCCTCGACCCGTACCACTTTTTCCCGGTCCCTGCTGCTGAAAAACAAACATTTCTGGACACGAAATAGTCTCTGGAAAGCAGAGTAGACATCATTGTCAGTTTATTTGGACAACAGGACAGACACAGGTACAAATATGTCAAGTTTCACTGATGTCAGGAGACAGCTGGTAATCGTAGATGTTTACATTTTTAGTAAAAAGGACAGAAAATATAATAGGCATTTGACCCGAGAGGACACTTATTGAGCTAAACTACACATTCGCAGGTTAAAGTAAATGATTAAAAAGGCCAGCTTTACAACAATTTAAATGCACAGCAGATCAGGAATCCACAGGATGTAACCAGATGCGAGGCTCGAAACCAAAACAGGTTGATTTTGTTACGCAGCAGCAGTTAACTTACATTTAATTTCACCGTGAAGAAACAGCATGTTTGCAAATACCTCAGATAAAGAATACAGCTCAAACCAGAGGCCTGCACTACGATGGGGTTTATCAACTCTGAAAGTCGCCACAGGCTTTCAAGTCATACTAAATAGATGGAAGTTAGTATCTGAAGAGCTGTCTCTTCAAACAAAACAACCTGCTGAGCCTGAAGTTACTGCTTCGTAGAAATGGCTCAGGTTGCTCCTGCGTGAGAGAGAAACCACTCTGCGATGTTAGGAAACAGCTCGGTGGAAACGGTTTACATTCAGCACAGAAAACACTCGTTTTACAGTAGCCGTCCACATTTCCGACCCTGGAGGATTTGGAAAGGTTTTCCGTGCTCATTTGTTCGCGTGAAAAGCAGCACATTGCACATTTAGGAGATATCCTACAACCCCCTCACTGGATGATCCTCAGTATATTCCATAAGTTTAAGACTTTTTGACGAAATGTAGTGTTGGTAGGTAAAAGGATAAGTCCTACAGTAAACTTTACTCTTATTCTCACTTGTGGCTTCATTACACAGGCTAACACGAGGCAGGCAGTGTAACTCTCAGCTTGAGTGTTATCAGTAGAGAGATGAATGTGTGATTAGAGCTTTAATTGGAACAACCCACGTCCTGCTATGCGAGCATGGCTACCCTCTGCAGGTGCAGTTCATGTCTGTCAGCATGTGCCGAGTATCTTATTTATCATAGGCAGGAGAAAGTAGAATTTGAGTTAAAAATTTGGAGAATTTTCCTTTTGTTTTAGTCACTTATCCAACGTTCACTTAGAATTTGCAAATATACACGGAAGATGAAAAGAAATGAAGACAGGGCGTTTTTTTTTTTTACCCTTTTACCCTCCCCTTTTCATTAAAAGGGAACAGAACAAACTGCTAAGAGATGACACTGAGAAACGTGGAGCTCCTATGTGCCCACCCCAAGAATCTGACCAATATACCGAGCTGGTACGCTTTTAATAAGAATCAGAAATCATCCTGAGCCACCCACTAACCAGGATTTTCCTCGCCCATCCCTGCAGGACTTGAAATACATGTCTTATTACTAAAAATGTCAATATGAGGAAGCCATCACATCCAAAATAAGAAGCACAAACATCATTCTGAAGAGTTGCACCATTACATTACTCCTAAGGCTGCATTAAACACAAAGCAAAAAAAAAAAGCGGATTTACATGAGAATTAGTCAACATTCAGTATAACAATAGGAGTTCTAACGCACAATAATAGCCGACAATCTCCCCATAAAAAGACGATAACCCAGAAAGATTTAAAAACGGGGGCAGACATGACCACCCTGTGTACACTGTTGTTATAACCATCGTGGTCGCTAGAGTTTTGTTGGAAGAAAGAAGGTTTTTGTGTTTGGAATGTTTCTGAAAATGTTGCACCCTGGTTATAACCGTGTAACAAATAACGCCGGTCAAAGACATTACTCATAATTCATGATTGTTTTCTTTAAGCAGGAATGAAAATCATTTATTGTCAAACCAAAAAGGCTGCGGTGCTCTGCAAAAGTGAACCTTTGAGCTTTTCCATATCATGTAACATTATAACCACAGACTGCAATTTATTTCACTGTGTGATAGGCCAGGGGTCTAGCCTCTTTTGCTCTTGCTCCTACTAAATAAAATTCCTCTAGAGCAGCACAACCCAAATTACAATAAAAATAACTCAAGTTTCATGGGCACCTACTGTATAAGATCGATTTGTTTTTCCAGAAAGAATCACTTCCACTCTTTACATGGTTTATTATAAGGAATAAAATAATTCCTGTTTTTAAAAGAACGTTCCATATATATTTTTTAGAAGAGTGAGAAAAAGATATTCTGGAGACTGATAACCAAAAATAAAGCATTTCAAAATACTCCATGTACCGTTGGTATCATTCTCCTGTAGACATTGTGTGTAGATAAGAGCCTGAATATTACGTCTACATTTGTAGACATTGCTGAAATGTCTATCATCTTAAAAGCCACAGCGGAGGACCTTATGGGTCACATGTGGCTCCGCAGCTGCAGGTTGCAGACCCCTGTAATAGACCAACAAAGAAGAGCAGAATTGAGCAGCAGAAGGAGGACAATACATGATTTTTCAAGAATTATTTTTTTAGTGAAACGTGAAAAGTTTGGCGTGCATGCGTATCAATTCAGCTTTTACACCTATACCCCTAAATAAAATCTCCCATGGTCCCTTCATGAGTAAATAGCCCTGTGTTGCTTACTCTCAGAGTAATTACAGCTGTTCCGTGAAGCCCTCAAAGGTTTGTTTGAGAACATTTTTGAAGAAACGGCGTTTATAACGTGACAAAATGTGAAAAAGCTCAATAGGTGTGAAGACTTTGGCAAGGCGCCGACTACTTGCAGCCACAGTTTCTTGTTAATGTGCTTAGTTTACCTCGCTACACGCGAGTATTATTGTTTGCGTCTTCTGGGGACGTAACTACCGTATGCACCTCATCATTTAAATCCCCTTGGCTGAATACTGGAGGACCTCAGTAGTGTTTTCTGGATTCTAGCTACAACTATTCAAAAGATCGGGTAGGAAGTAGAAACCAAATAATGCTCTAAATTCGACATAAATCTAATTTAAAACACACCAGAAACAATAATAATAAGAATAATAAAAGATCAGACAAGAAGACTTTCAAAAACCATGAAAAAATAATAAAGGTAGAAACAGATCAAACGAGGAGGGTCAGGTACAGAGAAAGTTGAGCGTAAACCTCTTAAGGAAACAAACTGTTGCCATGGAGACGCCAGCTTCTCCTGCAAGAACATGCTTCGGAGAGGCTGAGTTTTCATTTCTGTTCACTTTTAAGAACAATGGGAGTGTTATTTCAGTACAGACACATCACTGGCACATGGAGAGATGGTATGGGAGGCAAAAGTAGGCCTGAGTCAAATAGCACTTGCAGACAAAGGCAGCCAGATGGACGAGGTTTAGATAGTGCCGCGATTGTTGACAATCAAACAAGAGCTTGAAGTACTCAAACTCTTGTGATTGTCTGAACCTTCTGGCACACGCTCAATTGTAATAAAAGCATCCCCAGCCCCACCAATTTAGCCTTCAACGTCATAATATTTGCAAAGACTATTTAAATCAGGTCCACCCAGACAGGAAGGTAACATCCGTAGTGTGTTCTTCTTGAAAGATGATGCGGGTTGTGCAGTCAGGACCCTCCCCTCATCCCAAAACCTCTGGATGAGGCGACTTTAGCGAAAGAAACCAAGTTTCTCTCTAAGCCATTCTTCTGTTAGGTCTTCTGTGTTTCTGATCTCAAACACCTGTTAGAAAATCAAAAAAAAGAAGAAGAAGAAGTTAAAATTAAGATCAAAAGGTGGCTATTGAACATCCTGCATCCTCTATAATTGCTGCAGAGTAAAAGGGATACAGTCTTTTTTCAAAAAAAAAAAAAATAACAACAACAAACATCTTGCTTCTGAGGTTGAGACCAGGGGTCCGTTCTTCGTACGTTGCTTAAAACATCCGAGATCAAATGAGACATCCAAGATGATTTCATCCGGCTAATCATGATCCGGCTAACTGGGTTCTTCGAACACACCTGTTGTTTACGATTAGTATCACTGGATTGAGTTATCTGAGATAACTGCGCGTTCATGCGTTTGTTTAAAAGGGGAAATGTATCGATAGTAGAAACAATGATCAGCAGCGCTGCTATTGGCTGTTCAGCATGGCCAAAGAACGCCCACAGTTTTTCTCCCAAGCAGAACAAGAGCTTTTAATGGAAGGTTATGCCGAATTTGAGTCATTAATTAAAACACCTCAAAATCTGTTAAAGCCAGCAGAGAGGGCCGGCAAAAAGCAGCAGACAAATTAATGCGTAAATACTGTCCATGGTAGATGTTTCTATCACATTCTACAGTATGAATTTTAGCATTTTAATAATTTCATATTTACTTTGTTTTTTTATATCAGAGCCTCCACAGGACCCACTAGAACATGGGAACAAGTAAAAGTGAAATACAAGAATATTCTACAAAATGGTAGCCTTTAATTATTATACTTTATTTTAAAAAGGCATTTGTTATGTCAAGAGATCCAAATTTCAGTGTCATTCCTTAGACACTAGAAGTAAAGGACACGTGCAAACTGGGAATTTTAACAAAAAAAAATCTTTATCCATAAAAAATGAAAATCTTCCTTTTCCAAGTCATCCACAGTTTACACGGTAAAACTGTATTGCTCCGTGTCTAAATAATCCATCCATAGTTTTTTCTAATACAATATACGGCTCGACAGGAAGCAAGCCTTTCAAAGTAAAACTAAACTTCACAATAAAATGGCCCGAACAAATCTTCTTACTGAATATGATAAAAGTAAAAAGCAAACTATCATACAAATAACTTAAATATTTTAGATTTATGGCTCCAACACCACTTTTTCCTCTTTAAAAGCCACTGTTAAATGATGTGTTTGTCTGTTTATAACAGCCACCAAGAGAAATCTCTCTACAATTACACTGTCACGCTGCGCTAAAGGATCCTGTCTATTGCGCAATACGCGATTAATTCGAAAAACTCTGCAAATTTCTCTTGCATCTTCCGCAACAGGTTGCAGTCGTAAAAATGGACATGGCTACGGCAGACTTCCCTATCTCCTCCGCTTATACAGCCGTGATCTAATCTTGTTTACATGAAATAAGCCTGCTCTGGAGCAGGCTTAAGTTGGCGAACATGTTGCTATGACAACAAGTGCAGGATGTCTTTCGAAGAACCAAACGATCCAAGATCATGCCAAATCGTCAACAATGAAATCCAGCTAACTGAGTTAGCGACGTACGAAGAACGGACCCCAGATGGAAACAAGATTAAAGCCATCAACTCGGGCGTTTTGTAGTACCAGAGCCGAGCTTCTAATAACATGCAAGCTTTAGAATTTGGGTATAAATTAATAAAAAAAATAAATAAAAAAATAGCAGTTAATCTTGAAACAAATGGTATGATCAAATACTCAAGTGAAAGAAAAAACATTTTATCAACAAGAATAAGTCATTGCGTCTCCCTACTTATAAACAGGACCAGAAGCTGGGCCAAAGATTTAGTGACATCTAGTGGCATAGTTGAAGACTGCAACACACGGAGATGAACATGGTGCATTTTCAGAAACGATTAAGAAAAAATTACGCGACCACACGAGAGGATGCTGCAGAGCTGAAAAGCCTGTAGTAGGAATGCTGGGCCCATCGGAGGCGCCGTGACACTGCTAACGAAACATGCAAAAAACACCGGGGAATGTGCCGATCAGACAGCTAACGTGAAGTTAACACAGCAGCGGGCTCGTTAGAAAGGAAGAGTCAGAGGATGCTGCTGACGGCCGTAAAGCCGCAACACTGGACGACGGCATCTTTGTTTGTGAGAGTGATGTGCATGCGGGTTACAGAGAGAGGCAAAACTGCAAGGGGCACTCAATATACAACTAACAACCACTTTGTAGGCAAAAGGAGAGCTCTAAAAGCCTTTGGTTTGATTCCTTGGGCTCCTTCAGAAATATAATGGTGCAATTTAACATATAACCTGTGCTGAAATGCTGGCAAAACTAACTTAAACACTTCTAGGGCCGAAATGTTACTATGGCAAATCAAAGTGAAATGTAAATGTTTAACGCCTCAGCAGTAGGGGGCGCTCTGGAGCCATGAGTCAAGATTAGCACTTGAAGTAACTTCACGAAACAAAATAAAAAGGCTCTTTTTTAATGGTGCCAGCTGAAGCCGAACATATTTCTGACAAAAAACATGTTGTTGACGATCTTTTTTTGGCCTTTGTGAAAAGCAACAGCCCACACGTTTCTTTAACCCAGACCAAGGTCCTCAAAACTTAAAAAGCTGATGCGGAACAAGATAAAAATATCTAATAGCATCATACTAAGACTAAACATCCTTTGTTTTAAGGCTGCTGAGCCCAAGCTGCTTCATTCAGAGGCTGCTCAACCGAGGTGCCTTGCTACGAAGACGCTGAGCCGAAGTTGCTTTGTTCAGTTTACTAGATGTGGATTCCCTAAAACCGGAAAACACAGAAGGATAATTTTCACTAACGACAGCCCTGACTGGTCTGACAAGGACATAACTCATCTACTTACCTGCCCATGGATATCAGCCCAGACAATATTTGCTGGTGTTCATTCGCTAAACGGACACCGTTTGAAACACTCTCATTCGGTGCCTTCAGTGTCACATTCCTGAATTCGTTTACCCATCAAGATCTTTCAGCTGGAACCAGACGGCAGAGGCTGGACTACGGCGTGCCAAGAAAAGCATCGGGTTGAATGCACAGTCAAAGTAAAACACGGCTGAAAATAACTCATGAATTAAATTACTGACGGACATCGGAAGACGTTTTCATTTTTGTTCTGCTTGCGACTAGACAACCTTATCAGCCTGTGGTCCCGTAACAAGGAGAGTTCAGCTTGTTACCAAATAGCCTATTGTTTGCTAGCCTCACGCTTCGGTTTCACTCACAAAAACATTCACCAACCTTGGTCATTTCCCCCGTTTGCACCAGCTTGTTTTTGCTTCCAGCGTACATCATCTGTTGCTCCGGTCTACACCCTGCCAACCACAAATAGATGAACACGTGGAAAATAAATAAAACCTCTAAATGTATGATTCTAGGGCCTTAGAATTTCAGTCCTTGGAGGCCGGTGTCCTGCATCCCTGGCCCGACGAATGATAAAACAATTATTGAAAAAAACATGTACTTTGTTTAATTGAAAATCTGCAGTTCCCATATTGTCCACGAGAGGCGCTGTGTTTTAATCAGCAGATTAAGCATCAGGTGTGGAAAATTTTAAATCATTTCTTAATATTTATCGGTTTCATGTATTTTTTCATGCAGGACAGTGTTTTTAAGTTAAAAAAAATGTGAATAAATGTTTTTCAACATTGTCTAATCACTGTGATCAGTTCTTATGCATAATGCACAAGTAAATGTTTAACTGAGTAAAAGTATTGTTGAAATTGCACATACTTTTCTTAAAAACGCTGAGGTTATTCATAATATATTGTGTAAACGTGAAATTAATTTAATATAAAAATCAACAACAAGTCCACATTTATTAGTTCTATTTAATCTTGCAATGAGTTTACTCGTGTGGCCCTCTTGAGATCAGATTAAGCTGTATGCGGCCCCTCAACCAAAATGAGTTTGACACCCCTGATCTAGAGCCATGCTAATGGCTTTGATTTGGTTGTGTTGAAGCAGATCCAGATCCAGGACACCAACCCCAGGGACTACGGTTTAGGAATTAGCCTTACCCGCTGGACTGGAGAAGATGAAGCAGAGAGGATAGGACACGCGTCCGTCATCGTGTTGATACTTATAACTGTAGACGAGGAACGTTCCATGTGCTAAGGACGGTACATTACACTGCAAGGAAATAACTAATGTGTATTTACCATTTAATAGAGCCAAAATGAATATTCAGATTTCATCAGTTGAAAGGATATCTGGGTTGTCTCTCAGGCAGTTCGTCCTTTAGCTCGTCAGGTGATATATTCTAAGAGAAACATTTGATCATCAGAACAAGATTAAAGGAGTCATTTAAAGACAGGTTTTTTTTTTTAAAGAAAACAATAACTTGCCTCATACTCTTCATCAAGAATAACGAGCTGCTTGTCTTTATCAATCTTCACTGAAAGACACAAAAAACAACCCGGTTATTAAGTGAAGCCGCTGGCGTGACAACTGTGCGCTTCAGAGGGATAGATTCCAGCAGCCATATTCCTCTCTGCCTGTATGTGGTGTGCTGACGTTGAGTCACGCTCCCTGTAACGCGAACACGCGACCGATCCCGTTCAGCGGCGGCGACGTTCTGACAGGGTGGAGGGGGAAGCTTGTGCCGCTTTCATCTTTACAGTTCTCCACTCCGCTGCTTTTACACATGACTCACAGTATCACCGCGGCCACCAGGCACACAGAAGCCCTCTGATATATATATATATATATATATATATATATATATATATATATATATATATATATATATATATATATATATATATATATATATATGTATGTTAAACTTATTTTTACCAAATTACATTTTAAGTTACACTTCAAGAAATTCAGCACGACCAAGTTTGACATCAAATAAGTAATGAAAATCAGGAGTTTAGACTAGGTTCCCCCCATCAGACGAGCGTTGGGCGCCACGTCCGGATCATAAAATTACAGCCATGGGACCGCTTTGTTTCTAGTCACAGGTTTAACATTTCGCCCAAAAATAATCCAGTATTTACGAGGTTCTAAGATTATCTAAACGTTAAGTTTAAAAATAAAAAAACAATCTTAAAAACATATGGCCTTACATATTATTCATGCAAGTCCAAAAATGAAAATCTTATCTCTGCGGAATGACGTAGGAACAACCCATGACAGAAAAGCTTGTAGAAACATCTCAAGCAGAAATAAAGTCGTTTTCTGTGTTTAAATCTGTTTTCCACATTAATGTCCAGGAATTTTGTTCCTATTTTTTTACACTATTGCTTTGGTTCATCGAGGTTTGCAGACACTTGTTAAAGGTCCCAGCGCAGCATTTTAAATCAGGCCTAGGTCTGGACTTTGACTAGATGAGTGTAAGCACCTGGAGACCTCCGCCGTGGTTAACGGCTACCAAGAGGTGTTTGTGCTGATATGATGGGTTCCCTTTTCTCTAAATGTGCCACTGTGCATAAGGGCTAAATGTCTCTACTTTGGTCTAATCTATAAAAAGGACATTGATCCGAGAAGTCTTGCAGCTCATTAAGGAAGCCTAAGTCATGCTGTCATATTCTTTTAAGAGAAGTTCAGTTTTTTTTCTAACTGTATAATCATTAACATTTAACTGAGGCTTTTAGAGTGTCTTGGGTTTTTATTAATTTCTCTGACCCTTGCACCATGGGAGCTTAGGGTGGATTTGCTGCGATGTCCATTCCTAGGAAGACAGACAGCTATCCAAGTTGTTTTCCACTAGGATGGTGATGGGCAACAATAAGTTCTTCTCTAATTTCACTGTTGTTATCTTTCTGCTTTGGGCCAGTGTTAAGGCACATCCCAACCAGCAAACTGAGGTGGCAGCACTCGCTGGTAATTAGGTTAATTGGGTCCTTTCATTAGCAGCACCAGGTGGCTATGTCCTGTCAAACCAATCAAGGGTGCAGTTTAGATTTTCACACACAGGCTGTCTGTTTGGACTTCATCTTTACGTTATTTAATCAACGAGAGTGTCAAATCTGTTGTCGGTTTTGTTTACTTGAGGTTAGATTTGAAGAATTTTAGAACTGGCCCCATTTTTATTATGTCCTGATTAATGAATCCCTGAAATTAAAAAAGTGGGTGTTCTTTCTTCCTCCCCTCCCCCTCGTTATTAAAGCTCTACGAGGTTGTACTAAAGGGGTTGGCCATGTTGGATATTTAAAGGGTGAGTGTGGAGAGGATTCCTGCGATTTGACCCAAGAGATTCTGAAGACATAACCCGTTAACAACAAACGTGTAGCACAACAATGTGAGCGACTCACTGATGATGGCCGCATTATTGGTTTCCTTCCGGAAGCGGAACTCCTTCAGCTTCTTCACCAGATCTTCATCCACATCACACACGACCAGTGACTCACTCTGATGAGAACAGGGGGGGGTGTCAACAGATTCAAAGGTTTCAAATAACAAACATAGTAAAAAAATAAGCCAGCCATGTCTCAGTAGTATCTAAAAGTCAAAAAAAAATAAAAATTGAAGTCTGCTTGAAGCAAACTACAAAATTCATTCCTCGGTCTTATAATAGAAGCAGAGAATGCGAGCAAAGAAAAACGAGGGACATTAATGTTCATAGCGTCAAGTCTGTTGTTGTTTTGAAATTAGGTTTATTTCATCTTTTCAATGGAAAAGTGTAGGGGAGCAGTTGCTCAATAGTAGGCCCAGGGATCAAAGATGTAATTGCTGATGTTAGCAAAAATACGAACCCATAACGAGAGCAATACTGATAACGATGTTACTACCTTGAGTCCCTGCTAAAGGCAGGATTCAGACCAAGAGACAGACTGACCTACAGTAGGGCTGGAAGTGAGAGGGGCTGTTTTCTTGGTGTGCTCTGATTGGAGAATATGAATTACGTAGAAAGACAACCTACCACCTGTTTTCTGATCTGACCGTTTTGGAGCAAAGCAACAAAGCTGACTGCCCCTGAGCAGGTCCTTTGGTATTCACTTCTGACATTCACAAAGCCTCTTCAATGCAAAACAGATCATATTGTACCCTCAAACCTCAGCAAAATGAAATTTGTTGTCATGGCCCCATTAAGGCTCCTTAGCGCCTGTAAGGGACATCACGGGGTTCCTAGGCTAAACTAGCCACAGGTGGAAGCATGCAGGCTCCGTTTCCTACCTCCTTCCTTACTGACTGCACTATTCGGACAGGACTTATGGCGACCGCTGACCCACGCTTTGGCTAAAGGTATTCGGTCGGAGCCTCTAACTAACAGACTTAGAAACAGCTTCTCTCTGAAAGCTGTATGAACCATCATCCCCTGTTGAAAAATCAACAAAACATCTGCACCAGTTCATAATCTGCTACACGACGTTACAAACACACTTCTAGTTACACAGGTTTCTGATCTGATGAGAATCCTTTATACTGTCTCTCACTTGCAAATGTTTATTTACAAACTGTTTAGAAATCCACTCCGTTTGCACAATTTTGAATTAAATTATTGCAGTGTTTTAGTCTGCTGTCCAACTTTGACTTGAAAATGAGTCCATCAGCTGCTATGGACTGTAGACGCATGTAAGCCCCCCCATGGAGTGTTGGGCTCCATATAAGCAGATGTGCTGCATGTGCAACAGGAAGTACGTTCTCACATCCACCCATTGTCCCTCTGACTTCTGCCCCCAGGGCAAACAGTCACATAAAATAAACGAGACACAGCACCCTCTCATCGTACTCAACCGTTAACAGATTTCCCACCAGCTTCATCCACGTTCATTTAAAGGAGCTATAAGTAATCCTGACACTTTGTGGCTCAAATCAGTACAACAGCCAATCACGACAATCTATCATGCCGTTTTTAAACGGCGTGAAACCCTTCTGATTTTTTACTAACACAGTATAGGTATATGATGTTGTATTCTGTTCTATTTCTGGTCCGCTTCTCTTGCTGGCTTCCATGTTTGCAGGCTGCTGCTCTTTTGCCAAAATAAAATACCAAATGCTGCGCTCTGTGTTGGGAACCCTGGGAAACCAGGAAGTGAAAACGGGCTACACTCTGAACTGAAGTAGTTCCAGACTGTACCTCTATGTTTGAAAGGAGAAAAATGTGACTAAGACATTGTTGATGGAGAGGACCGATTGTTTATAAGGAATGTTACCTCCATCTCAGGTGAGAAATGAGAATGATTTTACAGGACCTATCTTACTTATAGCTCATTTAATTATTCTATTTTTCCCTACCGTAAAACGACAGAGAAGCTAATATACGGGCCTAACTAATTTGTATTCCATTTTCAGTTTAATTGCAGCTTTAATTATATAAACTGACACAATAAAGAAAATAATTCTGCTCTTTTACAGATAAAGTCTGCATTCCTCTATATCTGTGATCAGTGAGTTTTGGAAAAGGTCTTTGTTTCAAAACTGCTCAGATTTCCCATCACTCCGTTTCTATGGTTTAAAATACTTTTAATAAGAAGTCAGATAACATGCAGGAGTTTTCTTCAGTTGTAAGGAGCACATAGTAATGCATCACTGTCCGCCTCTCCCACTTGTTGCTGCACACTGTTGGTCAGCTTGCTGAAAGAGGGCTGCTACAATGTTTACTCACACAAACGTGAAATTCTTAGGTTTGGGAGACAAAAAAAACAGACATCCATGATGAGAAACTTAAGGAGCACCACCAAGGTCACCTAGTATGGCAACTTTGTTTCAAAACTATGTCAGCTGTGACTGCAGGCTCTACCTGAGCAGATAATTAGCCAGCTAACATCAGTTTGATTCGAATGTGTTACTCTCCAAAAAAGCAAAACGGCTAAAAAACGTGCAATATTTCACACATTAGAAGTTTAAAATTTTATTTTTTAAGTTATATTTTATTTTTCCTTAAATATATATATATTTAAATAAATCAGAGTGGTATATTATTTTTCTCCAACAGTAGGAATAATGTTTGTGACAATATTCCACAAGCGTAAACCTTCTCAAAACTAGTATGTTCATCATAATGTTGTTAAACAAAAATGAAAAAAATCTATTTGTAGTTAAACCATGAATACATGCAATAGCAGCACCCCAGATTTCTTTTTCTTTTCTTTTTTTTTAGAAACAGCAACAGTGCTAATGCTGCTTTCAACAACAGTCCAATCTGACTGATCTGAAACCAGAGGATTCATCCAGAGAGGAAAACAATCCAGCCTGAACAGGATATTGTTGGTCTCTGTCACGTCCACGCGCACGGCATTACATAACTACATCCCCCCCAAAAAAAAAAAAACATAATTAAAAATCTCTTGAAGAGTCTCTGCAGATCTTTGATTGCACCTTCCCGAACAGATGGCCGATGGGAGTCCGGATTTCACTGAGCTCTTGGAGGGCTCTTTACAGATTAACGTGAGATTGCTGCGTCTGTGGGTTGGGTCTGCAAAGAAAAACCTGCTACGGGCATTGGCAACAGACAGGAGACCACATCTTTTGTTAATGTTTAGTTCACATTCCTTTAGGCTCTCCGGATCGCTGTGGTCAGTGAGGCTGCTAATTCAACCAGGAGATGGCAGGGGAATTAACCTCTGCTATCTGACTATGAATGCCTCTCACGTCGGGGCAGTGAAAGGGGAATATGGGCAGACAGCGCGGGGCATCGAGCTGTCACGACACGCCGCCGAACAGCCGGAGGGAAACGTTGCTCATCATCGCGATAAGCAGGGCAGCTAGCGTTAAGGCTGCTCCCAGCCGCCAGACGTGTTAAAACCCGGCCAGCGCTGCAAGCTGCTGCGGGAAGCTAGTCACACACTGAGGCAGGAAACGCGACCTGCTCAACTTCAAAATAAAAGCATTTGGCAGACGGTCATGACACAACGAAGTCGTACTTTCACACGTTTTCCATGTCGACATTTTTTTTTTCAGGCTGAAGAATTCAGTCTTCTGTTATTTTTGGCCCAGTTTTTACTTTATGGCAGAAATGTGAAAAGTGGGTAAGGCTTTAAATACAGATCCCGCAAAAAAAAAAAAAAAAAAAAAAAAAGAATTAAAATATATATATATATATATATATATATATATATATATATATATATATATATATATATATATATATATATATATATATATTATAATTATTATTACTATGATCATTACCAATAATCATAATAATAATTTAAAAAACGGATTAAAAAAAGAGGATCGTTGGATACCACTTTAAGAGAAAAGGGCTTGGAAAAGCCTGGATTTAAATATACTCCTAACTGCCACCAATATTTCGTGTTTACCCTAATCTAGAACAATATTCAAGACAATTCCCGTACTTTTACAGACTATGTGGGAGCCCTGAACCCAAAAGAATCATTAACTGGTTATCAAGTATGCTTAAAATTGGTCCGTATTTAAGTTGCTTTAATCAAAAATGATATATGACTAATGTAGTATTATCAAAGCATTTAGTTTTTAAACTCAACTATGAAAAATCCAGCTATACAAAGTAAAACAATGTGGCAAATATAAACAGTCTCAAAGCCTGGGACTTTAAATTAGTTCTAGGTAAAGTTTATTTTTTTAAACCCACCGGAAGTAGATTGTATTATTGCCGCCTACGTGACGCAGTTCCAAGGCAAAGAGGGTGGAACTAGTGCTAGGCTAGCAGGCTAACGCTAAACAATCTTCGATGTCACTTTTCAGGAAAACTCCCAAAAACTTCTTGTTTCGTCTCAGTGCGCAGAAGCGAAAACGGAAGTAGCTGGTTCGCCAGGAAACATAACCACTTACCATAATTGTATAGTTCAAATCTCACAGAAGCTGCAGCTGCTCTCCTGAATGGCAGAAACGGTTTCAGTCTATTTTTTTCTCTGTACTTCCCATCATCCTGTGACTGCTTTGACCAATCCCTCACAGGCTCCCCCTACTTCACACCAGGCTCAACACAAGCTCTGCAGTCGCACAATACTATGAACAATCAAATACTTATATTTTGTTAGAAGACATTTAATTGACCTTAATTGGCATTTTGGAAGTCATGTTAGCAGTTGCTGTTTTTTTTTTTCATTTCTTATTTTTTAGACTTAGACAACTTTATTGTCATTTTGTATGTACAGAGTGCACACAGAACGAAATTTCGTTGCATACAGTTTACGACAGTGTAATGGGATTGCAGGTGGAATAAGGCAGCATTACAATATAAAGTGCAGCAGTGATCAGAATGTAACACTACAGGAGAAAAACAGTGTGCAAGAACAGTATACAGAAGAATGTTCGTCCATTCTTTATATGCAAAACATAATGGTGCAAAAAGGCAAATGAATAATGAAAGTTCAGCAATGTTTGTAGTGCAAACTAAATGTGCAAATGTGGTGCAGAGTCCAGATCAAAGTTCAACAGTCTGACGGCAACGGTGAAAAAGCTGTTGGAGAACCTGGTGGATCTGCAGCGGATGCTGTGGAACCTTTTCCCCAGTGGGCAGCAGGGAGAACAGTCCATGGTGGGGGTGTGAGGGGTCTCTGATGATGTTATGGGCTTGAGAAATGCAGCGCTGGGATGAAATGTTCTTAATGGAGGGTAGAGGAGCCCCGATGATCCCTTCTGCTGTCCTCACCATTCTCCTCATGTTCTTTCGGTTTTATAGATTATTATCTGCCACATTGTATCTCCTTTTTAGTAACATTACCTTGTAAACCTCATTAATCCACAAATGTCTGTCTTTATGTTTACTACTTAAATTAATTTTTAAAAAGAAGTGATGGGCTTTTTGTTTGACTCTTGTGGTACCTATGATCTAAGCATTGCTAATCTGTTGTTTTCTCATTACAACCATATTATGGTAGAGTGGTTGAATGATAATAACAAGAAAAATATTCTCCTATGTGTCATTTTTTACAATCAATGTTAAACGTAGTTGAACTTTTTTCTTTTCAAACCTACAACAACAAAAAAATTTTAAGCATAAAAGCTTTGATGCAAAGTCTGCAATATAAACTGTTTTTACATGAAACATTAATAACTACAGTGTTGCAAGAAATTATACCAAAAAAAAAACAAAGAAACAAAAAAACTTTTTTTTAATAGGGAAGGATAAAAACATTGCTGTAAACCCAGATATACAAATGAATCACCATGGAGCCCTTTGGCTTTTTATTTTAACAATTCATGTTCATGGTAAACACTTTATTAAAAAAAAAAATTCTGATAGTACAATTCAACCATTTTTCTAACTTTTATTTAGCTATTACTGGTTTGTTCTCAGTGGAGTATTTCAGTTATGTAATTTCAAATTGAGCCAAACATTTAGATAAATTCAAAACTGTTATCTTAAACTAATTCACTTGTATATTGATTTAAAATCAATACACTGTGCTTGCTCAGGAGTCAGGACAGATTACACCATTCCAATTGGATGGAGCTGGACTCAATTGAATACATTCACATGTATATTGTCTTGTTATGGCTAACCTTCATTTCTCTCCTCTCTAGGGCAAATCTCAATCTCACTAGATTACCCTGCATCTTTTCACTGCTCTTGCCGCAGATCACAATGTCAAATGCAAACATAATGCACGGATATTCCCATCCAACCTCATTTGTCAACCTGTTACAACAGCAAACAAGAAGGGGCTCAGAGACCATCCTTGATGCAATCCCACTCCCTCCTTCTTCTTCTTCTTCTTCTTTAACTGCCGACTTGCAACCAGATGGAGCATTATCACCACCTCCTATATCTTAATTACATTTTCTTAAATCCTCATGTTTAACCCAGTTTGTTGTAGAAAAGTTGAGATGTGTTTAAGCATCATTTTTCCAGAGTTATTTGAGAAAGCACTTCCACCTTGAACTCCTCAGTCACTGCCACTCTAACATACTTCTCTGCTACTTCAGACTTCCTTATACAATACCACAGCTTCTCTCTTTTCTCTAGATCTGCAAAAACGAACACAGCTCCTTCTGACCTTTGTTCTTCTCCATTAACATCCTCAAAGCACATACTACCTCTGTAGCACTTTTCTAAGCAGAAAACCATACTGCTGCTCACAGTTGCTCATTTCTGACCTCAGTCTAGCATCCATTACTCTTGCCCACAACTTCATTATATGACTCAACTTTTTTTCCTCTGCAGTTGCCGCCATTCTGCACATCTCCCTTGTTCTTGAAAATATGTACTGGCACACTTGTCCTCCATCCCTCAGGTATCTTCTTGCTCTCTAAGATCTCATTATACAGCCTACTCAGAAACCCTACTGCTGTCTCTCATAGACACTTCCATATTTCCACAGGTATGTCATCAGGACTTACAGCTTTTCCATTCTTCATCTTTTGCAAAGCCTTCTCTACTTCATCCTGAATAATCTTTGTTACTTCCTCATCCACAGCGGTGGCTCCTGTTGTTTTTTATTCTCTATGACTCTCCCCTTTCATCGACTTTTCAAAGTAATCCTTCTATACTTCTTTCACACTTGTTGTCTATACATTTCCATCTTCATACTTAATCCCCCTAACCTGCTGAACATCCCTCCCATCTTTGTCTCTCTGCCTCACCAGCCTATACGAATTCTTCTCTCCCTCCTAACTGTCCAACCTGTCATACAAGTCACTCTGCGCCTTTTGTTTGGCTTTAGCATTCCTACCTTCACTTTTCGCTGAATCTCCCTGTATTCCCTGCAACTCTATTCAGTGTCCCACTTCCTCTTAGCTGATCTTTTTCTCTGAAACACACTCTGTACTTCCATATTTTACCATCAAGTCTTCCTTTCAACTTTCCTTCTAGAAGAGGCAGGAACACAGGGCAACTTACAAAAGTGGAGGTAGGAACACACAGGTGAATTATATGTTGTGTAGATGACGTAACCTGAAGGAACTCAAAGACTGCAAGGTATTGGTAGGTGAGAGTGTTGCCAGGCAGCACATGACGGTGCTGTGTAGAATGACTGTGATGGTGAGGAAGATGAACAGGATCATCTCTGTTCCCAACTTCAATTAGTCTACGGAAAACTGCACCAATCGCCTCTCTATCTTTCCTCTGTGAGGATATTCTGCATTCCTTTATCTAACTTACTCAATAATCATTGAGTCATTCTCCTCTAGCTCACACCCTACCTCTTGAACATTGCTGACAAACTCTTTCAAGATACAGTAAGTCCTTTATCAGGAGTGGGCGTGTCTAGGAGTAGAACAAAAAAAAAAGTGGTTAAGCAAAGTTAATGCATTTCATTATTATTTAATATAATAAGAGTATTTTTTCCAACTAAACTACATTGGTTTAGGTAGGCTTTTTCTTTGGTAAATAAAATCATCGTAAATTAAATTTTTTAGTTCCGCAAGTTACCTTTGTCACAAATTGTTTAATGGTGAGAAACGTTAAAGTCACAAAAAAGCACAATGAAAGGAAATTCGTAAGAACGCGAAAGGTTTTTCACAGCACTGTACTTATATAGACAGAGCTCAACAATGACCCTTAAAAGAATATTTATCAGCTATTCTAACTTTAATATAAGTTGTGTGTAAAATTTTGTCAAGGTAACATTTTATACATATATGTAACGTTTGCTTTTCTTTTCTTCTTTTTTCTGGTCTGAAGTGAAGAATTATAGTTATTTTAAGGGTAGGATTAAATTGTGAGTCGAAATAATTAATTGGAAACAAATAGTTGTGATTTATTGTTATTATTGTAATTATTATGTGTTTACATATTTGTTAATTTTACTTTTTTATTTATTTTAAATTATAGAATAGAAATATAGCTACTTTATGGATTGGATTTTGAAAATTTGAAAATTCTACATTTGAGAAACAAATTCCTTGTATTTATCAATATCATTACAACAACAAATCATATTATTATTATTATTATTATTATTATTATTATTATTATTATTAGTAGTAGTAGTAGTAGTAGTAGTAGTGATGGTGGTAGTAGTAGTAGTAGTAGTAGTGATATTTTAAGGATTTGGTTAAGAAAATCATGTAAATAATAATAGTAATAATAACAGTTTTTGTGGTTTTATTTAACTGTTTGGGTATTGTTTGTTTTCAAGCTGGACTGATACATTGGTAGAAATAATACTTTAAAAATGAATTCCCTCCACGTTTGATTTTTTATTTATTTATGGATTCCTGCATAGGAATATATATGAAAAGCGGATGTGCGTGTGCTTACACCGGAAGTCGCCCGTATGCCAGCTTCCTCTCCAGGAGTTGTAGTTTTTCGAAGCAGATCTAACGTTAGCTTGCACTAGTGAGCCTCGCGAGGCTAAAGGAGTTGGCTAACAGGTTTTTCGGAGCTGTAGAAAACGTCGCGCTTTCCTGCTGACATCCAACAAGAGTCTAGCTTCTCACCAGGTACCGGGACACATTAGTTTCACCGTCCAGTTTTTCTCTCGCGGTGCATGTAGACCAAACAAACCTAAACTAACAGTTAGCTGGGGTTAGCTAGATTATTAGCCAAGTAGGTAACTGTAGTTTACACTGTCCTAAAAAAAAATGTTCCACCCTGGTATACGATTTAAAGTGCCGTCGTTGTTATAACGGTGGTATATTTAATATTTCAGTCACGTAGAGTTGTTTTCAGTCTATGGCAGTGGACTTGTGAATCACCATTCCAGGGTGGAAACATTTACTCAGAGCTTTTGGGAACTGCCCACAGAATGTTTTTTTTTACAGCTTGATTAAGATCTGTTTGGAAGTACTTAATAAAACCGATTAAAGTGTGTTCTTGTTTTATTTTAGATCATGGCAGACTTCTCGGTAAGTTTAATGGATCGTATGAATTTAATCCATGTCACGGTGGTTTGGATTCCCTGTAGCTTGCAGTAGAGCTGACTTGTTTTGGTTGTGGGTGGAGCAGGTCAATGGTGCTTTCTCTTTCTGCGTAGCTCACCGATGCTTTGGGAGACGACACGCAGGGCCAGGCTAAGAAGATAGGCCACACCAACCCCGCTGTCCCTGCCAGCAATCAGCCTTCTTCAAACCCGGGGTGGCCTGGTTCCGCCCCAGGAGCTCCCACCCAGCCCTCAGCACCAGCTGACTACAGCAGCGGATTATCTGGCCCCGGAGCGCCGGGGCCATTCCAATACCCCTCAGGTCCCGGAGCGCCAGGACAATACCCGGGACCTCCCTCCGCACCCGGTGGCTTCCCTGCTGGTCCCGGAATACCTGGACAATATCCCCCTGCGCCAGGCGCCCCGGGCCAGTTCCCCTCCGGCCCGGGGGCGCCTGGACAGTTCCCCGGGCAGTATCCGTCTGAAGGGACCCCTGGTCAGCTTCCCGGAGGTCCTGCTCCTTACCCAAGCGGACCGTTTCCCTCTGGCCCCGGTGCTCCCGCCGGCCCTTATCCGAATGTGCCTTTCCCCGGTGGGCAGCCAGGAGGAGGCAATGGGATGTACGGACCAGGAGGTCAAGGTGGGTTTCCCCCTCCCGCTGGTCCAGGAGCTTTCCCCGCGTTCCCCGGAGGCGGATTCCCCCCAGTGCCACCTGGGTCATGGGGATCACCAGGAGGAGGCTTCCCGGCTGCCCCGGCTCCGTTTGGTTCCGGGCCCATGGGTCCGTATGGCGGTCCTGCTGGTCCAGGAGGCACGTTGGTGAGTACGAGCATCTCGTTAGAATTAACGTGGGGCTTGCTTGCTAGATTTCCCTGTCCTCCGTCTGATCCGGTGTTTGGGCGAGAGCCTCCAGAGGGTGTTCTTTTGGAGCTTTCTTTAGTGGATTAAAGGTTACTGCTCTGCTGGTGGGGTCTGCCTGAGGGGTGCGTCGGGTCTGTGCTCGGGTGTGCTGCAAATCTAAAAAACGACTGCGATTGTTTGTTCAGTAGGAGTCAACAGACGTGTATTTGTGTCTTTCAGCCCAGATATTATCCACCCTATTAATGAAAGCAATGAGCTCAGCTTTTCAGTCGGACCAGGACGCCACATCCAGCCTCGCCGTGCGGTTCGCTCGGGGCCCAAAGACTGAATACAGATACACGTCAACGAGCTGCGTTTCAAACGCAGCGTTAAATCCACAGGATTTAATTCTACAAGTGCAATATGATATCATTTACTTTGACTTGCCAATCATGTTTACCAGATCGATGCAACTTTAATCTTTCCATGTAATCTATCACCACTTGTCAGATTCAGCTCTGACTTGCTTCTCACATGTTGATTAAAAAAAAAGAAAAAAAAAACCTTTGGCTATTTATTGTGAAAATGTGCTGTTTGTCGCCGGTCAGTGTGAAACGCGCCAGGGCGTTGAAATAAAAGGAGAGTATGACTCACCGAGGTATTGCACTGGGAATGTGGGCAGAGTCCAAATTTGAGCTGCTCTGCGACGTTCCGCTAATTGCTTTGTTTCACCGAATTCCCATGAAGCATTAGCGATTCGAAATATGAACAAACCCGGATCGGATCGCACCTTGAGGATATTGTCAAGCGGGGTAAACACCATTTCTCTTTGTACGATGTCATTTAAAAGTAAAAAAAGTAAAAAAAAAAAAAAAGTGTACAAGCACCATTAAAAGCTGTTTGTTTCCTCGTCAGCGGAGGAGAACAAATGCTGCCCGTATTTATTCTGTATATGTTTCTTTCAGATGGTGCCGTACGACCTCCCCCTTCATGCCGGGATCATGCCCCGCCTTTTAATCACAATAATCGGAGAGCCTCTTCCCTGTGCAGACAGGTACTTATTTCCCCAAAACAATCCTTAGGGGTCTGGGTTTAAATCCTTCACCGGGCTTCGGGGGAGAAACCAAAACGGCTCAACCTCCAAACCGCCACAGTTTGCCGCTGTTACTTCAATTCAATTTCAATTCAATTTTATTTATATAGCGCCAAATCATGAAACATGTCATCTCAAGGCACTTTACAAAATCAAGTTCAATCATATTATACAGATTGGGTCAGATTATACAGATTGGTCAAAAATGTCCTATATAAGGAAACCAGTTGAGTGATTCAAAGTCACGACAAGCAGCATTCACTCCTGGGGAAGCGTAGAGCCACAGGGAGAGTCGTCTGCATTGTCCATGGCTTTGCAGCAATCCCTCATACTGAGCAAGCATGAAGCGACAGTGGGAAGAAAAACTCCCCATTAACGGGAAGGAAAACCTCCGGCAGAACCGGGCTCAGTATGAACGGTCATCTGCCTCGACCGACTGGGGGTTACAGAAGACAGAACAGAGACACAACAAGAGAGACAAAAAAGCACAGAAGCACACATTGATCTAGTAATCTGTGCTAGATGGTGATAGCAGGTGATCTGTCTTCCCTGGATGATGTCACAGTTAACAGAACGCCAGACCAGGTGTACCTACTATGAAGAAAAAAATTAGAGAGAGCAAAAAGTTAAATCTGAAATGACAACAGTCATTTCAATGTAATACATGCAAAACTGGAGAACAGTAGAAATCAGTAGAGTGAGAAAATTAGATCTTCAGACATCTGCAAAAAGCGTTCACGCCTCTTGAGCGTCTTCACATTTGGTCACAAACGTCAGTGCGTGTCGCTGGCATTTTGCTCAAGGTAGTGCAAAACTGTGAAGTGGACACAGGTGTGTTTCTCAAGGGTATATATAAAAAAAAAGCATCTGAAGATGGTGCTGTCGAATTGTATCCATCACCGTTTTGTCTTCTACCTTTAAAGTCCTATATGTGGGAACAGTGTTTTACAATTGAAAAAGTTGGAAAACATACGTTTTATTCGTTTTGCTACTGAAGTTTCGTCACTGTAATAATAATTTTTTTTTTTTTTCCTGCAGGTTCCAGGTTGACCTGATTAAAGGTTCAGACGTCGTCTTTCACTTCAACCCTCGCTTTAACGAGCAAACCATTGTCCGAAACTCCAACATCGGCGGTTACTGGGGCCCGGAGGAGCGAGAGGGGCCCTTCCCCTTTGTTCAGGGGCGCCGTTTTGAGGTCAGATATTCTTTAACTGCGCTCTGTCATTTTAAAGAATGTAAAACGTCCTAACGATACTGTGTTCGTATGTTTTCTTTTTTCAAAATGCTTTATTGTCAACTGGTAAAAGTCAATTTACAATGTCTAAACGCCGATCTTGCATTTTGAGACGACTTACAGGAGCAAAGACCACAAAAGCTTTCTCGTCGTTGCTGTGCATATAAACTCCTCGCTTCACGTTCATGTCCAACTGTCCATTTTTTGTTCTATGTTGAATAAAAATATATATTCGCCTGTGCCGCCGCTCTTTCAGTTGAAGATCCTGGTGGAAGAGGACATGTACAAAGTGGCCGTGGACGACACCCACCTGCTGGAATACGAGCACAGAGTGGGCGGCCTGGAGGAGGTGACCCTGGTGCGGGTGACCGGCGACGTGGTTCTCTACAGCGCGGCCCCGAGCATGATCTGAGGCCGGAGCCACCCCCGTCGTCCCGTGGGTCCAACTCAAATTATCAACCCGAGTATCCGACGCCTGCCTCCGTGCATCTGGCAACCTCTCAGATACACGGAGGCAGCTGATGGAGCTGTCAGTACAGCCAGCAAAGTGCAATTGTCCCTCGCGTGGTACATTTACCGCAAAAAGCGTGACGCAGATTGAATTAAGTCAGCACTTGATAATCTGATTCTTGTTTGTTTGTTTGTTTTTTTTCTGCTGAATGAAATCTCATTTCAAAATTACATTTTCGATTTATATTTAGCAAAATTTTATTAACTTTTTCTATTCCTTTTTCCGCCCAATTCTAATCAAGGAGACGATTGGGTAAAGTAAATGTGTGACAAATGAAATAAAGGAATAATTAATTTATTATTAAAAAAAAGAAGATTGTTGGCAAAGAGGGAAAGAAGAAGCGTCCCATAGAGTTCCTATAGTTTCTGCTGGGGAGCAGTGTTTTTGTTTACATGTGTTTTATTTCTTTCTTCTTCTTTTTTTTTGTCATAACACGATAAGCCTTTGTAGTGCATGAAAGTGTGATGCTGAAAACTCACTTTTGTTTCAATGCTGAACCATGACCCTCTGGAGTCACATATAGTAGATTAATCCTAAAGTTTCTCCAAATGTAAGTATTTATACACAGCGTTTTGTTCCTCTTCTCTTCAGCTGTTCTCCTGAGCTACAAGGCTGCGTCAAGGGTTGTTGAAATGTTATTTCTGTTTAAACATAACAGCCAAAATGGCACTAATCATTAAATCAAATTGTTGAAGGGTTTGGATTTTCTGACTTGGTGCCAAAGAGAAGTGGTACACATTATGAATTTCTAAATAAAAAGACAAAACTTTCAACTTGTTACAGTTGTTTTTATTCATTGAAATTGAAAATTGGGAGAATATTAAATATGCCATTATTTTTAAGCAGGGCACATTTGGAAATGTGTCCAAAAAAAAAACAGCAGATCCCGGTGTGTGAAAGCTGAAGGCTTGTGATAGCCACAATGCTATAGTTAGAATGTTATAGTTGACTTCTTCTGCATTTCAGTGGTCAGAAAAAAAGATTTTAATAGAGGATTTCCTTCCACAGTGGCATTTTCTACATTTGGTTTAAGCCTAATATTTATATTCATATGTTTCTATAATTTGTTTATGTGATTCATAAAGTGTTGAGACTGTCAAAAAAGCTAATCAAACAAATTTAGATGTGTAGCAACCCTTAAAATCACTTCATATTTTTATTTATGTCTTGCTGAATGGTTAAGAAAAATCAAGCATTTAATTTTGATTAGATTTATTCAATGAGTAAGATAATGCATTAAGAAATAATTTAAAAGAAATAGTGGATACGCAGTTACTATAGAACAAACATGGAAAAAGCACATCTTGCCCACATTTAGGTGGAGAATGTGGCACAGTGGGCCCATTTCTTGGGATTGTATCCAGTACTGAAATGTTATGCTACTGTAATAAAAGATTAAGTATTTTTCCACATATTCTCCAGGGGTCCCAAATTAGTTTGTGTCTGGATGTGCAACAACAACAAAAAAAGGGAAACTTTACATACAATCAGAAACTACATTGCAGTTCTGATATTTCTGTTGATCAAAGCGCTCATATTGCGTCGTTGGGTAGGTTGTTTGTTTTTCTCTTCTCTGTTTTTATTCAAAGAATAGACAACAGTAAATCAGTCAGCAGCTCGAAAAAGTGCATACAGAAATAAATGACTGGCATATGTGTAATAAAATAAAAGGTATAAGTAGTAAACTAATATCTAAAGGATATAAAACACTCATATAAAGGAATTATATATATATAATCAGTGTTAGTCCTAACAAATGTCACTGAATCACCGTTAGGAGCGGTTTGTGTTGGTTTTCAGCCAGCCTGCAGCTCCTTGTCTCCCCACCAGGGGGCAGCACTTATACACAACCTGCCCACAGCAGAGGAAGCAAAATCGAAACTCTCCAATGAGTTCACCTTCAGAGTAATAGTTTGTCCCCCCTCTCTCTCTCTTTATCTCTCCTTCTTATCCCCTCGCTTGTTTTAATCGTTTGGACTCTTGGCAAAAATGAACGGCTCTTTGCACCCCCACCTCAAATATGTGGACATAAAACTGAAGCGAGGACCTGCAGGTAAGGAGAATCCTTGTCGGCCAGTTAGCAAACCGCGATGGCGGTGCTAGCTGACTACGTAGCACAAAAAAAAAAAAATCCAATCTGCAGCTGAGCCTGGAGCTAAAAGCTAATTGATAAAGACGAGCCACGTCCAGCTCTTGTGTCTGGGCTGTCAGGGGCGAGAGTCGGCCGGTTTAATAGAATATTAGCGATATAATGGGGCTAAATGTTAGTTTAAAAAGTAGCATTACATGAGGCTCATGTTGGGGGGCAACATTTAAAGCGGTCCTCTCTGAAAGTTTCTGTGACGGAGCTGTTGGAGTTACGTGTCAGCCCAGCTTTCCAAAGGGCTCCTCTTCTACTTCGATCAGCTGAGATGATAAATGGCAAACAGCGATACTTGCGCCCACCTCGCTGCCCCCTTAATTTAGGCGCTACCAGCACCCCGGCTGATTTAGCTCTGTTATCGCTCTGTATCTTTTCAGGCCTGGGCTTTAACATACTCGGGGGCGTGGACCAGCCATGTAGGATGGATGACAACGGCATCTATGTGAGTAAAATAAAAGAGGACGGAGCAGCAGCCCTCGATGGACGACTCAGAGAGGAAGACAAGATCATTGCGGTAATGTATCCTGATGGCGAGCTGGCACACCTTTATACGTCCTGCCATGGCATAGCCACACACATGACTGCTTGCTGGAAGTGAGGACAACCTTAAGCTAGAGCATCCTTTTAAATAAATGGCAGGAAAGGGACAAAAGTGTCCAAGCCCTGTTTTAAATTGATCCTCCTCCATCATTGTGTTTTTGCAGAATACCTAAAGCTCAATCAGGTTCGGATGGAAAATGTCTGCCACAGATACTAAATCAGACTGAAGTGTAGGGACAGGGACGGGGGTCCGGCATGGAGAGCCAGGATAAAAACCCAGCACATCGCAAAGAGCCGTGTTGCAACAAAACTTCTGCCATTGATTTTTAAAAACTCTTTGAATATGAATAAGTGTCATACTCAGATGAACTGATTGCTTGAAAATAAGGACCCCCATTCTCTACTTCAAGACAAGCTGTGCCCCCCTTCCCATCCCACCACTCCTGGCAAGTCCGTCTCAATGCAGCAATACCTCGCTGGTATTAAAGGAATGACGTGATTAATTACAAACCCGCCCGCACCGTCACCTTAATTGCGACTCAATCTGGAAAATTTGGTTTTAAAGTGGATGGGTAGATCTAAATAAATTTTTTTTTTTTTTGCAATGTGGAGGGGGGGCGGAGGTCATGGTGTACGTGTGCGTTACCAACAACACTGCAAAAATGGATCTAAAAATAAGTAAAATGTTCTTAAAGTTAGTGTATTTGTCCTTGATTTGAGCAGGTAAATTATATCATCTGCCAATGGGATGAGTATTTTGACCCGTAAAATAAGATAATTAGATATCCTGCACTTGAAATAAGATGATGGAGATGAGTTTTTCCTATTTTAAGTGCAAAAATCTTATTCCATTGGCAAATCATCTTATTTACCTGCTCAAATCAAGGACAAATACACTCATTTTAAGAACATTTTATTTATTTTTAGTTCCGTTTTTGCAGTGAAGCTAAATATGACTTGTTCTCGCGAACCTGGCCTAGGCCGTTCTAACAGGC
Source organism: Fundulus heteroclitus (assembly GCF_011125445.2). Taxonomy (NCBI): domain Eukaryota; kingdom Metazoa; phylum Chordata; class Actinopteri; order Cyprinodontiformes; family Fundulidae; genus Fundulus; species Fundulus heteroclitus. Next base: position 24,684,719 of record NC_046379.1, read on the forward strand.
GGATGTGGGTTTTATCCTCCACCCGAGGCTCAAGTCCGTTTTTAGCTCCATCCATCTTCCCATTAGCAGTGAGCAGCGTTCCTTTGCTTCCCTCTTCATGATGCTGCCACCACCTCCATGTGTTTTTTTTTTATGGGGTTTGTGCTTTCAAGTGGACCTTCAGCGTCGGCTTTCCCAACGCTGCAGAGTGTGTTGCATGAGACCGAAGGGTTCAGTTTGGTCTCATCTGGCGTGACGCATTTTTGGTGGTGAGCTGGAAACGGCACTCAGCATTTGCCTTTGCCGCTCTTCTACAGACTAACAGTCCTCCTGTCCACCGATTCTCTCGCCTGAGCTGTGGATCTCTGCAGCTCTGCTATGTTAGCGCGACGTAGTGGACCTTTTGGAAGTGGGTTGCGCTGCGTTTTATCTTCTAGTATCAGGTTTCGGGGGCTTGAATACAGATGCATGCCAGACATTTTAATAAATTTTTTTTTTTTATCCAACCCTTTAAAACCCTGCATCATTTTATTACCACTTCGCAATATTTTGCTTTGTGTTGCTCTTAGTCCCAATAAAATACTGTGACCCGAACCAAATGTGGAAAAAAAAGGGCTATTAACACTTTTTTTGTAATTTTTTTTATCTAGTAGTCTGTTAATCCCTGCCCCCAAAGGGAAACTAATGATTAACTGCTGCGCGGCTGGAGACGTATTTGATCTGAGTTTTCTGTGTTTGTCGTGTGGATGTTGCAGATAAACGGAGTCTCACTTGAGAACCGGACACACAGAGAAGTGGTGGACCTGTTCCGGACAGCCGGGGAGAACGTAGAGCTCCGGGTTCTAAAAAAGGTATTAAAAATGAGTCCCGTGTGTTCTGTGCAGGTCCTTAGCAGCTGTAATTTCACTTTAGCTCTTCAAAACACAAAACGACTGTTAAATAGCAGCGCTTGATTCCGCTATGTTATGTAGGTTGACACCGTAAGCTGACTTACAGGTTTCCACTCCTTATTAATACATTAATACGTTTGTTCCCTGATGCACAACCTCAGTT